>NW_028263381.1:23904166-24223333 GCF_051168715.1 Poecilia mexicana
AAGCTGCAGATTTCTTTGGTTTCAGTAAAGAAGTGATGAACAAGTTCCACCAAGCTGAACTTTTTCTCTCTCAGCACATTCAGCTCTCTGAAGGTGAATGGAAATATGAAGTGGATGTTCTGGTGGGCTTTGTCTTCAGCCCAGTCCAGAGTGAACTTCTGTGTTAAGACTGTTTTCCCAATGCCAGCCACTCCCTTTGTCATCACTGTTCTGATTGGTTGATCTCTTCCAGGTGGGACCTTAAAGATGTCTTCTTGTCTGATTGTTGTTTCTGGTCTGTGTGGTTTCCTGGATGCTGTTTCAATCTGTCTGACCTCATGTTCATCATTGACCTCTCCAGTCCCTCCCTCTGTGATGTAGAGCTCTGTGTAGATCTGGTTCAGAAGGGTTGGACTTCCTGCTTTAGCAATCCCCTCAAACACAGACTGGAACTTCTTCTTCAGACCAGATTTAAGTTTACAAACTGCAGCAAGATGTTCTAAAATAACACAAAAAGTAAAATCAGAGATGAAACAAAAATACCTTCTGAAGGTGATTTAAATAAATGTGATTCCATTTCTTCAGACATCAGTAAATGTGTCATTTATCCATCAGGTCAAATCTTTGTAGAAATCCTCTTACTGCTCTGCAGACGGTCAGCCAGCTCCTCCTGCTTCATCCTCCTCAGGAAGTTCAGTGTGATCTTCATCACTGCCTCTCTGCTGCTCCTCCTCTGCTCTTCATCATCACCTCTCAACACCTCATCATCCTCTCTCTGACTCTCTGAGCATTCTGGGTAATCTGGACTCAGAACCTTGTGGATCTTCTTCAGCTCGTTCTTCACAAAAGTGACAATGTTTTCCTCCAGCAGCTGGAACAGAATAATAGATGAAGGAAACATCAGACTGAAATCATGGAGCCAAACACCAGATGGATGTTGGACAGACTGACAGTCCTCTGGTCTACAAAGTGCAGCATGGAGACGACTGTGAACAGAACCATGGAAAAGTAGTTGTTGTTCATGTACAGACCATAAATATGGAGTCCAGCTGTGTTTGATGCTGCTGGGCAGACGGACCACTGGGAACCTCTGAGCTCTGCTGGTCCACTCTGTGGAGGAACCAGGAACAATCAGGAAGGCAGGAAATATTCATCCAGCAATATTTACTAATAAAATAACTAAGAGTGTCACATTAAAGCAGAAAACAGAGCATCACATGAACACAATACAAAGAAGTTAGAAAGAGGAAGATGAACTAGAAGGATGAAGACCAGTAACACCAGAATCACCAGTAGACATTTTAAAAAGTTGGTGCTGAACTTGGACTTCAAACTGTCCACACTGTCAGCAGATCTGATGCTGGTGGAGACAGAGTCCCAGAGCTTGGGGACAGTGGAAGTGAAGGCTCTGTCCACACAGGTCTTCAGGACAGTGTGGGACATCCATCAGGTTCTGATGACTGGATCTGAGGTGATGTGGACATGGAGGAGCTCTGAGATATGTGGGTGTGTCCATGTGGGATCCTCTCCTGGATGTTCTAGAGGATTTAAATTGGATCCTGTAGATCCTGGAAGCCAGTGAGCTCACATTATATCTGTCCACACAGAGACAATCAGAAGGTAAAGGTCCATGAAGTGATATCTGGATGTGAGCAGTGAACCAGATGATCCAAGTAAAGATTTAATGTTCCTGCTGATCCACTAAGAACCAGCAGAACCTCTGATGGTCCACATCAGCTCAGTCTGGTTGAGTTCCAGCAGATCTCACCAACCACATCATGAAGCTTTCCTTCCTGCTGAACTGATCTCACAATGCACACAGGAACCAAGTCCTGATGGACCAGACTGGTTTACCAGGTATTTCCCAGTGGGTGGTGGAAATGTGTCCCACTGTTAGTCTGACATGGAGCCAGGAAACATCTGAAACTCCTGGAAGGAAAGTGGATATTTGTTCTAAAACCTCAGACATCAGACTGAGGAGCCTGACTAAAATATCCCAACATGATTCCTTGAAATCTTTCCTACAGATTGTATTATATTTTAGTCTTTTATTACAATATGTTTCATCAGCAGGTATTGAAGCTCAGATGAATTAACTGAGTCTGATCTCCTATAATAACTTCATGGTTCTGCTGCTAGTGAAATATTTTGTGCACATGAACGTTTCTGTCCTGGTCATGTTGACGGTACAAGGCTTGGTCTGAACCTGCAGCAGTAAAATCTCAGAAATAACAGAAATAATGAAGCAGGACTGAGAACCAAAACTGTAGAAAGTAACTCAGATCATTAGTTCTGCCAGCAGCTGCTGCAGAAATACTCCAGAAGAGGTTTTAGTGCAGCTTAAGGTCTGGATTTATTCTATATAACTGCAGGTATTAAGAATGGAAACCAGATCGACTGAAACTTTGTGTGAATTTTTCTGTCAGCTTTCCAATGAAATATTTACATTTTATTAAAGTTTGGTTGATTTTAACTTGCTGATCTCTCACATCACAAACCTGGTGGAAGATGTGTGACGTCTTTAACAAGACATGTTACCATATGCATTGATGGAATGAAAATAAAATAACCTGGTATTCAGTCTGATATTCCCATGGCAACAGAACTTGGTATCATTACATGGCCACAATGACAGATAAACAGATCAGTTACAACAGTTAGAAACAGCTCACCTCTCTGATGGTGGAGATCCAGGAGATTTAAAGTTAATGATCTCTTCCATTGACCTGTCGCTCTTAAAGGACACACAGCTGGGTTCTGGTTCTGGTTCTGGTCTGAGTCTCTGATGGATCCTGACAGAAACATGATGATTAAAACTGAATCTGTTCAGTCTGGATGAAGCAGCAAAGAGGAGCAGCAGCAGCTTCATCACCACGTCTGTTTTGGCCTGATATAGTGAACGCTGTGTGAAAAGGGCTGTGGACAGTTAGAGATGGTGACCTCACCTCTGACCTTTGCTCTGGCTCTCATCTTCCCCACACAGAGTGGTTTTAGAGGGAGGGACTCCCTCCTCTCTGTCCTCACACTGATCCATGCTGCTGAATTCACATCAGCTCACACACACTTTCTAGCTTCACCTGCAGAGGAAACACACATCATTCATCTGCACATCAACTCTGATCATCCTTTACATCATTAGTGCTGGAAAAAGATCAGCTGCTCCTCCTCTGATTGGCTCTTCTTCTCTGCTTCATATCAGTGTCAGGTGAATGCAGTCAGACAGCAGAGAGGCAGAGGAAGCTGCATCAGCTGCTGCACTTCTACTATCAGTCCACTAGATGGAGACATGGAGCAGCATTTACATTCACTGATTCAACCTGCACTTCTACTATCAGTCCACTAGATGGAGACATGGAGCAGCATTTACATTCACTGATTCAACCTGAACAACAGGAAGGATTTTAGTTCATTATTAATCTCTACTGGTGAATTAAATTCACCACTAAAGATGAACTATTTAGTCATTTGGCTGAATTGAAGACATTTTGCTATAACAGCATTTAAGTTTGAAAGGAAGCAGGATAAAATTGTTGTGTCCGACTTTAACGGTAGAGACCAGAGTTTGATTCAAGGAAATAAAATTATGAATCATTTTTTTCAGAGAAAAAAATAAACATCTGATGTTAATCAATAATCCTGTAGATTAACCTTCAAACAGCAAAGATCCAACTTTTAGCTGAAATCAGAAGTGAACCTTTTCTCCAAACATCAGAGCAGAAACAGTCAGTAAAGTTCCTGAAGACAAAGTTCATGTAGAAAACAAAGCAAACTTACAGTTTGTTCAAATGATCCAAAGAGCTGAAGAAGAAAATGTGATCAACAAACTGAGACCCAACAGATCCGCAGGAGAACCAGACTGGTGCCACACCTGAAAAGACTGTAATGGGACAGGACTGGACTTTTACCTGATCTGAACGATTCAGAGTTCAAAGTCCAGGTGTTATAAATGTTGAATAACTGATCATGTGACGGCTCACCTGGTTTGTAGTTTCTTGTTCCAGAGCAGCAGAAGGTTTGCTGTAAAATCAGAGGCAGGTTGATAAAGTCTTCATGAGGAAGGAGAGAAGTTCTGATGAAAATGTTTCATGATGGTTAATGAGGATAAAGCTGCTACCACCACCTGATTGTTTTACTTTCTGGTAATAATTGTTTATTATGTTCTTAAGTTTTTTAATCTTTGTTTTAATTGTTATGTTTGCAACTTAATTTGAGGAGAAATGAGTCCAGAGAAAAGAGCAGCTGGTTGATTCCTGCTGCAGTAACTGGTCTGACTATGAATACAGTCAGAATATGAAGATAAAGTTAAACAAACTAAACTGTAGTTCTTAACATCACCACATTACTGCAGCTGAAACCACACGTTGTTATAATATAGATTATTAATATAGCTCCTATATAATCATTGATCATCATGTCAGTGAGGTGAGCAGAGTGAGGACAGTCTCTGGTTAAACCAGGATCAGCTGAGCAGGTTCTGCTGATTCAGGTTCAAACCCTGATTTCATTTCAATCATCAACCTGAATCTAAAGTCAGATCAGCAGCAGAAGGTGGCAGCTTGTTCCAGACTCATTATTGGAGTCGCCATGGCAACTGTAAAATAATTAGAGGAATAAAATGTTAAACTTCTTTGCTTGTTGTTTTCCTCTATTGTCCCAAATTCAGGGTTCCGCATGTACAAAGTGGAAACCACACAGAGAACAACCAATCACCAGTGGTGGAGAAAGTACTCAAAAAATGTACTTAAGTAAAAGTAAAACTACCACATTAACATTTTACTTAAGTAAAAGTAAAAAAGTACTGGCTTTTAAAAATACTTAAGTATTAAATGTAAAAGTACTTTCTGAATGCATTACCTAATCGCTAATATCATTAAGTGAACTGATCGTATTTAATTTTAATACATAAGAAATGTGCCATTTTAATGAACACTGCCACAGATTAAACATGTTCTTATTATGTTTATTCTCTGTAACAGTTTATACTTAGATATGTGATTCTATGCATCATAATTTCAGGGATGGAAGCATCTCGTCTCCTGTCCTAACATAGCATGAACTTCAGTAGTGACATTTATTTAGAAAGAAACCCAACAGGAAGGGGATAGAAAGAAGGTGGGTGAGGGAGAACATGCAATCGAGGAGCCACATAGCAGAGTTGTAGTCAAGACCACCACCGAACCCGAGACCAAGACCAGCGCCCTGCACTAAATGACACAGTAAAATTAAGTTTACCTATCAAAATTGGTTCTCAGATTGATCTGAAAGATCCACATTCCCATAAAAACACCTAGATATTAAATACTTAGAGCTGAAATATATTTAACCAGTATCAATTAAAACTCATTTCATTCTGTTTTGCTTTCATCGCTGTGCTACAATCCGCAGAGGTCTCCTGCTATCCCTAGAAAAATAACACCCTGGACGGTTGCCCATATTGCCCATGTCAAAAACCACAACTGAAACATCGCAATTAACGGTAAACAACGTTCAACTATGAACACTGTCCAACGGCGCAACAAGAAACCAAGCAGAAGGAGCACCGTGACTGTTCTCATCCTCCCTCCCACTGCATGTTTACCACCATGACAGGAGACGAAATCAATCAATGAGCATGCTCTGTGTTCGTTCAACTTTTACTTATTCGGCGATTAAATAAACGTGTGTATGTGTTAGCTACTGCAGTGTACACAAGAACAAAGAACGGCTCTCAGTGAGGCTTCAGTCCTTAGGACTTAGTAAAGATCCGTCCAGAAGAATCGGATCGTTCCTGAATGTCATATTACTATATTGCACTTTGGTCACAGCGTTGTCCCATATATGAACACCTCAGTCAACACACAATGGCATGAGTGACAACTTTTTTTCATCGCAGATGCAACATGCGTCTCCGTACAGCTAGCTTTGCTAGCATCACGTCCACAGATCTTACCTTTTAAGCTTTCCTTCCAAGTGACGCTAAAAGTTGGACTAAGTCCCCACCGTCTGTGAAAGCGAAGCGCTGCTGGTTTTACATGTCGCCATATCTTATGGTTTATGCAGCGCTATTATATTACTGACGATTAGACGGATATCCACCACTGCGCATGTCTGGAGCCCCGCGTGCGAGTAAAGGTGGAGGCGATGGATAACAACAGACACGAAGTCACGTTATTGTTCTGATTTTACGGCGCCACCCTGAACTTCACATTTTAACAGACAAAAAGAGAAACGCGACTTGGATGTAACGAGTAACGCGACGGTTTTGTAGAAATGTAGTGAAGTAGAAAGTACAGATACTTACTGTAAAATGTAGTGGAGTAAAAGTAGAAAGTACCCATTATTAAATCTACTTAAGCAAAGTGCAGATACACGAAAACTGTACTTAAGTACAGTAACGAAGTACTTGTACTTCGTTACTTCCCACCACTGCCAATCACCATTCAACTTTAGACATATCTAGAGTTTTATTGAGACAACTAAATGCATAGAAAAGCAGATAAGCATCACACCCAAAACATCAAGAAGTCCAAACCATCAAACAGACATTAATTGCCTGAGAAAAGTAGAAAAATTAACAAAATACAAAAACAAGACAAAGGTGCCTTTGGGAGCTGCGGCCGCAAAACAAAACAACTCGCTGCTATAAAATGGGGACTTTTATTTGAGAGGTGTGTTCCTCATTTTAATATATGCATTGAAGGTGTTTCCTCTCTTTCTAAATCTCTAAGCAGTTTGAAATTACCTTAATGGGATGGTCTAAATGATTTGTCACCTTCTTTGAAACCTATTCAAAACCAAAGATGAAGAGAGAGAAAGAGCAAAGGTCCAGAGTGAGTAAAAGTCAGAGAGAGCAAAGGTCATTCTCAAACAGGATTTTCTCATGTCGGTTACATCTGGAATCTCTCCTGTTCCTCCCTTTCTAAACATTTGAACAAAGACCCTTCTTATCAGAAAGAGATTTATTTTTCACCTAGACCTTGTTTTGTTTTTCTCCAGGTTTTAAGTGTCTTCCTTACCCCTAGAAAATCACAAAAGAATTTGACTTATGTGAACAGACAGAACTTGTCTTTTCCATCCTGTTTTTATCTGAACTGCCTAGCATTGTTTCCTCTCCTGAGTGATTCATCAAAAAACAGATTCCTGCATTAAACCTAAGGTAACATATAGTCAATTTGAAACCCAATGTTCTTATTTTAAAATGCTGATGATTTTATATAATATTGTACATATGTTTAAGTTTAAAAACTAACATAATTTCATTTTATTTTCCTAACACAACGCCTTTGAAATATCAGGATAGTGGGTTGAAACTGGATGAGAGCCAATGAGTTGTTTTTGTTTAGTGGCAGAGGTGCATTCGTCCAGGTGAGGGAGATCACCTCACCTGGACGAAACAGCGTGGGCAGCTCTGAGCCGAAACCCACCTTCAACCTCAATACCTGCTCTGCCAAAAGAATAGCAAACAACCAGCTGGAACCAAAACGGCTCCACCGACCCCGCTCCCAAGGACAACGCGACCAGCCCAAGCCTCAAAACATTCCGACTCCGTGGGAATCCCACTTAAAAACAGATTTTCAGCACTCCAGCCTGAGCCTCTGACTGAAAACCCATCTTCAAACATCAACAATGAGGCTAAACCAACGCATCAACCCCACAAAGCTCCGAATGACAAAGTGACCACCAGGAAAACGAAAGGTATGCAAAGAGTGCTTATTGTTGGAGATGAGACAGTAAATGGAATCAGTCATGTGTGCAATCCCAAGAAAACGAGAGTGGTTTCTTTTCTTGGTGACACTGTATCTGATTTGACTCGCTAAGTGCTCTCTAACCGCTGATCAGCCAAACATGGAGACTTTAGTTGTGGATGTTGGAGTCAACGATCTGGCAAAGCAAAAATCGGAGATTCTAAAAAGGACTTTAATATTCTTCTGGACACTATGGGAAAATTAAAAATGAAGTTATTTCTCAGTGGTTCAATTCCATCGCCTCAATCGGGAGATGAAAAACATTCCAGTCTGGGCATGATAAACAAATGGCTGATTAAAACCTGCTCTGCCAGATCAGTGGCCTTCATCGATAACCACTGGATCTACTGGCAGCGCTTTCACCTCTTTGGAAGAGGCGGACGCAATCTTAAACATGGGATAAGGCTTCTCACTGCAAACATTTTTCATTTTATCAACAAGAACAACAATGTGACCATCGCTTCAGAAGAACAGGCTCAAGGATGTCTGACTACGATGGAAGCCTCCGCTTATCAAGAATAAACTATTCCAATACAAACTGATAGAACGATGGGGGAAAGAGCAACTGGTTCCCCTCCTCCTTCTACCCTCCCTAAACTCTCCCCCCTCCCTTCTCCTTCCACCCTCCCTCCCTGCTTCTACACTCACTCACAAGATCAGAGTTTCCCAGGAAGTCAATCACTAAAGAGAGTCGGGCTGCACCTGAGCCGCCTGAAGATGCTGGTGGAGGATCAGAAAGGCAGGCGGACGGACTCCTCCTCCTCCCAGCAGGATAGTATGGATCAACAGGTTCTCCTCGGCATGAGTCTCCATTGCTCTAACATAGCAGACCTCACTTCATCTAAGCCACCTGCCTCCGACCTCCCTGAGGATCCAACACTCTGCATTTCTGAGGTCTGAGACCGGGGTCCAGATATTATTTTTACAGCCATCTTCCACCAGAATGTGTCTGGCCCCCCGACATTTCATAGCTTTTTTGCCCCAAGACCGAGGGGCAAAAAAGCTGTTTAATATATTAGACACACACTGGACCTGGTTATCAGTAAGGGTGTGAATATTTCCAGTGTCTCTGTAACTGATGTTGCCCTGTCGGATCACTTTGCTGTTATCTTTAACAGTTCTCCGTTAACCCACTTGAACTATCACAAAACGTACTTTCACAGAAAACACAACAGAAACATTTAAACAAATCTACTCTTCTTCCTTGCCCTTAAGCTATAATGACGTAGATAAGTTGGTAGGTGATTTTCAGTGCAAACTTTCAGATATCATTGATTACATTGCACCCATTAAAGTGAAGGTTGTGTCTGGTAGGAAGAAATCTCCATGGAGAAATGCACAAACAGTTCAATCTGCAAGACAACTCTGCCATAGGGCTGAACGGAAATGGCGTAAAACTCAACTGCACGTTTATTGTGACATCTACAAGGAAAGACCACGTAACTATCACACAACACTAAAACATGCAAGAGAGGCTTTCTTTGCAGATGTCATAACCAAAAACACTAACAACGCTCGAGCTTTATTTGCTACTGTTGACAGGCTCACAAACCCTCCTATGATGTTACCACCTGAACTTCAATCTAATGCCGCCTGCAACAAGTTTTCCAGTTTCTTTTCAGAGAAAATTCAAAAGATCAGAGGATTAATCTGCTCATCCACTCTAAAGACAGTACTAATGCTGTGCCCAAACAAAACAAATGCAGGAAAAATGACCCAATTTCAACTACTTCATTATAAATCGCTAGAAGAAATTATGAGTCAATTAAGCTCCGGTTCCTGTTGTCTGGATGTCCTACCACACATTTCTTTAAGAAAGCCCTGCCTGTCGTTGCTAATAATCTGATCCAAATAGTAAACTCATCATTCTCTTCAGGTGTTTTCCCCCAGGCTTTGAAAACAGCAGTTATCAAACCACTTATAAAAGAGAACAATCTGGACAAATCACTACTGCAGAATTACAGGCCGATCTCCAACCTCCCATTCATCAGCAAAGTTATTGAAAAAGCTTTTTCAACAATTAAATAACTTCCCAACAATGAATCGCTTTGACTCCTTCCAGTCTGGTTTTCGTGCTCACCACAGCACGGAGACGGCCCTTGTAAAAGTGTTCAATGACATCCATATAAATACCCAGATAGCACAGAATCATTGAAACAACATTGAATCAATGTCAGCCAGAAACATTGAATCAACGTTGAACGCTGACATTGAAACAACATTGAAAGTGGTCGGTGACTTGTATGTTGAATCAACGTTAGGGTTTCAACCATTACTGACATTATATCAATGTTGATTCAACCATCATCTGTATGTCAACTTACATGCCTATTTGTGTTGATATTACATTGAATCAGTTAGGAATCCACGTTGATTCAACCATTATCTGAACGTGGATCTGCATGCAGATTTGTGTTGATTCTACATTGAATAAGTTAGGAATCAATGGTGATTCAACCATCATCTGAACGTGGATCTGCATGCAGATTTGTGTTGATTCTACATTGAATAAGTTAGGAATCAATGGTGATTCAACCATCATCTGAACGTGGATCTGCATGCAGATTTGTGTTGATTCTACATTGAATCAATGTTGATTCAACACTCATTTGATTGTGGATCTGCATGCAGATTTGTGTTGATTCTACATTGAATCAATGTTGATTCAACCTTCATCTGAGAGTGGATCTGCATGCAGATTTGTGTTGATTCTACATTGAATCAATGTTGATTCAACCTTCATCTGAACGTGGATCTGCATGCAGATTTGTGTTGATTCTACATTGAATCAATGTTGATTCAACCTTCATCTGAGAGTGGATCTGCATGCAGATTTGTGTTGATTCTACATTGAATCAATGTTGATTCAACCTTCATCTGAACGTGGATCTGCATGCAGATTTGTGTTGATTCTACATTGAATCAGTTAGGAATCAACGTTCATTCAACCATCATCTGAATGTGGATCTGCATGCAGATTTGTGTTGATTCTACATTGAATCAATGTTGATTCAACCATCATTTGACTGTGGATGTACATGCAGATTTGGGTTTTTATATTGAATGAAAGCTAAGGATTTATGTACAGTGGTGGGAAGTAACGAAGTACAAGTACTTCGTTACCTTACTTAAGTACAATTTTCGTGTATCTGTACTTTACTTAAGTAGATTTAATAATGGATACTTTCTACTTTTACTCCACTACATTTAACAGTAAGTATCTGTACTTTCTACTTCACTACATTTCTATACAGCGTTTCGTTACTCGTTACATCCAGACGCATTTCGGTTTTTTGATTTGTTCGTTAGTTTGAAAGTAAGTATCCAATGGCGAGAGCAGAATCAGTCCGCTGAACCAATCCAAAGCGGGAAATAACCATTAGGCCCTCCCTCAAGAAGAGCAGCACAGTACGCAGGACCTGCAGAATCATTAACTCCCAGAATGGAGTCCAAGGATAGTCATCCTCCAGAAGACCTGCCCCACCCATGGCCTTATTTAAAAGATTTCTTTGAAATAACTGGGTCAACAAACGCTTCCTGGAGATTCCAATGCCGCCTTTGCCTTCCCCGAAAGCATGAAATTCTATCTTTTAAAAATTCGCCATCAAATTTGAAAAAACACATTGAGGTAAGTTAAGTTGCTAAACGCTATCGATGTTAAATTAATTTGTGTTAGTGAAGTTTTATGTAATCTTAGCAAGCTTTTTGTTGAACTCGACTGCAGTAAATAAATACGATTACTGTATATTGTTATAAGCTAGCATGAACTTGCAAGTAACAGTGATTACTGCAGTCGTGATCACGTCTCCCGCCATGAATGTTACATATAAGTTGACGATAACTCCTTCACGTCCTGGTTATTGAATAAATGTTAGCACCATTAAAATAATCTCCATGTAACAGTTACAGTCATATTCAATAAATTAGAATATGGGTTCCAATGAGACGCAATTGTCGCAAGTCCGGCGACATTGGCGGACATTCCCGCCCACAGAGTCAGCCGTACCCCCCCTGCCTGGAAGGTGTTTATTGTTTTTACCTTAGAATGGCCAACTCTCCGTTATTGCTATATCAATTTGATACAGTAGAGGCTTCCGCACTTCCCATATCTGTGCTTTTTGTCACTATTTTCAGGAGTTGAAACTGTTTAAGCCGTTGTTAACATGTCGTAACCTGCTTTTCCAAGCCGCCTCTAAATGGCAGCAAAACGCAAAGAACTTAGCACATTCAGAGGGATCAGTTTAAGATCACTGCTTTAAAGAGCCCATCCTTTCAGGATTTTTTGTTTGATAGTGTTGTGTGTTAACAGTTGATGTTTTTTTATTATTCTTATCTAATTTGTATAAATTAGGATTAAGATTTATAAAGAGCATATGTTTATTTTCAGAGAAAGCATGGCAGTCATCTCCAGCAATACCTTGCAATGACTGCAGTGGTCGTCAAAAGGAAAGGATCTGACTCCAATGAAGGTGCTTCAACCAGCAAGCAGAGAAAACTTGAGGAAAGCAGTAAAGTTTCTCAGAAGAGTGTTGACCATGCAGTGATAAACTTCATTGTCCAGGGTTTGCACCCTTTTGGAATAGTAGAACAGGCAGGATTTCGAAGCCTGGTGCAGCAGCTTCAGCCTAATTCTACTGTGATATCTCGTTCAACAGTTCGAACCATGATTGAAAAAAATACAGCAGAAATGAAGGCAAATGTGAGAAAAGCAATGCAAAATATCAAATACATTGCTACAACAACGGATTCCTGGACTTCACACCGGCAGAGCTTTGTTGGAGTGACTGCTCACTGGATAGATCCTGAAAGTCTTGAGAGATCATCGGTAGCTCTTGCTTGCAGGCGACTTAAAGGTCCCCACACATTTGACGCATTGGCTGGTCTCCTCAACGATATTCATACTGAGTTCAACATCCGGGAGAAAATTGTGAGAACCACCACTGACAATGGCTCCAATTTTGTTAAGGCCTTTAGGGTTTATGGCCCTGATGAAAACAACAGTCTGGACACATCTAGTTTAGGAAGTTTAGCTGAAGGGCACCAAGTAGTGGAAGCGAATGAAAATGAGGAAGACGATGCTCTGGGAGTGGAGGTAGAGGCTGTTGAGATTGGATCTCTCTTGGATGAAGAAGATGATAGTTCAGAATATCAGCTACCGAAGCATCATCGCTGTGCCTGTCATGTGCTTAATCTGATCTCAACAGTGGATGCCACCAAAGCAAACTCAAATGAGACTTACAAAAAGCTTTCACGTGCATCATTTGCCAAGTGTGAGGGTCTGTGGAACAAGAGTGCTCGATCTACAATAGCTGCTGACGTAATTGAAAGAGAGTGTAAGCTCCAACTCATCCGCCCCAATTACACCAGGTGGAACTCCCTGTTTCTGGCAGTGGAACGTATACTGAGGATCATCAAAGACAATGGAGAAGGGGCCATCAGAGCAGTTTGCATTGCACTTAAAGTTCCCATGTAAGTGACACTTAATAGCACTTTTTTGTCAGTGAGTCTGAAATAAGCATTACTGATAGTAGTACTGCTGAAAATTTACCCTACACAAACTATTTGGGAATAAAATCAAATTACAGAAACATTCTGATGGCAATATAACTTTTTAAGATTTATGCAAATGTTTTTGTTTTTTAACAGGCGCAATTGCTAGTGAATTGTAAAAAGACATGTTATTAGTATATATAACTTATGAAATAGTTAATACTAACATGTAATATAAATATACATTAAATTGTATAATTGTTTGTTTAACAGGTTAAATCCTGCTGAGCTTGCTTTCCTGACTGAATATGTTTCAACCATGAGACCAGTCGTCAAGGCCCTCAACATAATGCAGGCAGAAGCAGACGTCCATATGGGATGGCTGGTGCCCACCATAAGCCTTCTGAGTGTGAAACTTGACCGCCTACGGATCTCTGCTAAGTTCTGCCAGCCACTGATTGATGCACTTCAAGGAGGAATACAGCAGTGCTTTGGACCCATGCTTGCTGACCCTGAACTCATTGCAGCAGCGATTCTTCTTCCAAAGTTCCGAACATCCTGGACAAGCAATGATGACATGCTGAAAATGGGTAAATCATATAAATTGTTCCTCAATGGCCATTAATTTTTTTTTTTAAATACTCTATTGTTGTCAAATTCAAAGAACAGTTCCTGGTCATCAGAAAATATTACCTATAAATCAAAAATGTTATACATTACATAGTGTATAGTAGTTTATGATTTGAATAAATTATATCCAGTCTTCACCTTCCTTATTTGTTCCTCTCATACCACCGAGGAGCAAAATTGTAGGTGCTACCCATTATGGTCATATATATATGTAGTTGTTAAGACCTACTTTGTGGTTTTAAAAGTATATTGGTGACATTTATGTGTCATTTATAACATTTTGATGAATTATGTTTCCTATGTGGTATTAATTTTGATTGTTCTGTATAGGACTGGACTACATCAAGACAAACCTGGATCAAGAGCCAGTGCAACTCATTCGGAACAACTCAAGCTCATCAGATGAGGAGGACTACTTCAGAGTCATTAAGAGCAACATTCAAGAGACTACCAGACAGCTAGATGCATATTTGGCCAGCACAAGTGATACCATGGATATTCTCAAGTCAGTTCCGGCAGTGTTTAATTTGTTTTTAAAAGTAAACACACCTTTGCCCGCCTCAGCAGCCTGCGAAAGACTCTTCAGTATAGCAGGACAAATTTTCTCACCCAAAAGAGCCAGGCTGGACTCTAAAAACTTTGAGAACCAACTTCTGCTTAAGCTGAACAAGAAATTCTTGCCGTGATGTTAAAATGAGAAGTTATTGTGGTGCTATGATTAGAGTAGGCTGACTGAAGCTGACCCCCACACTTTCTTCAAATCAATGTCAAATGTTTTGTGCAGCAAAATTTGAGTTTCTCCTGTTTTATCTTTGAAAATATCAATGGACGTTTAAAGGTAATTTTGACTTTGTAAATGGGGTGGGGGACTGGTTGACCTTTGGACCTTTAGACGCTCATTAATATCTTCAAAGGTAAGCAATACAAACAAAAAAAAATTCTGCATAAACAGCACAAATGTTTGACACCAATTGTCTGATTTGAAGAATGTGGGGGGACCAATTTCATTCAGATCAGGCGCACCCATATACAGAGGCTACATAACTTTATGTGGCTGTTCCAAGTTGGACTCCTCTTCCTTGATTGAATGTCCTCAGCCCCTTTCTGTTAAGAGTTCTCTCAAAATAGCTGGCAAAAAAGTTAAGTTCATGTTTTGTTAGGATGAGAGACTAGATGTTTCCAAATCGCTTGATGTTTGTTAGGTCAGTTTAAAGTCCCTTTTTTCAGGGAAACAATTTTCTTTTGAACGTGTTTATTTTGAATTAAATAAAACATTTCAACGGTATAATAATTTCTCTCATTTTGCCTAATTACATGTAACCCTGCAGGTCATCCTTGGAATTCTGATGCATAGAATAAAATATCTAAATTTAAACTGTCACAGGGGGTAAACACAATAAAAACATGCTTTATCTGCAGCATTGCTCATTAAAATGGTACATTACTGATTTATTAAAACTAAATACGATAGGTACACTTTATTGACATTATATAAGCCATTAGGTATTATGGCCGGCAAGTACTTTTACTTTTAATACTTAAGTAGTTTTAAAAGCTTGTACTTTCTTACTTTTACTTAAGTAAAATAATAATGTGGTACTTTGACTTTTACTTGAGTAAATTTTTGTCTGTGTATTTGTACTTTTACTTAAGTACATTGTATGAGTACTTTCTCCACCCCTGTTTATGTACATTTTACGTCTGATAGGTCTACATCATAACATGCCACTAAAAGTTTCTTCACTGGTGTTAAACACTATATTATTGGCAGATGATGCGTAAACTGTGTACAAAAGTTTAAAAATGACAACATGGGTTTGATTTAACATTTTATTTAAGAAAAGAGGGACAGATCTTTAAACATATTTGATTCCTTTTTGACTGTCAAAACAACAGTCTGTTGTCCACAGAAGAACAGAGTCCATGAAGTTCCCTATGAAGTAGGGAAACAGTACAAGTTGTGGTAACCCCAGTTTGACTCTGGTTGGCATCACTTTGATTCCTTGCGATGTCTTCCTCTCATTCTGGCGCATAATGAAGCCACTTCTTGACAGTTTTGCTGCAGTCCTCAAGAGTCAGCTTTCGGTCAAACTGCAGAGCAACAGCTGAAAAAAATAAAAGTGAGGAAGGTGCCAGTTAGAAATATGATAAACATTTGAAAAGTTCTGAAACACAATGAAAGATTAAACACTGTACTGGTTACAGGTCTGAGAACAAATACAAACCATATAGTTCCCCATGTACACTCACTGTTAAATTAATATCTTAATCTTTCATTGATATTTATCTTAATGTTTACATATACAATTGCATTTACCCATCAAGCTGCAGTATAGTGTAGGATTTATGATATTGATATTAAATCAATATTTAAAATAAAGGGCTGTTTATCAGAAAACCTAACAATAAAACTCAGGGAGGATCAGGTTTATTTAACACACCAGAAACAAATAAATCGAACAAAAGGTGATTTATAGTGTAGTTGGAAAAATTATAATTTATACAGAATAAACTTCCATCAAATAGCTGGTTCAATCTTCCATCAACTACAAATATTTCCAAATAAGTTGATTAAATTCCTTAAAAAGTGTCTATATGCTATTAAAGATCCCACACAAGTAACAATAGTCCAGTTCAATTTAACCAGTTACCAATCCAAGGATCAACAGACTGAATCAGTCATTAGCAGGTTTAGTTCAGTGTTTCACCTGCCTTACATGTTAAGTGTTTCCCTTCTGCCTCACCTGGATTCAATCTGTGGATGATTAACAACCTTCTGCACTTCTTGATGGCTGCAGACGGTCATGTAATCATCCAACTCAGCTGTTCTGGTACAGAGGCTCATTTAAGCACGACCCTAAGCATATCATAATAAAAAGTTAAAAACAAGTGATTACTATCACAACAATTTAAAGCCCACCTGGACCAGCCAGCCTTACACTTCCTTGTCCACCACATGCTCTCCCAGACCAAACAATAGGCCCCGCCCTATTTTAAAAATTCAAATCCCACAAAATCTCGCAGGATTTCATACTTAGGCCTGGAGTGGTGGGTAGGATGAAAATAATACAAAAGGAGACATGACCTCAACTATTAAAAATATCCGTTTTGCCCCAAAATAACCAGGATTACTATGGGCACAAAACAATGCCCTTATTTTTCAATAAACACATTTAAGATCAAAGTAATATTGAAAAACTTACCATAAAACTGCTCAGAGGAGAATTCAATTCAGAAGCTGGTAGCAAACAAGCCAGCAGCAAAGTGGCTTTTTGGTTGGGACAAACCACAAGTGTAAAATTGGACTGTACAACTCCTAGTACAGACTTGTAGATGTTTTTGTGTCAACACATTATGCACAGTCAGTAATAATATTTACAGACAAGTAAGAAAATGTACAGAAAGGTATCACAACCCACTGTTCTCAACATGTAGTGCTTAATTTGAAACATGATTAACCCCCACCTAGTAATAAAATGTTCTGACCCAGAGCTCAAGGAGGGGGAGGGAAGAAGGGATGAGAGGGGGTAAAGAGGAGAAGGTTGGGAGGAGCGGCTGGGTGGGGGAGGTTTGGGAGGGAGTAGGGGGAGATGAGGAGGTGATGAGGGATCCAACAAACTGCTCAGATTGCACACAATGGTAAATCAACATTGAATTATAGTCAGAATGGTTGATTTTTGGTTGAGGTCAACAACTGACGGTTGATCAACCATCAAACAACCATCCACCTCCAGCCAAGTAACCAATGTTGAAACTGTTTCATTGAGTCAATGTTGTTTTGTGGTTGAAATCTAATGAATGAAATGCTAATGTCTGATCAACGACTGATCAATGTTGAATCAATGTTGAATCAATGTCAGCTCTTTTGCCACACCCCTTCCCCTCCTCTCCTCCTCATCAGAGCTCTGGGTCAGAGCATTTTATTAGTGCACATATGTCAGAGTCAAGGCCCGCGGGCCACATCCGGCCCGCGAGAAGGTTTTTTACGGCCCCTGGAATGATCTTGATTTATTATTAGAACCGGCTCGCAGACCGCAGTAAGCCGGCACCCCGTCTGAAAAAAAAATACCTTCCTTATTTGAACTGTAAGTAGCTCTTTAAATGTTCTGTGAGATGATGTACTTACCCATGTATCCATAACAACCGGAACTTTCAATATCCACCAAGTAATTGCCGAAATATACCGTCTATTAAACGAGTGCCCCCCGGATTAATTACACTCTCTGCAGCTGCAGCTGCGAAGTTACAGTATTAACCCGATACTTGCTGGAAAGTGCAACGTCTCCCCTTTCAGAAACCGTTGGAATTTTTCCACTTAGCGCTACGTGTGGCGGAATTACGGTACTGCAAATTTAGATGTGTCGCCGGCGACACGTGTAGAAGGGATTTATTAGCACAGCAGTCGTCAGCATAACTGTAAAATTAACTTTCAGATACCCATCAAAAATGGCAAAAAGGAAGGTGGACACTGAGAACCGGGGGTTTCAAACAAGGTGGGAGTCAGAGTATATGTTCACGGAGGTAGCTGGAAAACCCGTGTGTCTTCTGTGTGGAGAAAGTGTGGCGGTACTGAAAGAGTATAATCTGAGACGACATTATGAAACGAAACACGCGGACAAAAACAAGAATATGGACATGGAACAAAGGCTACAGAAGGCCGAGAAATTAAAACGAGGCCTCAAATCTCGACAGGCTCTGTTCAAAAAAGCCAAATCACAAGGCCAGGCTGCTGTCAAGGCCAGTTTTATTTTGGAAGAAGAGATCGCTAAATCAGCCCGGCCATTTACGGAGGGGGATTTCATCAAAAACTGTATGATTAAAGTTTGTGACGAAGTTTGCCCAGAAAAAAGGCAACTCTTTTTAAATGTGAGTCTGAGCAGAAACACCATTGCCGAGCGAGTAGTCCAGTTGTCCATCAATCTAAAAGAGCAGCTTGTGAAAAAGGGAAAAGATTTCATCGCATATTCCTTGGCTGTGGATGAGAGCGCCGACATTTCTGACATTGCCCAGTTGTCAATTTTCATCCGCGGAGTGGACTCCAGCCTAAGCGTGACAGAGGAGTTGTTGGCTTTACGTCCTATGCATGGCACAACTACGGGGCATGATTTGTATGAAGAGGTGTCAAGATGTGTAAATGAGATGGAGCTGCCTTGGGAAAAACTCGTGGGTTTGACAACCGACGGAGCACCTGCGATGTGTGGACACAGGAGCGGACTGGTGGCGAAGATACGGGAAAAGATGCAAGAGGAAAACGCGACAGGTGAGCTGACAGCTTATCATTGTATCATACACCAGGAAGCGTTGTGTGGTAAAGCCTTAAAAATGGAACATGTAATGAGCATCATCACACGCGCAGTTAACTTTATCAGAGCCAAAGGTTTAAATCACCGCCAGTTCAAGGTATTTCTGACGGAGTTAGAAACGGAGCATGGTGATTTGCCTTATCACACAGAGGTGCGATGGCTAAGTCAGGGAAAGGTGCTCCAAAGATATTTCGAGCTTCGTGAGGAGATTTGTCTGTTCTTGGACAGCAAAGGGAAAGACACAACACAACTCCGAGACGAGATGTTTCTGTGTGAAATGGCTTTTCTGTGTGACATTACGAGTCATCTGAATACAATGAAGTTGCAGCTGCAGGGTCGGGATCGTGTCATCTCTGATATGTACAGTACAGTGAAGGCATTTAAAACCAAACTGACTCTGTGGGAGACGCAGATGCGGAAAGAAAATTTGAGCCACTTTCCCAGCTGCCAGACCATGAAAGAGAAGCTCTCTACCAGTGCGTTCCCGAGCCCACAGTTTGCTGATAAAATAGGTATGCTTTCCGCTGACTTTCGACGCCGATTTGCTGACTTTGAAGCACAAAAAAACAGGTTTGAACTGCTCGGTAATCCATTTTCTGTTGACGTGGAAAGCTCACCACCAAACCTCCAAATGGAGTTGATTGACCTCCAATGCAATGATGCACTGAGGGCAAAATATGCGGCAGTGGGTGCTGCGGAGTTTGCCCGTTTCCTCCCCGACACAATGCCCCAGCTGCGCATCCAGGCTGCTCAAACGTTGTCTATGTTTGGCAGCACATACCTGTGTGAACAACTGTTTTCTTTGATGAACCTGAACAAAACATCACACAGAAGTCGACTTACTGCTGAACACCTTCACTAAATTCTGAGGATTTCCTCAGCTCAGAGCCTTACCCCGAACATTGATGAACTTGTGGAAAAGATGGGACACCACCAAGTATCACCCTCAACCTCAAACAAGTGAACATTACTGTGCAATCACATATTTAGAGTTTTTACTCAGTTCAAGTTTAAAAGTTAAAGTTTAATATTTGTTTTCACTGCATGTTACTTCTCCTTGATGAAAGTGTTGTTTTTGATTAATAGATTTTTGCACTTTATTTTATTGTATTTCAATCCAATTATATTTTAAAAATATTTCAGTTGTGTCTGTTGAAAATTAAAGATTACTGACAGAGCCATAAGAAAATATTGCTTTATTTATCTGATCATATTGGAATATATTTGTTAGGTTTTCAGTAGGTTCAATTAGGTTCACTAGACTATATGCGTCATTTAAAAAAATTTCAATGAACATTCGATCAGTCCGGCCCTCGGCTTGTAGCTAAATTTTTTATTTGGCCCTCCGTCCATTTGACTTTGACACCCCTGTATTAGTGAGTGGGGGGTATTACATTCTAAATTAACCTCTGTAAAGGATAGTGGGTGAAGATTCATTTCTGTACATTTTCTTTCTTTTTCATAAAAAAGTCCTACTGACCATTTGTGTGTGATATATTGACACAAAAACATCTACAACTTACTACAAGGAGTAAGGAGTGGAGCGGTCCACCCCCACCATTTACATGAGTGGGATGTCCCAAACACACAGCCACTTCGCTGTTGGCTTGTTGGCAAAAGATGTTAATTCAATGTTGAATTGCCATCATGTGCAATCTGGCCAGGCGCAGAGCTATGGGGGGGGGGGTGCGGTTTCAAGTCGCTTAAATGTCTGATTATAGACTGAGAAAGTCTACCGCCTGTTGAGAAAGGTCTATTTAATGTTAAAGTTACTTTCCCTCAATGGAATATATACTAGTCAGTCCCAGTGACCATTTCACTCACGGTTTAACCGATGTGTTTCCTGGGTAAAGATCAACCAAAAAACGCAGACCAACCTCCCCGCCCCTCGCTTAACAGTTTCTGGTAGCGCAGGCGATAAACGTCAGGGGCCTGGTGATTCGTTAGGGGTCCGGTAATTAGCCCCGCCTCCCGGCCCAACGCTGACTTGTTCCGCTAGTGAATCTGGGTACAGAACGGAATCACAACTGTTGTCAACACATAGTGCTTAAGTTAAAACGTGATTAACCCTCACCTAAAAGGGGTTGTGCTGTGGTGGCACAGGGGTTAAGCACAAACCACAATCAAGGCCTCAGTCCTCAACGCAGCTGTCGCAGGTTCGATTCCTGACCTTGGCGACCTTTGCTGCATCACCCCCCTTCTCTCATTACCCACTTTCCTGTCAATTAACTATCAAATAAAGGCCACTAGCCAAAACAATCTTTTAAACAATGAAAAACCTTCACTTAAAATTAAAGTTGTTTCACCCGATTGAGGGGTAGATGGGCCCAGGTGGGGGGAAAGAGGTGTGTGTGTGTTTTTGGCGGGTGGAGGGAAGGGGGTTGGGTGTTTGAATGGTAGGCGGTGGTGAGAGGTGCAAAAAACACCTTACATTGATTGAACACTTTGATTACTAGTTTTTCCCCAAACCTTATCCTCAAGGCAAACTGACCTGCATGCTTTCAGTTCAGCAAAACCTTATTAATCAAATGTTAATTAAAATCATGTGTGCTGAATTAGGGAAATGGCTAAAACTTGCAGGGCAGTGTGCCTGGTGCCGGTGCTGAAAAACACTGGATTCGATGTGGCATTTCAATCAATGAATGTTAATTGGCTAGAATTGAATGGTTGTTTGATGGTTGATCCAGCTTCTGTCGTTGACCTGAACCATACATGCAGCCTTTGTGATCATAATTCAACATTGAATTAACATCATGTGCTATCTGTGTAGTTCTTCCCCAAACCTTGTCGTCAATCAAACTGACCTGCGTTTTTTCAGTTCAGCAAAACCCCGTTAATCAGACGTCAATTAATATCATGTGTGTTGAATTGGGGAAATGCCTAAAACTTGTAGGGCCTGGAGGACCAGTGCTGAAACACACTGGATTCGACGTTGGCATTTCATTTATTTGATGTCAACCACAAAACAACATTGATTCAATGACACAGTTTCAACATTAGTTAATTGGCTAGAATTGAATGGTTGTTTTATAGTTGATCCACCATCAGTTGTCGACCTCAACCAAACATGCAACCTTTGTGATGATAATTCAACATTGAATTAACATATTTTCCAACAAGCCAACAGCGAAGTGGCTGTGTGTTTGGGACATCCCACTCATGTAAACGGTGGGGGTGGACCGCTCCACTCCTTTTAGTAAGTTGTAGATGTTTTTGTGTCAATATATCACACACACACAGTCAGTGAGAATTGTTATGAACAAGTAAGAAAATGTACAGAAAGGAATCAGCACAGACTATCCTCTACAGTGGTTAATTTAAATGTGATAACCCCCGCTCAGTAATAAAATGCTCTGACCCAGAGCGCTGATGAGGAGGAGAGGAGGGGAAGGGGTGAGGCAAAACAGCTGACATTGATTCAATATTGATCAGATGTTGATCAGACATCAGCATTTCAGTCATTAGATTTCAACGACAAAACAACATTGATTCAATGACACAGTTTCAACATTGGTTACTTGGCTAGAGGTGGATGGTTGTTTGATGGTTGATCCACCGTCATTTGTCATCTTCAACCAAAAATCAACCATTAATCAGACTTTGGCATTTCAGACATCAGATTTCAACCACCAAACAACGTTGATTCAATGTCACAGTTTCAACGGTTTGATTGGATGGTTGTTTGATTGTTGATCCACCATCATTTGTTGACTTCAACC
The DNA here is from genome assembly GCF_051168715.1 of Poecilia mexicana. Classification (NCBI taxonomy): domain Eukaryota; kingdom Metazoa; phylum Chordata; class Actinopteri; order Cyprinodontiformes; family Poeciliidae; genus Poecilia; species Poecilia mexicana. The sequence goes on from NW_028263381.1 coordinate 23,927,012, forward strand.
AAAAATCAACGATTCTAACTATTTTTCAACGTTGATTTAACATCATGTGCTATCTGGGTACAGACTGTGGGAGAACCACAGTGCTGGTTCTGTTGGACCTCAGTGCAGCTTTCGACACTGTTGACCACGATTGTAATGAAGAGAGCTTCATTACTAGGTCTATTTTTATTTAAGTCACTGTTTAGCACTTTAAAAGCACTTTTTGCACTTCATTAACAAGCACTTTATTTAGCACTGCACTTTAAGCAGAGATTTGCCCATAACAATTTGCACACGAGAAGTTTTAATTGTATTTATTGAATATTTTAGTAATTAGCATGTAGCCTTTTGTTCTGGGCTCTGCACAGCTGCTCCTCATTGGAAAGTGAGCTGGTTGCCTGTGGAGGGAGGATAATTGTTACTCAGAGCAATGAGCTACTGGTGGGTAAAACTGAGCAAATATTTGTACATAATCTGTTAGGTGTGGAGTGCTGATATTGAGTGACTCACCTGTCTTTTCTGTGTCCTCTCCAGGGTGTTTGGACAAATACAACCCCGGGGGTCCAGACACCATTTATAGGTTCCAGGAGAGGCCATTGAAAAGTATAGGGAGATAATTGTTTATGGGTTTTTTGTGGTGTTTCATTTGGTGTAAGATGAAATATAAAATAGTTATAAAAAGTAAATTTAAATGTTTATATTTAATAAAGTGTATTTTATGTAAATAGGTGGAGATTTGTTAAGTGAGATCCCCCTGTGAATTGGAGGTGGTTGGGTCCAACACAGCTGAGACTATTTAAGCCTGTAGTTTCACCTGTGTGGGAATGATTTGTTATTGAGTGTGTTGATGCTGTGAGGAGAATAAACTGACTGCTGTTTCCACCCGACTCTACCTCTCGTAATCTTCTGCACCGTAAAATCCAACCGCAAACGGCCGCCCTGTTACAATTACAATTTTACTGAATCGACTGGAGAGTTGGGTCGACTCTGCGGTCCAGTGCTCAACTGGTTTGAATCTTACATAAAGAACAGGGATTTCTTTGGAAATTATTTGATTTCCACCAGTTTCTCACCAGTTCAGATGATTAGTGGTGGAAAGTGAAACGTTTTCTCAACAGACCTGTTCACCAATGTGTTGATTGAGAGGATCTTAAAAGTTGAAGCTGAACTACAGGATGTGAAACAGAAGAGTGAAGATGAGTATCAGTCAACAAAACAACTCAGGAAAGAGACAGAAGACGTAAAAAAAGGGAAGAAGAAAAAACAGAACACATTAAAACTGCAATCGAAACTTGATCAGCACAGAAACAACAAATTCTGCTGCTGAAGGAGAAAGATGAAACCATTGCAAATTAATGCTAAAGAGAAAGAAAACGAGGAAGAGGAAAAAATTGAGAAAACAGGAAGAGCTGCAGCAAAAATAGTGGAGACAAAAACTAAATGCTTCAGAAAACTGAGTTAAAGTTGAGCGAGAGTAAAGAGGCAGATCTGGAGCAGTGCAGACGAGAGCGGACAAGGAAGCAGGATGCTTGGGATGAAGAGAAGGACGGCATCCTGCAGCGAACGGACCAGGAACTGAAACAAAACCTACTGAAACAAAATCTGCAGAAACCAAGAAGAACCTGGACAGACTGGCGATGTGTCCAGGTGACCCCGCCTGTCGCCATTCAGCTGAAGCTGTTAACATTCAGCTACAGTGCTTCTCAATTCCGGTCCTCAGGCCCCCCTGCCCTGACTGTTTTAGGTATTACCCTTCTACCACACACCTGTATTGAATCTCTGGGTGATTAACAGGCTTCTGCAGTACTTGATGGTCATGCAATCATTTGAATCAGCTGTTATGGAATAGAGGTACATCTAAAACATGCAGAGCAGGGGGGCCTGAGGACTCAATTTGAGAAGCACTGAGCTAACAGCTGAAAGTTAGCTGGAGACTGGCACCAGCACCTCCCGACCCCACTAGAGACAAGGTGTTAGAAAATGGATGGATTATTTATCTGAAAAGGAATTATGTAGGATTAATTTGATTATTTAATGGTTAAATATGAAAGTTACAATTTTACAGCATATCCTTAGAAAATCATCAAGAAACTGAATTTATTTTGATAATTTAATAAACAAAACTCTTAATTTTAGTGAAATGACACAATAAGTGACATGTATTATAGATTTAACAAATTATATAACAAGTACATAAAACTGAGATGTAAATTCAGTTGAATTAATCTGAAGTTTAAAAAAAACCTCTCATCCCAAACTGGAGTAATTTTGACCAGACTTAATTAAGAGTAGAACCTGCATTAGCTGCTCAGGTGCAGCAGATAAAACAGCATCTGTGGACATGAAGAACATTGCTGCCAGGCTGGACCTTGCTTAATTTTATACAGACATTATGCATGTTCTTATTGATCTAGCTGATGTAACCAGGTTCGTTAGCCAGACGTAATGATGTTGTCCAGTTAGAACTAGTTGGGGATAATGTTGCGCAGCATGTAAATATTCATGTTACCGGAGATGATGTAATAGAACCAGCCTTTATCCAATTTTTAGATGACCTCGTTCAGTCTAATGCAGACTTACCTTCATTCGGAAACCTTGAATTTGTTCTTCAGATTGTGAGGGATCCTTCTGGTGGTGTTAAACGTAAAGCGACAAAAACTTTAGATTGTGAACTGATAAGAAGAGATGCCATCTGTATATTGTAGACAACAGTGATAACCAACTTTGTTTTGCCATCAGTATGGCACATGTCTATAATCAGAGTTTTACAGATAGACAGGCTGTAGAGCAGGGGAGAGAATTTCAGCGACAGGCCGGTCTTGGTGAACAAACACCTGTCACATTCAGTTATGTCGGTAAATTTGAAAACGTATTACAAAGAAAAATTGTAGTCTTTCACAAAACATCAAAGAATTCAGTTCTATCTAAACTTGAGACCGGGTTCGCGTTTTTAAAAGTGAATGTGAGACAACCAAATTTTGTACACTCTGTAAAAGAGTGTACTATGTCCCTATGACAAAGCAGGAAACGCCACATGTCTGTGGAACAAAATGCGTTATGTGCTACCTTCTTTTGAGTGCCATGATACAATTGGGTATAAAACCACATATCATGCAGGGAGGCAAAATTCTTTGTTTTACAGACCCTGACTACAGTTTGAAATTCATCAACAGCCTTTCATTTCTCACTATGAAGTTGAGTGCGATGCCGAAAGTTAGTTTTCACTGACCACGCCAAAGGTTAAAGGTTATTTTCCCCACTTATTCTCCTCAAAGCAGCATGTAGGACAATTCCCTCCACCGGTTTGCTACGGTGTGTTTTCCATGAATCCTTCTGAACTGCAAGAGTTTTCAAACTGGTACAGAGAAGCATCCAAAGAGGTCTTTGACTTTGCAAAAGAAGCGCTTCATTACTGTAAAACAGATGTCGATATTCTCTTTCAAGCCTGTGTTAAATTCAGAGATGAATTTTTTAAGGAGACCAATGTAGACCCTTTTAAATCCGTCACCATCGCGTCGGCATGCATGAAAGCATTTGTAACCAATTTCCTGCTGCCAAAAACGCTAGCAATACCATCACCAACCGACTACAGGCGCAGCTCAAAGACTTTCTCAAATGCATCCATTCAGTGGTTGGAATGGATGATGGCCGATAAAAACATACATATAGAACACGCTTTAAACACGGGTGAAAAGAAAATCGGACCTTACTTTGCAGATGGCTTTGCTGTTGTAGAGAATATCCCTACGGCATTTTTCTTTCACGGTTGTTTCTTCCACGGTTCAGTGTTTTGCTCTCCATGGAAAATGTCCTTTAAGAAATGTCACATTTGAACAGATTCATGCAGCTAGTGTTGAGAGAGACAGGGTCCTGCAGTCTTAGTACGGTGTTCGTCTCATGATTCTGTGGGAGCATGAATGGGATGAAATGAAACGATCTGATCCAGGGGTTATTAACTTTCTCAAAAAAAATTTATGCCCCAGAACCTCTGGTACCGCGACAGGCTCTTTTTGGTGGGAGGAGTTCAGCTTTCAAGTTGAGACACACGGCAGGTCCCGACGAAACTGTACACTATGTGGACTTCACTTCATTGTATCCTTATGTCAACTGCAGCTCCTCCTATCCCCTGGGACAACCTACAATAATATACCGAGATTTTGATCACCCCAACGCTTACTTTGGGTTCATTAGAGCTGTTGTCTACCCTCCAGAGGCCTACCGTACAAGACATCTCACGGTGAACTGGTTTTCACTCTCTGTCGAACTTGTGCTGAAAAAAATAATCAGACAACTTCCTGTTCCCACAACGATCAGGAAACGGCTCTCACAGGTGTCTGGGTGACTGTTGAGTTTCAGAAAGCATTACAATCTGGTTATCATGTGGCAAAAATCACAGAAGTGTGGCATTTTGAAAGAAGTAGGAGCACAATCTTTCAAGAATACATTCACACATTTCTGAAGGGCAAGCAGGAAGCGTCAGGGTACCCAGCTGATGCAGTCTATCAGGAGAGTAGAGAGAGGTACGTGAGGGAGTTCAAACTCCATCAAGGTATCCAGCTGGATCCAACCAAAATTGCATTTAATCCGGCAAAAAGACAGATAATGAAGACCATCCTTAATAATATATGGGGAAAATTTGGACAGAGACTTGACCTGACACAGACTAGTATTGTGGGTGATCCTGATGAGTTTTTCCAAGTTTTTGTTCTCGGTTAAATACAACATCAAGTATTTCCACTTTCTGAACACTGATGCATGCATGTTACAGTGGAGCTACAACAAACAATGTGTCACTCGTCCGAACAAGATAAATAACATTTTTGTAGCAGCATTCACCACAGCTTATGCCCGGTTGAAGCTTTTAAGTTGTATGGAGCTGTTACAGGAGAGGGTTTTGTACGTGGATACTGACAGTCTCATCTACGTGGTGAAAGAAGGAAAGAACCCTCTGCAAACTGGGAATTACCTGGGTGACCTTACTGATGAGCTCGCGGGTGATTCAATTCAAGAATTTGTGGCGGCTGGACCCAAAAGTTATGCTTATCAAACAAAAACCCAGAAAAAGGTAATGCGTGTTAAAGGAATTACTCGGACACATGAATGCAGTAAGCGGGTCAATTTTGACGGCACCAAAGAGTTGGTAGAAGGTTACTTGGGTGGATCCAGAGATGGTGTTATAGAGATACCACAGAGCAGAATTTTCTGTTATCTTGTTTTCTACATTTGATTTTTTCTATTTGATTTTCAAAAGAATTTTCTGGTACCTTGTTTTTTCTGTTATTTGATTTTTAAAAGAATAATTTTTCTTCTGTTATTTGAAAAAAACAATAAAATGTCACACATGGGTAGTGTACAAGAGACTATTCGACACCCGATTCCTGACTCCTTTTTCATGTCAAATTGTTGGTCCTAGTGGTTGTGGGAAAACATACTTTGTACAGAAAATGTTGATGGATTGTACTCATGTAATGGATCATGAACCTTGAGCTGTTGTGTGGGTTTATAATTCTTCCCAACCTATGTATGCTGAATTGCAAAAAATGAATAAAAACATCAAGTTCATCAAGTGTTTACCTGACTCTTTTGAGGATGAAGACATGTTTCCGGTGAATAAAAACCTTTTAATAATTTAGGATGTCATTTTTCAAGCCTCGGATCACCCCGAAGTGGTCAAATTGTTCACGGAATTCAGACATCATAGAAATTGGAATGTAATAATGTTGACTCAATGTATTTCACCAGGGAAAATACAGCCACACGAATTACAAGTAAATATTGTGGCGCGTCAAGTCTACCCATCAGCAAAGCGGTTTTTCTTAGAAAGTTTTGAAGACGCAACCACAGAGGCTCATGGTTATTTAATCATTGACCTTACTCCCACCTGTCCAGAACACTTCAGATTGAGATCGGGTTTACTACCTCAACAGTGGCCAGTTGTGTACACACCTAAAACAAAGTAAAATTATGTTGGCAAGAATAAAAAGGAATGTCCCCCTACTTCGGGCTTTGTATCACTCTACTCCTCAGAAGAGAAAAGATATCCTCAGTCACTGCTCACCTGACTTTCTAAAAACTTTGTGTGAGGTCGCACTCAATATATTAAAAGGCAACATAAAATTGTCGCCTTCTCAACATCGGAAACTGAAAAAACAGAAGAAGCTCATCAGACTGCTGGCTGACAAACGAGCAGGTTTGAAACGTAAACAGTTAGCTCTCAAAAGTCAGAGAGGAGGGTTCATTCTCCCAATTTTAGCAGCTCTTGCACCCTTGATCGGAAACCTGGTGGGTGGGATTATCAAGAGATAAAAGATGTATCTGATCTCGCCGCGTCAGTTCAAACGTTTGAATCAACCTGAGACTTCTATCAGACAAATGTCAGGTTCTGGACTTTTCTTTAAGAAAAGTCTCCCCTTCGGCTTCCCATTGGGGAGTGGCCTGGAGTGGAGCTGCACGCCTGAAGCTAGTTGGATCATCAGTCGAGAGGATTTAAGGAGTCATCGGACCTCTCCTCTCCGCCGGATGATTATCCTCCCACGGTAGTCTCTAGCTCGCTAAAGCCTTTTTCTAAAAAACGCTAGTTTTTTTGTGATTCTCTCGAAAGGATTTCTGCCTGTAGACAACCCCCTCTCACCAGCCCTCTGTTCATTCACTTTCAGGATCTGGCCAACTTCCACCGGAGAACCTGCCTGCAGCTTTCAGAGCCTCACCTGCCTGCCCGCTCCAGCCCACTGCTCGATCTCATCCCCCCACCCCCGTCGGAAGCCTTCCAAGAAAACGTAAGCTGGAACTCGGTTCCCCATCGCACTTTGCCCTCCTCTGGCCAGTCCATTAACCTGTCCTCTCCGCTTCCAGGCGTGACTCGGACCTATATCCTCGGATCACCTGCAGAACCTTGAGATTGTTTCTTTCTTTAATAAAAATTGTAACTCACCAGTTGTTTCCGGGTCTGATTCTGCATGTGGGTCAGAAGTCTACCCTGCATCATGACAGAATCATCCGGCCAACAGTCTGACCCAGCAGGATCTCGCCCAGACCCATTAGCAGTCTTAGCTAGACATGACGACCTCCTAAATTCTCTCTCTAACCAGCAGAATCAGTCTAACCAGCGGCTGGATCGCCTGGCACAGCTCTTCCAGGATATTGATCGAAAACTTTCTGCCTTAGGTCCACCTACTCACCCAGCCGGCACAGCGGCCGGCGCCGCAGCCGGCGAAGCGGGCGGAGCAACAGCCAGCGCGGCAGCCGGTGCGGCGGCCGGCGCAGCGGCAGTCCCGGCACTAGATCCATCTCCATCCCGTTTTAGAAACGCTGTCTCTCCCACGCCAGAACCTTTTTCGGGTGAGATCGGCCGATGTGGGGGTTTCCTCCTCCAATGTTCACTAGTCTTTTCTCGTTCACCCCAGTTGTTCCCTGATGACCCCTCCCGCATTTCCTACATTGTTGGATTACTTCAAGGAAGAGCATTAAGGTGGGCTGAGGCCAAATACTCACAACAGACACTGCTACAGAGTTCATTCACTAACTTTATTTCCGAATTCAAACAGACATTTGGTTATGCTGAGTCAGGGTCTGAAATCACCAAGAAGTTATGGAGTCTCAAACAAGGAAGCCAATCTGTAGCTGATTTTGCGATTGATTTTCGCACATTGGCGGCCTCTTCTGGCTGGAATGATGAGGCTCTTAAGGGTGCGTTCCTCCAGGCCTTAAATGAACCTCTAAAGGATGAGTTGGCCTATCGTGACAAGCCTGAGACGTTGGAGATTCTGATCTCCCAGGCGATTAAAATTGACAACAGGGTGCGAGAACGATCTCGGGCTAAGAGGCGGCCCCTCCCTGTTACTGCACCAATTTTTCCTCCCATTCCCTCCTTCGCCGACAGTGGCTCGGAACCTGCCACAGAGGAGCCCATGCAAATTGGCTGAGCAAGGTTGTCACCCGAGGAACGGCAGCGCCGTATGAAGACGGGAGCTTGCCTTTATTGTGGTCAGTTGGGGAATTTTGTGGCTGCTTGCCCTCTGCAGTCAAAAGGCAGGGCCCGCCGGTAGGCTCGGGAGTACTGGTGGGTGGAATTAAGAAATTTGATTCCCGGGTAACACTCTCTTGTGCTCTAATCAATGACAAGACCCATTTCCAGACCTTCGCCCTGGTTGATTCAGGGTGTGAACAAAACCTCCTTGATGAGAACCTAGTAAAACAACTTCAAATACCAGTTATTCCCCTTCCTGCTCCCATCCAGGTGTCTGCTCTTGATGGAAACCCATTGCCCAGGATCACGCACAAGACCAAACCCATTAATCTTCTGGTTTCAGGTAACCATTGGGAGTCTCTAACCTTTTTGTGTTTCCTTCCCCCCAGGCACCAGTTGTCCTTGGTTTTCCATGGCTGTCCTCTCATAACCCTCATATCAATTGGCGAGATAATAGGGTGGAGTCATGGAGCGCCAATTGTCTGGCCTCCTGTCTCAAATCAGCTTGGGGCGCTCCCCGGGTCCCATACTCTGAGGAGCAGTTTAGCCCTTCAGCGCTCTCAAACGTACCTCCTGAATATCATGATCTGCACAGAGTCTTTAGTAAGTCTCGAGCTCTATCCTTACCACCACACAGGCCCTACGACTGCGCTATCGACCTCTTACCTGGTGCTCCACTCCCCTCCAGTCACCTCTACAACCTATCCGGACCTGAAAGGGAGAGCATGGAGAAATATGTTAATGAATCTCTTGCTGCCGGTCTTATTCGCAAGTCATCTTCACCTGTAGGTGCAGGGTTCTTTTTTGTGGGGAAGAAGGATGGAAGTCTCCGCCCGTGCATTGACTATCGGGGACTCAATCAGATTACAGTCAAGAACAAGTATCCGTTACCACTCCTTTCTGCAGCTTTTGAACCCATCCAGGGGGCCACCATTTTCACTAAGCTGGATTTGAGGAATGCTTACCACCTCATCAGGATAAGAGAAGGCGATGAGTGGAAAACGGCATTCAAGACCCCCTTAGGGCACTTTGAATATTTGGTAATGCCTTTTGGTCTCATGAATGCACCAGCAGTTTTCCAGGCACTTGTAAATGATGTCCTTAGAGACTATCTGAACCATTTTGTATTTGTGTACCTTGATGACATACTCATATTTTCCAGATCTCTTGAGGAACACAGAAGACATGTTTGACTGGTCCTTCAGCGCCTGATGGAGAATCAGCTGTACGTCAAAGCAGAAAAGTGCGAGTTTCACGCCTCTTCCCTCACCTTTCTTGGGTTCGTCCTCGAGAGCGGGCAGGTGAAGTCAGATCCAGTGAAGATCCAAGCCGTCCTAGACTGGCCCACCCCGTCAACCCGTAAACAGTTGCAACGGTTTTTGGGTTTTGCCAACTTTTACCGCCGTTTCATAAGAAATTACAGCCAGACTGCTCTCCCACTCACCAGTCTAACTTCCATTAAGAAGCCTTTTGTCTGGTCCTCTGAGGCTGACAAGGCCTTTAAGGAACTCAAGAGGAAGTTTTCCACTGCCCCCATCCTCATTCAGCCTGATCCATCCAGACAATTCATTCTGGAGGTCGACGCCTCAGATACTGGCGTAGGGGCTGTCCTCTCTCAAGTGTCTCCCTCAGACAATAAGCTCCATCCGTGTACCTTTTTTTCCCGTCGGTTATCTCAAGCTGAGAGAAATTATGACGTGGGGAATAAGGAACTCTTGGCTATCAAATTAGCCCTAGAGGAGTGGAGACATTGGTTGGAAGGGGCCAAACATCCCTTTATTGTGTGGACTGACCACAAGAACCTGGCCTACCTGCGTGAGGCCAAACGCCTCAACCCAAGACAGTCACGGTGGTCGCTTTTTTTCTCTCGTTTTGACTTTGTTATTTCATATAGACCTGGTTCTAAGAATGCTAAACCTGATGCCTTGTCGAGACAGTTCTCCGCTGACCATGAAGAAACTATTGCCCACATTATTCCTAAGTCTTGTGTTATTGGGGCCCTCACATGGGACATTCAGAGGGAGATTCTAGAAGCCCAAAGACTAGAGCCGGACCCAGGGTCTGGGCCTCCTAACGAAATCTATGTTCCCTCCGCAGTCAGGCCTAGACTTCTCCATTGGGCTCACACTGCCAAATTCTCATGTCATCCAGGAGTCAACCGCATGCTCGCATTAATCCGTCGTTCATTTTGGTGGCCTAACCTTTATGCTAACGTTAAGAGTTATGTACTCTCTTGTCCGATTTGTGCCAGAAGCAAGGCCCGCAATCAGCCCCCCAGTGGGTTGCTCCAACCTCTCTCCATCCCAGGTCGCCCCTGGTCTCATATTGCTCTCGACTTTGTCACTGGTCTGCCATGGTCTAAGGGTTTCACTACCATCCTCACTATAGTTGACCATTTTTCTAAGGCGTGTCACCTTGTCCCATTACAAAGACTCCCCTCCTCACAGGAGACGGCTCAGCTCCTTATGAAACATGTTTTTCGTCTTCATGGAACCCCCCTTGAAATCCTGTCTGATCAAGGCCCCCAGTTTGTTTCTAAAGTTTGGAAGGAGTTTGGGAGGGTGTTAGGGGCCAAGGTGGCGCTCAGCTCCGGTTTTCACCCACAAACTAATGGCCAGACTGAGCGTTTGAATCAGGAACTTGAGGCCTCTCTCCGCTGTGTCTGCGCCTCTGACCCCACCTCTTGGAGTTCACAGCTTCACTGGGTTGAATATGCCCATAACTGTCATGTTTCTTCAGCTACTGGGTTGTCACCATTTGAATCTTCCCTTGGCTACCAGCCACCTTTATTTCCTTCTCAGGAACAAGAACTCTCTGTCACTTCTGTTCAGCACCATCTCTGTCGATGCAGGCGTACCTGGAATCAAACCATCGCTGCCCTAAACCGCTCCGCATCTCTTAATCGACACCTGGCCGACAGAAAGAGGACTCCAGCACCCTCGTACCAACCTGGTCAAAAGGTATGGCTCTCCACCAGGGACATAACACTAAAATCGTTTAATAAGAAGCTTTCTCCCAGGTTCATTGGACCTTACGAGATTTCCTTGATTCTCAGTCCCACCTCAGTTTGTCTCAAGCTACCTGACTGTTTACGAATCCACCCAGTTTTCCATGTTTCTTTGATTAAGCCCATTGTCTCAAGTCCCTTGTGCCCTCCTTCCGAACCCCCTCCACCCGCCCGGGACATTGATGGGGGTCCCGCGTATTCGGTTCGCCGTATCGTGGGTGTTCGACGTCGTGGCAGGGGATTTCAGTACTTGGTGGATTGGAAGGGTTATGGACCTGAGGAACGGTCCTGGGTCCCTCGCTCCTTCATCTTGGATTCGCGGTTGCTCCGCGATTTTAAGGCTTCTCGTCCATCCTGCTCCTCTTGGCCGCCAGGTGGCGGCCGTTGAGGGGGGGGTAGTGTCAGGTTCTGGACTTTTCTTTAAGAAAGGTCTCTCCCCTTCGGCTTCCCATTGGGGAGTGTCCTGGAGTGGAGCTGCACGCCTGAAGCTAGTTGGATCATCAGTCGAGAGGATTTAAGGAGTCATCGGACCTCTCCTCTCCGCCGGATGATTATCCTCCCACGGTAGTCTCTAGCTCGCTAAAACCTTTTTCTAAAAAACACTAGTTTTTTTGTGATTCTCTCGAAAGGATTTCTGCCTGTAGACAACCCCCTCTCACCAGCCCTCTGTTCATTCACTTTCAGGATCTGGCCAACTTCCACCGGAGAACCTGCCTGCAGCTTTCAGAGCCTCACCTGCCTGCCCGCTCCAGCCCACTGCTCGATCTCATCCCCCCCCCGTCGGAAGCCTTCCAAGAAAACGTAAGCTGGAACTCGGTTCCCCATTGCACTTTGCCCTCCTCTGGCCAGACCATTAACCTGTCCTCTCCGCTTCCAGGCGTGACTCGGATCTATATCCTCGGATCACCTGCAGAACCTTGAGATTGTTTCTTTCTTTAATAAAAATTGTAACTCACCAGTTGTTTCCGGGTCTGATTCTGCATGTGGGTCAGAAGTCTACCCTGCATCATGACAACAAACAGCTGAAGAGGATTTGGATTCGAAGATGAGAGCGATCCTGGATGAATCGGGACTAACTCCATATGAGAAATTCAAAAATATAATGCTCTGCTACAGAGATATTTGACTCTAATCAAACAGGGTGAGTTAGAGGAACCTCAGTTAACTGTCAATCTATGTCGTGACTGTGATAAGGATGACCCAGTGATTGAACCTGGAGCTCGCACGGATGATTCTATTCCTCAAGATGAATTAGATGGTACAGTGAATGATGTAAACGCGCTTCCTGAAAGAGACCGTAAAAATGCTGAATATATTTTGAAAAAACTGGCAATGGGTAATAATGGATGAACACCCAGAGGAGAATTTGTTCATCAGGGGCATGTGACCAAAGGATCTCATTTGGTTGACTTACTAAAAACACTTTTGCACCCATTTAAAAGAAAACACAGTGCTTCCCTGCCTACAGGCTGGGGTGATTTTCTTCACACGCTGAATGACGTAAATATTCCAGTGTTTATAATTAATAATCCAGACGCGCGTGAAGAATACCTACGTTTCAAGACAGAACCTGAGAGTATAAGATCTCCCTCAAGAAGAGAAAAAAAGATTATCCTTTCTCCACCACATAAAGGGGCTGAGTACTCACCAGGAGAAAAAAAGAAGAAAATGACCTTTTCTCCATCATTTGGTGGTGGGGAGTGGGTACCCAAAAGACCTTCTAAATGGATTCATTTTCCCCATAAGACTTTTGATAGAAAAAATACTGATTCTTTTTATTATTATTATTTTAAATAAAATATTTATTGAACAGATTTCATGTGTACATTTTTTCTCACACAATCTACAGTGAAAAATAAAATATTTCACAAAAATTACAATGAAAAATATTACACAAACAACTTGTGACAATCCTTAAACATCTGCATGGAACATGTACCGTGATTGATGAAGCAGGTGTTATTTCTTATACACCGTTGATACTTTCTCACAAAATTTGATACCATTACATCATTTTTATGCACATCATTGTGGTAAGAGTCTAATACTTGATCCAGCGACAACCCTCTAGCTCGTTGACAGAGGTAATATACACAGTGCTGGCCGCATGTAGTGGACATGGTGTCTTGAAGCTGTTTATTATGATAAAAATATTTCTGAAGATCGCTGTCTTAAAAATGTTACAATGCTCAATGGGTAGAATTCAAAATGAGGAGGAAATCCATATGAATCAAAAAATGAAGCTTGCTTATTGTCTTCCAAAGTCATCGCCAACTAGTGTTCTCCAGGCATATCCAAAGGATGTGTGCTGACCACGAAGTAGGCAGGTCCTGTGTACTTATGCACTAGTAAAGACAGTTGATCGCATGCCCAGACACCGCAAAACAGATATCCTAAGAGATGATGTAGCAAACTCTCCAGCTGTTGGTTATCCATATTTTAATAGAAATCCACTAACACCTGCCTTCTTGAATTGATTTCCAGAACGGAGTCATGAGACGCGTACACAATTAGTGTAGTGGTGTGAGGGAGAGGGACTCTAAAGCGCATTTCCAGCCTCAAATTTCCATTTGATACAACCGATAATGCATCACTGTCTTCACCTGCGCTCAAGTTAAATAAGAACAGTTTGTACCCTTCATTAAATTCCTCCCATGTGAAGCTCAGAGGGGAATCTTTTAAATGACGACCTGTTGCGCTGAAGATGTTGTAATATTCTCTGACTGATGAGCCATGATTAAATTGGGTTTGGAATGCCTTTGCAGGCACTTATCTACCGTCTCTGCAGAGAGCTAAATTTTCCATGTTAAGGTGTTTAAAGTTAAAAGGTGACAGGTCCCGTCTTCCTGTGAAGGCGTCGTGATGAATCATACCTAGTACAACATATTTTGGCATCGTTCCTAAAAAGAGATTCTCTTGGGTACATATCCTTGAATGCTCAGGGATGGAATATGATTAAACTTGGACACGTGAAATAGGATAGAGAGCATTACCTCTCATCAGGCCTGAGGTACACTCTAAAAAGTGTATTTGGGCTGTAGTTAATGTTATGGCCTTTTTTACATTAACCTGACTTAATTGTTTGGCTTTAGTTATGTCAATTTACTTTCATGAGTTCAATTAACTTAAAAGTCACACATTTCATCTAAAACAAACGTTAACTTTGAGTTGAAGTGAACCAATTAAGTTGAATGCAGTTTTACGTCTGACGTCATTACGTAAGCTTTGCCTGAGACAGATCCACTTCTTGTACCGACTGCTTGTGCAGCCGCCATTTCTTCTGACCATCGACTGTCCACTGGATTGTAATAAAACAGTAAGTATTCTACACACCATGGCAAAATATTATTTAAATGGTGTAAAAATATTAATGACTTTTTCTACCTTTAATTTGAAACAGTTAACTGTTTTTAACGTCGAAGTATCATCAGTTATTTGCTTTGAACACATTTGCTAGTTGTAATTTGCCGCGCTATTCGGCGGACTTCAAATCTCAGCATGTTTGAACTTAACTGCTCTGTTAGTTAGTGAACGTTTATTTTGTGTACTTTTAATTTTACCCTAAAGAACTTAAATAGCTGGAAGCCGGGCATGTAGTGAAAAACATGAAATGTGATTTAGACTGGAGAGGTTCAGGGCTGGTGCTGGTGGACCGAGAACTGCTGGCGTGTTCCGGTCGGAAGCTAGACTGGGTCAAAGTGTGGGAGCAGCTAATGCACTGCAGTGGTGGCCAGACTTTATAACAAGAACTACTGGACAGGTTGTTTTTTTATGGGTAAGCTTAACGTACAGTTACGGAGGTGTTAGTGTTATACGCAAAACTAATTTAACGTGACGCAACTGCGCTCTGCTTGTCACTTGTCACCGTGAGCTGCAGTCAGGGAAGCCATTTGTTCCAATTGTCAGGCTGCTTACTGACGACATGATATAAAACGCATAATATCCTGACAGCGCTAATAATCCATAAGATGTCATTTCTCTTATAAAAGCAAAAGCAAAAAATAAAATAAGCAATTCATGTTTGTAGGAACTTTGAGTTAATTTCTCTTTCCCACTCTCCAGGCCTGGAACCAAGCATCATCAGACCATAGAAGGTAAGTTTAGTAATTGTAATTTTGTAATTTTAGTTTGAGAAAAATTAAAGTAAATTAAAAGAATCAGAAAAGATTCAGAAAAACATGTGGATCCTGGAATAATCCCAGCTTGAACTGGACTTGGATTGGAAGACGAAATATCTAAGGACTCGTGTTAAAGTTTCACCAAGAAACAGTTTGCATACATGAAAAAACATGTAGAGACTAAAATATCTGTTCAAAAGTGAGAGAGAGGAATATCTTTAGACTCTTTAGACTCAAATCAACACAGAAACACCGAAGAACCAGAACAGACTATAAATCCAGGAATCAGAGGTTCAGTGAATGTGGTGTTGAAGGTGTGGAGGAGGATCAGTGAGTCAGAGGAGACTCTGTAGAAGGACAGAATGCCAGCAGGACAGTCCACATACACTGATACTCTGTTAGAGACGGAGGAGGAGGAGAGACAAGTTTCTATGTTATTGTGCCAGACAGAGTAACCTTTAAGATCAGAGCAGATCAGACTCCAGGAATGATCATTATATCTAAACCTACAGTCTCTACTGCTTCTTTTCCTCCTGATTCTTCTGTAACTCACTGATATATAAACATCTCCTCTCCACTCGACCTCCCAGTAACAGCGCCCAGTCAGACCAGTTGTACACAGCAGCTGATTCCAGTTATTAAATCTGTCTGGATGATCAGGATATGACTGAAGCTTCTTCACAAATGTCACCTTCCTGTTGTCTTCAGACAGTTTGAGTTTTCTGTTCACTGTGTTTGTGTCGATGGTGAGTTGACAGGAATCTGATGGAGAGAACAAACACAATCCAGCTGCAGTTATTGATCATTTATTGATCTTTGATGATGATCCTGAATGAGTGATGTGACAGTTTGAAGATGGTTGAATGTGAGCTGCTTTGTTGTCATGAATCAGATGAAAAACACACTTACATCTCCATGGACCTGGTGTCAAGAATGGGCGTCCAGCAGGCTCCACCCTGAAAGGAGGAGGGGGGTCAGACCATCAGTCTCTTTCAGCAGCAAACATGGACATTACATGTCTCTCAGACACACATTGTCCTCCACTGAGACAGGAACAGTCCAACATCTGGATTGCAAACTGCAGTGGATGTAGGAAGGACAGTTGGTGCTGCTGCAGCACAACTCATTTCTCCAAACACAGGAAAAGCTCCAACAGAGAGGAGAAAGGAAATCCCTCAGTAACAACCTGAAGAAACTCACTGAAGCCTAAAAGGACATCAGGAAACTAAGGAAACATTTCTGGAAGCTCAACCTGATTTAATAATCAGCATTAAAATCCAATCAATCTAAACTCTGATCAACACCTGGATACCTGCTCCATCCACACTCCCACACACAGATGAAGGAATGAAACACTAAACAACCTGCTGCTGAAAACCTGCTGTGGCCTCACTGGAATATCCAGAAATACAAACATTAAAAAGGAGAAGCTGCATCACATTCAACAAAGAGTTCAACAAGAACCAAACATTTGATCTCTGAGCTCAGACTCACAAACCAGGGAGAGGCTTCCATCATCAAACACCTCCAACCTTCCTGTTAGGTTCCGTGTTTCTGTGTGTTTATTTTTGAGTTTCTCTGTGTTCAGTCCTGTGTTCCTGTGAGTCTCTGTCCTGTCCTCCCCGTTGATTGCTCCCCAGGTGTGTCCCATTCCCCTGATTACCCCGTGTGTATTTAAACCCTCCTGTTGTCTGTGTTCCTCGTCGGGTCCTTGTCGTTGTTTGTCTAGGTCTCATTGTGGTTCTTACTCGCCAGTAGAACTGTTAAGTCCTGGCTTGTGTTTGTTTCCGTTCACTCGCCAGTAGAACTGTTAAGTCCTGGTTTGTGTTTGTTTCCGTCTAGTCCGTTTTGACAGTTGCTACCGGTATCTAGCTGCGTGCTTGTTCCTGCCGTGCTGCCTGCCTTGGACTGTTTCGAGCCTCATCTTATCATTAAACCATCATTAACTTCATACCTGAGTCCCTGCGTTCATCTCCTCACCATCAACTACACCGTTCTATGACAGAAGGACCCGACCAAACCGGTGAGGAACGCCATCATCATGGACCCAGCAACCACCACCACAGTTCCACCCGCCTACCCATTCATCAAATCAAAGGACATCTATAACATTGAGTTTGAGGAGGATTTTAGTCATCTCCGCAACATGTTTCACGCCGACCCGTTCATGCTGGACATTGTTCAAGAACTTTATGAAGAATTTCTGCAGAAGAAAGTATTCACCACACCTGTCAGACCTCCGCCAGTTCCAGCATCCGCTCCAGCCACCACCGTCAGCCCGTCTCCTGTCGCCACAGTCCCCGTGGTGATGGGGTTCCAAGTAGCCAGGCTGGCGCCCGGGCGGCAGGCGGCACGATTAGTGGCGTGGGCCGCTCCAAAGCCGCCCGAGCTCCCCGAGTCTGCTGCCGGAGCGCAGCCGCCCGAGCTCCCCGAGTCTGCTGCCGGAGCGCAGCCTTCCCCCGAGCCAGAGCTCCCCGAGCCTGCTGCCGGAGCGCAGCCTTCCCCCGAGCCAGAGCTCCCCGAGCCTGCTGCCGGAGCGCAGCCTTCCCCCGAGCCAGAGCTCCCCGAGCCTGCTGCCGGAGCGCAGCCTTCCCCCGAGCCAGAGCTCCCCGAGTCTGCTCCGCCCGAGTTTCCTGAATCTGCTCCGCCCGAGTTTCCTGAGTCTGCTCCGCCCGAGTTTCCTGAGACTGCTCCGCCCGAGTTTCCAGAGTCTGCTCCGCCCGAGTTTCCAGAGTCTGCTCCGCCCGAGTTTCCAGAGTCTGCTCCGCCCGAGTTTCCAGAGTCTGCTCCGCCCGAGTTTCCAGAGTCTGCTCCGCCCGAGTTTCCAGAGTCTGCTCCGCCCGAGTTTCCAGAGTCTGCTCCCCCCGAGTTTCCAGAGTCTGCTCCCCCCGAGTTTCCAGAGTCTGCTCCCCCCGAGTTTCCAGCCGGCCTTCCTGCCGGCCCGGCGGACCCGCCTCCGGGACTCCGGTTCCTGCGCCGGAGACGCCGCCCGCCGGACCCGCCTCCGGGACTCCGGTTCCTGCGCCGGAGACGCCGCCCGCCGGACCCGCCTCCGGGACTCCGGTTTCTGCGCCGGCGACGCCCGCCGGACCCGCCTCCCCGCCCACCTTGGTGGGTTGTTTTCTTTGTTTTGGACTGTTTTTTCTGGACTCTAGCCCTCCTGCCGTCGTTGCCTTCTCCGCCCACCCTGTTGGGTAGTTTTTTGTTGGACTGTTTTCCTATGGACTCTTGCCCTCCTTCCGTCGCCCCTCCACCCACCCTGTTGGGTTGTTTTGTGTTTATTTGGATTTTTTTTTGTGGGCGTCTGGTATCCGCCCTTGAGGGGGGGGTACTGTTAGGTTCCGTGTTTCTGTGTGTTTATTTTTGAGTTTCTCTGTGTTCAGTCCTGTGTTCCTGTGAGTCTCTGTCCTGTCCTCCCCGTTGATTGCTCCCCAGGTGTGTCCCATTCCCCTGATTACCCCGTGTGTATTTAAACCCTCCTGTTGTCTGTGTTCCTCGTCGGGTCCTTGTCGTTGTTTGTCTACGTCTCATTGTGGTTCTTACTCGCCAGTAGAACTGTTAAGTCCTGGCTTGTGTTTGTTTCCGTTCACTCGCCAGTAGAACTGTTAAGTCCTGGTTTGTGTTTGTTTCCGTCTAGTCCGTTTTGACAGTTGCTACCGGTATCTAGCTGCGTGCTTGTTCCTGCCGTGCTGCCTGCCTTGGACTGTTTCGAGCCTCATCTTATCATTAAACCATCATTAACTTCATACCTGGGTCCCTGCGTTCATCTCCTCACCATCAACTACACCGTTCTATGACACTTCCAGCACTTCCTCTACCAACCAGCACCACCAGGTGGCGCTATACACACTTGTGAGTTTAGTTCAAAATCTTTATTTCTCTCTCTGAACTTTTAAACATCCATCTGACCAACATGGAGTTACTTTTCTTCTCATCTTTGCTCCTTGGGGCTGATTGGTCTGGAGCTCCATCAAATATTGTTTTAAAGTCCTTTCTGTCATCAGTAGATCATCATGGAAATCTAACTGAACTTCACTTTTATTCATTTAGTCAGAGTCCCTATTAAACTCTATTAAATCCATCCCACTCTTTCATTTTCCTTGTGAGCCGTTCTTAGTCAGGAGAATATTCCAGAAAACTGGGTAATGATCTCTGCCTCCAGATGAGGCTCTAAATATTTAATGATCAAACTAAATATTTCTCTTCAAACTAAATGTTTCCCATCAGACTAAAGACGTTTCTCCTCTTCCTCCTCTATCAGACCTTCTCTGCTCCTGCAGCAGGTTCCTCCATACCTGAGAGCTTCCAGTCTCCAGTCCGGATCCTTCAGTCCAGCCGACAGCAGCTTCACTCCTGAGTCTCCTGGATGATTGTAGCTCAGGTCCAACTCTTTCAGATGGGAGGGGTTAAAGGTCAGAGCTGAGGCCAGAGAAGCACAGCCTTCCTCTGAGACCAAACAGCCTGATAAGCTGCAGACACACAATTCATCACATGATGAGAAGATGACCAGAAGTGACCAGTTCAGCCCAAGGTCTGAACTGGTCACTGAATGATGGATGGATTTGTAACATGTGGAATAAATAAGAAAGCCAAGCAACTGCTGGGATCTGTAATAATTCTGCTTTTTTGCACCTAAAATGCAGCAATTTGCTAAGAGACCAGAGTTACCCGAGAGTCTCCAGGTTGCAGTTTGGACTCTTCAGTCCAGCAGAGAGAAGCTTCACTCCTGAATCCTGCAGGTTGTTGTTACTCAGGTCCAGTTCTCTGAGACTGGAGGACTGGGAGCTGAGAACTGAGGACAGAGCTTCACAGCTTCTCTCTGAGAGGTTACAGCCACTCAGTCTGAGGAGACAGGGAGGAAAATCTGGTATTAAAAAATTCATCAGAATTTATATTTTACCTTCTAGTCAACAATGTTCTTGGAAAGAATGAAGGAATGGTCTTATTTTAAACATCTTTATGCATCTTATTTTACAACAACAATGAACTAGTGGTGCTCCCATTTGTGAAGACCTGATCTAAAAACAACAAAGAGGTTGGCAACAAACCTGTTAAATACCACAATGACCTAAGTTTTGGTGGAGTCTTGCTCCTTAAAAATGTACCATCATGGCCAGTAGCTGAAGGAGGTCTGTAACTTTTCTTATCGTCTACAACCAGCAGGCAACATTGAAGAGAAAAGTCATCATAAAATAAAATAAAAACATCAATCAATACTTCAATACTAACTTAGGGCTGACTATTGCATAATAACACACACTTAACACATCATTAGCTGTTTTCACTCTATCAAAAACATAACTTTCGTAACAATGTGTGTCCTTACAGAGCTTTGTTGGAGGCTTTAACCACTGGCAGCAGCCTCAGAAGAGCCTCCTCTGAAGCAGAGTATTTCTTCAGGTCAAACACATCCAGATCTTTTCCTGATGACACTAAGATGAAGATCAGAGCTGACCACTGAGCAGGAGACAGTTTATCTGTGGAGAGACTTCCTGAACTCAGAGACTGTTGGATCTCCTCCACTAGAGAACGATCATTCAGTTCATTCAGACAGTGGAACAGATTGATGCTTTTCTCTGCAGACACATTCTCACTGATCTTCTCCTTGATGTACTGAACTGTTTCCTGATTGGTCTGTGAGCTACTTCCTGTCTGAGTCAGCAGACCTTGTAGGAGTCTCTGATTGGTCTGCAGTGAAAGTCCCAGGAGGAAACGAAGGAACAAGTCCAGGTGTCCATTTGGACTCTGTAAGGCCTGGTCAACAGCTCTCTGATGGAGAGACTTTAGTTCATGTTTATTAGATGATGAAGATTTCTTAGATGTTTGTGTTTCTTCCATCAGGTTGACTCCAGAGTTGATGAAGGTCAGATGAACATGAAGAGCAGCCATAAACTCCTGAACACTCAGATGGACGAAGCAGAACACCTTGTCCTGGTACAGCCCTCTCTCCTCTCTAAAGATTTGTGTGAGCACTCCTGAGTACACTGAGGCTGCTCTGATATCGATGCCACACTCTGTCAGGTCTGATCCATAGAAGATCAGGTTTCCTTTCTGCAGCTGATCAAAAGCCAGATTTCCCAGAGACTCGATCATCTTCCTGCTCTCTGGACTCCAGTGTGGATCTGTTTCAGCTCCTCCATCATACTTGACCTTCTTCACTTTGGTCTGAACCACCAGGAAGTGGATGTACATGTCAGTCAGGGTTCTGGGCAGCTCTCCTCCCTCTCTGGTCTCCAACACATCCTCCAGAACTGTAGCAGTGATCCAGCAGAAGACTGGGATGTGGCACATGATGTGGAGGCTTCGTGATGTCTTCATGTGGGAGATGATCCTGCTGGCCTGCTGCTCATCTCTGAATCTCTTCCTGAAGTACTCCTCCTTCTGGGGGTCATTGAACCCTCTGACCTCTGTCACCATGCCAACACACTGAGGAGGGATCTGATTGGCTGCTGCAGGTCGTGTGGTTATCCAGAGGAGAGCAGAGGGAAGCAGTTTCCCCCTGATGAGGTTTGTCAGCAGAACATCCACTGAGCTGGACTCTGTAGCATCGGTCAGGATCTCCTTGTTGTGGAAGTCCAGCGGAAGTCGACTCTCATCCAAGCCATCAAAGATGAACAGAACCTGGAAGTGTTCAAAGCTGCAGATTTCTTTGGTTTCTGTAAAGAAGTGATGAACAAGTTCCACCAAGCTGAACTTTTTCTCTCTCAGCACATTCAACTCTCTGAAGGTGAATGGAAATATGAAGTGGATGTTCTGGTGGGCTTTGTCTTCAGCCCAGTCCAGAGTGAACTTCTGTGTTAAGACTGTTTTCCCAATGCCAGCCACTCCCTTTGTCATCACTGTTCTGATTGGTTGATCTCTTCCAGGTGGGACTTTAAAGATGTCTTCTTGTCTGATTGTTGTTTCTGGTCTGTGTGGTTTCCCGGATGCTGCTTCAATCTGTCTAACCTCATGTTCATCATTGACCTCTCCAGTCCCTCCCTCTGTGATGTAGAGCTCTGTGTAGATCTGGTTCAGAAGGGTTGGACTTCCTGCTTTAGCAATCCCCTCAAACACAGACTGGAACTTCTTCTTCAGACCAGATTTAAGTTGATGTTGACAAACTGCAGCAAGATGTTCTAAAGTAAGACAAAAAGTAAAATCAGAGATGAAACAAAAATACCTTCTGAAGATGATTTAAATAAATGTGATTCCATTTCTTCAGACATCAGTAAATGTGTCATTTATCCATCAGGTCAAATCTTTGTAGAAATCCTCTTACTGCTCTGCAGACGGTCAGCCAGCTCCTCCTGCTTCATCCTCCTCAGGAAGTTCAGTGTGATCTTCATCACTGCCTCTCTGCTGCTGCTCCTCTGCTCTTCATCATCATCTCTCAACACCTCATCATCCTCTCTCTGACTCTCTGAGCATTCTGGGTAATCTGGACTCAGAACCTTCTGGATCTTCTTCAGCTCGTTCTTCACAAAAGTGACAATGTTTTCCTCCAGCAGCTGGAACAGAATAATAGATGAAGGAATCATCAGACTGATATCATGGAGCCAAACACCAGATGGATGTTGGACAGACTGACAGTCCTCTGGTCTACAAAGTGCAGCATGGAGACGACTGTGAACAGAACCATGGAAAAGTAGTTGTTGTTCATGTACAGACCATAAATATGGAGTCCAGCTGTGTTTGATGCTGATGGGCAGACGGACCACTGGGAACCTCTGAGCTCTGCTGGTCCACTCTGTGGAGGAACCAGGAACAATCAGGAAGGCAGGAAATATTCATCCAGCAATATTTACTACTAAAATAACTAAGAGTGTCACATTAAAGCAGAAAACAGAGCATCACATGAACACAATACAAAGAAGTTAGAAAGAGGAAGATGAACTACAAGGATGAAGACCAGTAACACCAGAATCACCAGTAGACATTTTAAAAAGTTGGTGCTGAACTTGGACTTCAAACTGTCCACACTGTCAGCAGATCTGATGCTGGTGGAGGCAGAGTCCCAGAGCTTGGGGACAGTGGAAGTGAAGGCTCTGTCCACACAGGTCTTCAGGACAGTGTGGGACATCCATCGGGTTCTGATGACTGGATCTGAGGTGATGTGGACATGGAGGAGCTCTGAGATATGTGGGTGTGTCCATGTGGGATCCTCTCCTGGATGTTCTAGAGGATTTAAAATGGATCCTGTAGATCCTGGAAGCCAGTGAGCTCACATTATATCTGTCCACACAGAGACAATCAGAAGGTAAAGTTCCATGAAGTGATATCTGGATGTGAGAAGTGAACCAGATGATCCAAGTAAAGATTTAATGTTCCTGCTGATCCACTAAGAACCAGCAGAACCTCTGATGGTCCACATCAGCTCAGTCTGGTTGAGTTCCAGCAGATCTCACCAACCACATCATGAAGCTTTCCTTCCTGCTGAACTGATCTCACAATGCACACAGGAACCAAGTCCTGATGGACCAGACTGGTTTACCAGCTATTTCCCAGTGGCTGGTGGAAATGTGTCCCACTGTTAGTCTGACATGGAGCCAGGAAGCAGCAGAAACTTCCTGGAAGAAAAGTGGATATTTGTTCTTGGTTCCTAAAGAAATGTAGCTTCTTATTTCCAGAACCTGAGACATCAGACTGACTAAAATATCCCAACATGATTCCTTGAAATGAAATTGGGACTATATTAGTTTATGATGCAACAACAAAGCTGTTCAAAAAAGAATATACACTGTGTGCTAGCTAGCTAGCTAATTTTTAATCTGACCTGCAACAGCAGCAGATGTTGAAACCAGCCTCAGTTTGCCAGCAGGTGGCAGGACTTGTTTGATATTATGTAAGAGCAAAACTAATTATCACTATTTACATTTATTGCTTAATACTTCTTAACGTGTTGAATATTTTTGAATATTTTTCTAGAATTACATGATTCTTTAAAAAATTATTTGTGCACAAAAGAAGACTGGAAGCCACTCTCCTTAACATAAATGAAAAGGTTTTGTAGAACAGCTTTGTCATGTTGAGCTTAAATGAATTCAGCTTCGATATCAAAGTAAAATGTTTGAGGAAAAATGAAAACCAAACTTGTGTCTTTGCCATCATAGAGCGATGAGCAGCTAGTGGCTGGTTGGATGGTCAGCGCTGAAAGCCAAGTCATCTTTGAGGCGTCCAGCCAACATGTGAGACCAGACCTGCAGCTGTTTGCTACTTTCTACACATTCAAGCTAAAACATCAAGATGAAGCAGCAAAGACTTTGGAGTTTATTCAATGGTAAAACTACTCCATGCTTTTATTTTGAAAACACTTTAAAATGAGTAAAATACAATAGGAAAGTTTTTAGGAGATACAAAGCAAGTTATGGTTAACAGTTGACCAATATGGTGACGTGTTATATTAATATATTTAAAAACAGAATAATCCAGATTAGGTAAAGAACTTTTTTATATTACATTGACCTTCTTCCTTCAAACTGCAGATTTTCAAAAAGTGTTTCTGTCATAAGGTGGTGTGGTTAGTAGGGCTGTATAAATATATCGATTTGGCGATATATATCGATATTTTCCACCCTCAGTAAGTATCGATTTTTCATCCGTGAGTATCGATCCGTTAAACCATAGGGGTCCATAGCCTGACAGCTAGTTTGTTACGGCGTAGCAGCAAGACTCCGCCTCCCTCAGTCTAACTTTCAACTCGAGCTTAAAGTGCACATTATAAACTACACACCAGTTTTTAAATTGTGTTAATAGTCCAAATATAACCGAAGTTATGCTAAAATTAGTAAACCATATTTTTCCGAATGTCAGAGAAATGTCAAAAGCGCCGCCATTCCCCGGCTTTTCCGATTATGTGAGAGGGAATGAGCTTCCAAACGTACAAAACGAAACGAAACATTAGATTCCTGTGTTTTTGGAAATGTAAAATCTTCAATAAATAACAATGGGCTGTATTTTGTTGGTGAGGAACGAAGTAAAGTTGCGCAAGTAACCGTGAAAGAGAAGCGGAACGGAGAAGCGGCGCGAACGGAGCAGCTGCAAAAGCAGTGAAATTGCGAAATTAATGCAAATTTTGACTTCGTAATTAGTTTTTAGCTTAGCGGTTTCTGTTCTGTATATAAAGGTTACCTGAAGAATGAACATGGGTTGATAACATCCGGGCGCGCAGCGGCGATGTGTTTTGAGCAGGAAGACCAAGAGGAAAAAACCCCAGCCGGAATCTGCGGCGCAGTGAGGATTTCCATGATAACAATGGCTGATCGATCATTCTTATTAGCAACAGACAAAAAGTATCAGAGACTGAGAGTACTATGAGATCCTGGCAGTCAGAGATCCAAGCAGGGAAATGGCGGCTGCAGGGAGTCGATCACTACGGGGTGAGGCGGAGCCACTACTTTAGCAGTTGAAAGCAGCTTACAGTCAACGGCTAACTCCGGGAGCCAAGGTAGAAAAGCCTTTTCCCCCATAGTCCAAAAGACTGCATTTGTGGCTGCATTTTTACTCCAAAATGCAGCCACAGTGCCCAAAAGAAAAAACATAAGTGCAATCATTTGCATATTGAGAGTCTACAGAGGCTGATAATCTCCCCACTCTGCTCCTGGATTACCGTTTAAACTTTTGAGTTTTATGTCAAATCCACATGAATTAAATGACAGAAACTAATTCTCTCACTGCATCTTTGATTCATTTTGTCCAGCTGCAGACTGTTAGACTGTCCAATCAGAGTCAGGTATTATGTAGTTGGTGCTTTTAATCAGTTTTCAGTTAACTAAATTCAAGTCTATGGAACACAAAATGTCACTAAAATCACTCTGTCCTTCTAAAATCTTTCAGAAAATCGTAAAAATGCACTGAATCGTAGTGAATTGTATCGCTCAACAAATATCGTGATACATATCGTATCGTGACCAGAATATTGTATATTATATTGTATCGTGAAATTATTGTATCACTACACCCCTAGTGGTTAGTGGTGAGGAGAGAACGCTGAGACCCAGGTAAGGTGATGAATAAGATGAATTTATTGAAGAGCTCACAGTCCGGAAAACAGCCAGCACGGCAGAGTAGCAAACAGCTAATACCGGTAGCACTGACAAAGACTGAAAACGCGAGCTAGGCTAACCAGGACTTAGCAGATCCACTGGAGAGCATCGACCTAACAATTTGACAGCAACACAAGACAAGGACCCAACGAAGAACACAGACAACAGGTGAGACTAAATACACACGGGGTAACCAAGGGAATGAGACACACCTGGGAGACAATCAACAGAGAGGACAGGACAGAGACGCACAGGGAAACAGAATCACACAGAAAACCTCAAAACTAAACAGAAACACGGATCATGACAGTTTCTAGTTTTGTATTGTGTTGTTTAGGCTCTTCATTGAGGTGAACCCAGAAAGACACACAGACCATCCATGGAAAGGTGGCGTCCAGAAAAGTGCGGAAGATGATCCAGAAGGAACTGCAGACAGTGATGCTCATGTTTCTACCTGATAAAAACCTGATGCACCTTTAGTGTCATTTCAGGTTAATAGTTGTCCTTTGTTTCTTTGAAATCATTCTGTTTCCAAATCATTTAAGGTCTAATTGACATTTTATGATTTTCCAGGCTCCATGGTTCCTCTGCTGCATCTTAAAAAGTAAGAACCACTTTGGCTGTTAAATATTAAATGCAGAATCTCATGTCATGTCATCCTAAACAGGGTTATATAATGGAACTATTACTGGTTTTATTTTTTGTCTTTAACAAACCAAGAGGTCTGGATATGTGGTCATTGTCCATAACATTATTTTTGAATCCTTAAGACTGGAAAAAAAATAAACTCAGTTTAAGACACTAGAAACTGTATTTTTTTTTGTAACAATGTTTTTGCAATCATGACCAGTTCTTGATATTGAAGGTTTTTGTTTTTGTAACCAATTCCCTGAGGCCTGGAAAGGAGCTCGTATTATTTTTTTTGCATAAATGTATATGGTTTGTATTTAACAGGTCTTTAAATATCAAATATTTCCTACAGAATGTTATCTCATCCTTACTTTGTGATGTGACTTAATGGTTATGCATTTTTAAAACCTGCACTAATTTTAGCACTTTTATTATTATTATTCTACTGTAAAACTAAGACTGTGTAATATTAATATTTTTGCCGGAGCTTACTGATAAAGTGTATCAAGTGTTGAAAGCAAGCCTACAGTAATTTACTCCTTCACTACTGTATTTACTGTAACAGTAAAAAACTATAACATTCTATTAATGTTATAGTATTGTTATTAATGTTAGGTAATGTAATGTTATTAATGTTCTGAATGATTCCCATCAGAATCGGTCCAATCCTCCAACATGTTCCTGATCATTGATCCTCCTGAATAAATTCCAGCCTTGTTCTGATTCTCAGACAAACATGTTGGTTTAAATGAATAAGAGAAGTTTGATGATCTTAGTGTTGAGCTCTGACATGGAGAAGAACCAGGAGTCGTTTCCACTCTGACCATCCAAGGAGGATCTGATGGACCATCTATCCAAGGAAGATAGATGGTCATTATTGAACCAGATGGTCCAATAGAAACCATCTGGTTCTGAATCAGATCCACATGAGATATTATTTGGTTCAATTGTAGAAATGGTTGATGATCCGCCATGTTGGATGAAATTTGAACCTCAGAGATGAAACTGGAATATTGAAGTTCATGAAGATGTTTTCTGTCAGGATCAATCTTTCTGTAGTCAGATTTAGAGAACGATCCAAATATTAACCTAGAAATGAAATTCACTGCTGCACTTTTGTTTTTGTGCCAAAATAATATTGGTCAAAATAAGTGAGTCTGTTTTATTTTTAAAAGTTTAGTTGAAAAGTTAAATTTTTTAACTAGCAATTTAAAATCTCTCCCTTAAATTTGATACAATACAGACAGAAATCTACTTACAGATTCTTTAGTAGAAGGCCAACCAACCCGCAGACTCCATGCCAACGGACTGATGAAGAGACTACGTTTGATTTTGAAACCGCATATCCACAATTGTACGTTTTCCAAGAGACAAAATATTAATTTTGAGAGTGCTACATCGGTTTAACAAATGTAAAACTGATGTAACACTCACAAACATTCTCACTGAAAATAAATATAATTGTCCTTATTCAAATGTGCTTTGGAACTACATTCTTTAGTGGTTTCAAAGTGTATTTAAAGTAAGGTCTGGCTGCAGCTGCAGTCAACTACAACACATGGCCATGTAAAACTCATTAACCTACTTAACCACCAAGTCAGGATGCCATACAAGTGTTAATAAAGTGTATGATGATGTACGTCATGATTCTATGTTGCTAATTAAATAAAATTATGTAGTAATGGCGTGTCTGACAGATGTAGCCGTGAGTTCGTTCTAAGCATATGACGATCTGACGGTGTATGCTGACCTGACAGAACATTCTTTTTTGTTCTTGTAATGCTCTGCATACACTGCAGTACCTATCATTATTTTATTTATGTACACTGATATTTTTTTTATTAACAAATAAAACACAAGAATGAAAGAGCATGCACATTGCTCTTTGATTGTTTTTGTTCAAAGTGGCAGCTGTAATGTGTGCCATGGTGTCAGACTGCCTGGCTTCATGTAGTGGGAGAGAGGGTGAGACAAGTCACGATAAGCGTCTTGTGCTTGGTTACTTCATGCTTGTTGCTCCTTGGTCAGTGTTCATAGTTGAGCATTATTTACCATCTGGGCGTTGTCTCAATTGCTATGTTTAATGGCACAGAGAGTGGTGATTTCTGACATGAGCAATATAGGCAAATGCCCAGGGCGTTATCTTTTTAGGGATTGCACCAGACCACCGCGGATTATAGCATAAAGATGGAAGCAAAGCAGAACAAAGAGTTTGTTCTGCTTTTAATATTGGTAAAATTTATCAAGTATTTTATATTTAAGTATTTTTATGGGAATACGGATCTTTCAGATCAGTTTGAGAAGCAATTTTGATCATATTTCACATTTTATTGTGTCATATAGCGCGGGGCACTGGTCTTGGTCTTGACTTGGTTTCGGACCCTAAAAATCTTGGTCTTGTCTCGGTCTTGGCGCCTGTACGTTGTGGTTCACAAAGGTGAACGAGAGGGTAACCTCCCTCCGCCTACTGGTGGGCGGATGGATTCTGACTGTTGTTTGTGCTTATGGGCCAAACAACAGTTCAGATTGTACACTCTTCTTGGAGGCCTTAGAGGGGGTACTCTAGAGTGCCACTCCTGTGGACTCCCTTGTTCTACTGGGGGACTTCAATGCTCACGTGGGCAATGACAGTGAAACCTGGAGGGACGTGGTTGGTGGTGTTCTGTTGTTGGACTTCCGTCATGAATTCTCCATCATGAACACCATGTTCAGGCATAAGGGTGTTCATATGTGCACTTGGCACCAGGACACCCTAGACCACAGTTTGATGATAGATTTTGTCATCGTTTCATCAGATCTGTGGCCGTATGTCTTGGACACTTGGCTGAAGAGAGGTGCGGAGCTGTCCACTGACCACTACCTGGTGGTGAGTTGACTCCGGTGGTGGGGGAGGAAGCCGGTCAGACCTGGCAGGCCTAAACGTGTAGTGAGGGTCTGCTGGGAATGTCTGGCAGAGTCCCCTGTGAGACGGAGCTTTAACTCCCATCTCCGGCAGAACTTCAAACGCATTCCAGGGGAGGTGGGGGACATTGAGTTTGAGAGGACCATGTTCTGTACCTCCATTGCCGAGGCGGCTTATCGAAGCTGCGGCTGCAAGGTTGTTGGTGCCTGTCGCGGCGGCAACCCTCGAACCCATTGGTGTACACCTTCGGTGAGGCACTGTTTATCGTGGGGATGGTGTGCTGCTGACCTCAACTTGGGACATTGTGGGCAGGTGGGCAGAATACTTCGAAGACCTCCTCAATCCCACCAACATGCCTTCTGTTGAGGAAGCTGAGTCAAACAGCAAAGCTCTCGATTTACCGGTCGATCTATGTTCCCACCCTCATCTATGGTCATGAGCTTTGGGTCATGACTGCAAGAATGAGATCACGGATGCAAGCGGGTTTCCTCTGCAGGGCGGCTGGTCATCCACGAGGGACTCAGAGTAGAGCCGCTGCTCCTCCACGTCGAGAGGAACCAGTTGAGGTGGCTCGGGCATGGTCAGAATGTCTCCTGGAGGAGGTCCCGGGGAAGACCCAGGACACACTGGAGGGACTATGATCTCTCGCCTGGCCTGGGAACGCCTTGGGATTACCCCGGAGGAGTTGGAAGAAGTGGCTGGGGAAAGGGAAGTCTGGGCCTCCCTTCTGAAGCTGCTGCCCACACGACCTGACCCCACATAAGCGGAAGAAAATGGATGGATGGATGGATGGATGGATGGATGGATGGATGGATGGATGGATGGATGGATGGATGGATGGATGGATGGATGGATGGACGGACAATACCCCTTTATGACCTCCAAGACGAGGTCACCATCCAACTAGAGCATTTCTTTTTGTAGAAAGAAAAGCTTCTACAAGTGACCTTTTAACAACTCCAATACAGGCCAGCTGAGTAACAACAGCCATCAAAAAAGGCCATCAATCTGACATCTCGAGTAATTTTTTTCAAAGTTTTATAATCTTGCTCAGCTTTTGCTTTGGACATATAGTGAAAACTTTGAAAGTGACAGGGGAACAACATTGTCTAATCAGATTTTAACATTTTTTTCCTATTACCCCACATCAAAAAGGACTAGGGTCTACATTTTCCTGTCCAGGTCTAACCCAAGTATGGTCAGCCTATGCTTATGTCATGTGGGTTCAATGCAGTCAGCCCACATGGGCTTCCCATGTTGGACCCATGATACTGAAACTACATGGGCCCCACATAGTATGGCCCATTTCTGCCCAATTCACAGTTAGCCCACATTACTGCTGAATGGGCCCATACATTTAGCCCAAATGGGCCAGGCCATATGGGTCCCACTTTATGGTAACATATCGGTCCCATACAGTTACCCCAGATAAAACCCATCCCCACTCACAACACATGTAGCCCACAACAAACCCAAGTGGGGCCCAACCATGCGTGCTGGCTGGGTGCTTTGCTTGAATTGAATACATAAACATAACTTTTCCCACACAAACACTATATCTGGAATAACAAAGACATCTGATTTAAACATTAATCTGTTTTTCTTTAAAAATGCTTTAACAAAGGCATTTTCAACAAAGATGGTAAAACTTTATCTTATGATGAATTTCTGACCACATATCTTTTTCCTGTAATAATTTGCAATCATATTTGATGCCTTTCCTTCCGGGTGAAAATGTTATTGTCATCCTCTGTTCAACACCAAACTGATTACTTAACAGAACAATTATTCAGAACAATTATTAATTGGTAACTCTTATTTTCAAATCTTTTATAGATTTGAAAATACGAGATCATACAAGCAAACCAGTTCCTACTTTTTTGGGACAATTTATTTAATGATATTTGTTGGAACTATGTTTTTTTATTGCTGAAGAAATACTTATTAATATTCGAGAAGTGTTTCTAAAGGATCTACATTACTGTGATCCTGTTAGTAGTAAAATATTTGAATATCTCCCTAATGTAGATCCTCTTCATTTTGTCACAATTCTGAGGAAACCATCACTCATCTTTTTTTGGACTGCTCTAATATTCAAATATTTTGGAAAGATATTCTGTTACTCCTAAAAAAAATTGGAAATAGACGTCCCGTTTAACTTTAAAACTATATTATGTGGCTTTTTCTGTGTAAATACTCCAAAAAATAAAGTATTTCTTATAAATGTAAGATTAAATTTAGCTACATTTAATCCACAGATGCACATTTCTGAATTTGGAACCCAAAATTAATACTTTATATGCCTGTTTCTTCATATTGGTATTCTCTAAAGTACTGTGCCAATAGTAAAGCTCTAAAGACGAATTCAGTTTGTAAAGAATTTCTCATGATGCCCTAGTTGCTGTATTTTACCTTTTCCTATTTGTAACCTTTCCTGTTTATAATTTTTGCTCTTTAAGCCTCATCGTTACTGTTTGTGTAATTTGTTGTACATATTATTATAAAAAAAAAGACATTCAGCCTAATGTTCCCGTGGCAACAGAACCCAACAGAACCTGGTATCGTCACATGGCCACATTGACAGATATAAACATTTACAGCAGGTAGAAACAGCTCACCTCTCTGATGGTCGAGATCCAGGAGATTTAAAGTCAAGGATCTCATCCATTGACCTGTCACTCTTAAAGGACAACCAGCTGGGTTTTGGCTTTAGTTCTGGTTTGAGTCTCTGATGGATCCTGACAGAAACATGAAGATTAAAATTTAATCTGTTCAGTTTTAATAACACAACAACCTGTTTGCCTTCGGTAAGCGGTTTAAAAGTCAACATTAGGTAACAGTTCATTCAAACTATCTTATTTAGCCACCTGTAGATTTAGGGGACGTTTACAGGACAATGATCAAACCCAAACGGAATTTTTGTTCGGTTTTTGTTGGATCATGTACATGAAAACTTTCTAATTGTAATCTTTGTTTACACAGTAACGGTACACATCGAAAAGGTGTAATGCTCTCGCTGCACCTAGTTGATGCTAGGTTCTTTGAAACCAAGTGTGCGTGTGTTTAAAAAAACAGTTGTACTTGAAGGCATGTGGATTCGCGTTTGCCCATCAGGTACCGTTATCCCATAGATTGGGAGAAAACACGCATTGTGTGCGTCAGATTAGGGCGCATGCAGTTGGAAAAAGTGGGATAACTTTGCCGAAACAACTTGTTTGAGCTTTCACTGTATCCATAGCGGGCCCCGGACTGGAAGCTTATTGTTTTTACCTTAGAATGGCCAACAATCTGTTATTCCTTTATCAATTTGATAAAATAGGAGCTCCCCCACTTCCCATATCCATGTCCGCTGTCACCTTTTTCAGCAGTTAAAACAGTTTAATCCTTGTTAACAAGTCCTAACCTGTTTTTCTGAGCCGCCTTTAAACGCAACATGAAAGCTGAGACGCTCGCGCTGGGTTGACACCTGTGAGGCAGCGAAGGAGACCTGCTGGTGCTGCGCAGGTGTGTGTTAGAATCATGGGAGCAAACCAGCAAAACACAAATAACTTTGCACAGGTTTTTCCCCCAAACTAACCGACTGAGTTGAATAAAGCTGTTGGATGCAGGTAAGGTTAGCTAAACAGTGACTAGCTAATATAAATACAGAACAACACCATAAGCTTGTTAACAGGTAGCCTGTAGGCTATTGATGTTGTTGTCTATGTTCAGCAACGTAGATTCATTTTGTCCCCCAAAATAAGCCCATGCCCCCCCCTGTTAAATTTGTCTGGAGCCGGGGCTGGTCCGTAGTTCTCTAGAGAAGAGCGCTGAACAAGCACCCATGTATTTGGGGGGATTCTCTGCTGGGGAATCTCTGGAAGAAAAGATCCATTTTCTCTGTTTACACGACAACGGAAAACAGTACGTTTCAGAAACATCGCACTCTGGAACCCGTTTTCAATCTGTGTCGTTGTCAGAGAAAATATTTGGTGGTTTCGTGTAAATGTACACTACAAACGCAACAAAACTTCAATTTTCCCCCAAAATCATTGGCGTGTAAACAGAGCCGTAATATTGAACTGGAATTCGTCAAGGTTTCCGATTTCACAGTTTTTGTTTCTCTTACCTTTGGAAATTTTAACTCATTTCATAAAGGACAGCAGCTTAACGGTTATTCAAATTGCAGGGAGAGAAATATGTTTGAGTCAACTGGCAGATGATACGACTGTATTTTTAAGATTGTTCTCAAATTAATGTTCCTATTAATCTGCCCAGTGGCTTTTCTTCAGCATCTGGCCTCAAACTTAATCTCTCTAAATTTGAACTGCTTCCCATAAAAACCTGCCATAAAACGGAAATCTCAGGAATCCCTGTTAAACATAAAGTTAAATATCTTGGTATCTACATTACAAAGGAAGATAATCAAAGGTCAAATGAAAATTTTAACTCCTTGTTTCTTTAATCCTAAAAAAAAGTTAATATGTGGCTACAGATATTTATCCATCTCTGGTCAGGTCTCACAGTCTGAAGCTGAAGGTCCAGTTTGGTTTATGCTAGTTCAGCGCTTGAGGTTTCCAATGAGATCAGTTAAAAAGTAGAAAAAATATTATTTGACTTTATTTTAAAGAAAAAGGTTCATTTTATTAGGAAAATGTAATGATAAACAAGTTGTGCTCTGGTGGATTTAATGTTTCAGATTTTCAAACTCTGAATTCTTCCTTTAAAATGAAGTGGATTAAACTGTAGCTTCTAAATCTAAACTCTCTGAGGACTTTAGATCCACATTTGTTTTTGAGGCGTTTTGTTGTTTATCTTTTCTTTTAAGATGTAACTTCAGTATTGAAAAAAATCCCAGTTAAACTTTCCAGTTCCCAT
This sequence comes from Poecilia mexicana, assembly GCF_051168715.1. Classification (NCBI taxonomy): domain Eukaryota; kingdom Metazoa; phylum Chordata; class Actinopteri; order Cyprinodontiformes; family Poeciliidae; genus Poecilia; species Poecilia mexicana. Next base: position 23,961,495 of record NW_028263381.1, read on the forward strand.
AAACAGCTACTGCTTTGCTGGAATTTAATACATAAACATAACTTTTCCCACACAAATACTTTATTTGGAATAACAAAGACAATTACAGCAGGTAGAAACAGCTCACCTTTCTGATGGTCGAGATCCAGGAGATTTAGAGTCAAGGATCTCATCCTTTAACCTGTCGCTCTTAAAGGACAACCAGCTGGGTTTTGGTTTCAGTTCTGGTTTGCGTCTCTGATGGATCCTGACAGAAAGATGAAGATTAAAACTGAATCTGTTTAGTCTGGATGTCTGGCCTGGTTTCTCGGCTGCCCTTGGAACGCTTTGGGGTTTCCCCGGAGGAGCTGGAAGAAGTGGCTGGGGAAAAAGAAGTCTAAGCCTCCCATCTGAAGCTGCTGCCCCCGTGACCTGACCCCAGATAAGCGGAAGAAAATGGATGGATGGATGGACAATACCCCTTTTAATCTTGCTCAGCTTTTGCTTTTGACATATAGTGAAAACTTCGAAAGTGACAGGGGAACAACATTGTCTAATCAGATTTTAACAATTTTTTCCTATTACCCCACATCAAAAAGGACTAGGGTCTACATTTTCCTGTCCAGGTCTAACCCAAGTATGGTCAGCCTATGCTTATGTCATGTGGGTTCAATGCAGTCAGCCCACATGGGCTTCCCATGTTGGACCCATGATACTGAAACTACATGGGCCCCACATAGTATGGCCCATTTCTGCCCAATTCACAGTTAGCCCACTTTACTGCTGAATGGGGCCCATACATTTAGCCCAAATGGGCCAGGCCATATGTGTCCCACTTTATGGTAACATATAGGTCCCATACAGTTACCCCAGATAAAACCCATCCCCACTCACAACACATGTAGCCCAAAACAAACCCAAGTGGGGCCCAACCATGCGTGCTGGCTGGGTGCTTTGCTTGAATTGAATACATAAACATAACTTTTCCCACACAAACACTATATTTGGAATAACAAAGACATCTGATTTAAACATTATTCTGTTTTTCTTTAAAAATGCTTTAACAAAGGCATTGTTTGTGTACATCAACTTTTCAACAAAGATGGTAAAACTTTATCTTATGATGAATTTCTGACCACATATCATTTTCCTGTAATAATCTGCAATCGTATTTGATGCCTTTCCTTCCGGGGTGAAAATGTTATTGTCATCCTCTGTTCAACACCAAACTGATTACTTAACAGAACAATTATTCAGAACAAACCAGTTCCTACTTTTTTGGGACAATTTATTTAATAATATTTGTTGGAACTATGTTTTTTTATTGCTGAAGAAATACTTATTAACTAATAATATTCGAGAAGTGTTTCTAAAGGATCTACATTACTGTGATCCTGTTAGTAGTAAAATATTTGAATATCTCCCTAATGTAGATCCTCTTCATTTTGTCACAATTCTGAGGAAACCATCACTCATCTTTTTTTGGACTGCTCTAATATTCAAATATTTTGGAAAGATATTCTGTTACTCCTAAAAAAAATTGGAAATAGACGTCCCGTTTAACTTTAAAACTATATTATGTGGCTTTTTCTGTGTAAATACTCCAAAAAATAAAGTACTTCTTATAAATTTAATATTAAATTTAGCTACATTTAATATCCACAGATGCACATTTCTGAATTTGGAACCCAAAATTAATTCTTTATATGCCTATGTTTCTTCATATTGGTATTCTCTAAAGTACTGTGCCAATAGTAAAGCTCTAAAGACGAATTCAGTTTGTAAAGAATTTCTCATGATGCCCTAGTTGCTGTATTTTACCTTTTCCTATTTGTAACCTTTCCTGTTTATAATTTTTGCTCTTTAAGCCTCATCGTTACTGTTTGTGTAATTTGTTGTACATATTATTATAAAAAAAAAGACATTCAGCCTAATGTTCCCGTGGCAACAGAACCCAACAGAACCTGGTATCGTCACATGGCCACATTGACAGATATAAACATTTACAGCAGGTAGAAACAGCTCACCTCTCTGATGGTCGAGATCCAGGAGATTTAAAGTCAAGGATCTCATCCATTGACCTGTCACTCTTAAAGGACAACCAGCTGGGTTTTGGCTTTAGTTCTGGTTTGAGTCTCTGATGGATCCTGACAGAAACATGAAGATTAAAATTTAATCTGTTCAGTTTTAATAACACAACAACCTGTTTGCCTTCGGTAAGCGGTTTAAAAGTCAACATTAGGTAACAGTTCATTCAAACTATCTTATTTAGCCACCTGTAGATTTAGGGGACGTTTACAGGACAATGATCAAACCCAAACGGAATTTTTGTTCGGTTTTTGTTGGATCATGTACATGAAAACTTTCTAATTGTAATCTTTGTTTACACAGTAACGGTACACATCGAAAAGGTGTAATGCTCTCGCTGCACCTAGTTGATGCTAGGTTCTTTGAAACCAAGTGTGCGTGTGTTTAAAAAAACAGTTGTACTTGAAGGCATGTGGATTCGCGTTTGCCCATCAGGTACCGTTATCCCATAGATTGGGAGAAAACACGCATTGTGTGCGTCAGATTAGGGCGCTTGCAGTTGGAAAAAGTGGGATAACTTTGCCGAAACAACTTGTTTGAGCTTTCACTGTATCCATAGCGGGCCCCGGACTGGAAGCTTATTGTTTTTACCTTAGAATGGCCAACAATCTGTTATTCCTTTATCAATTTGATAAAATAGGAGCTCCCCCACTTCCCATATCCATGTCCGCTGTCACCTTTTTCAGCAGTTAAAACAGTTTAATCCTTGTTAACAAGTCCTAACCTGTTTTTCTGAGCCGCCTTTAAACGCAACATGAAAGCTGAGACGCTCGCGCTGGGTTGACACCTGTGAGGCAGCGAAGGAGACCTGCTGGTGCTGCGCAGGTGTGTGTTAGAATCATGGGAGCAAACCAGCAAAACACAAATAACTTTGCACAGGTTTTTCCCCCAAACTAACCGACTGAGTTGAATAAAGCTGTTGGATGCAGGTAAGGTTAGCTAAACAGTGACTAGCTAATATAAATACAGAACAACACCATAAGCTTGTTAACAGGTAGCCTGTAGGCTATTGATGTTGTTGTCTATGTTCAGCAACGTAGATTCATTTTGTCCCCCAAAATAAGCCCATGCCCCCCCCTGTTAAATTTGTCTGGAGCCGGGGCTGGTCCGTAGTTCTCTAGAGAAGAGCGCTGAACAAGCACCCATGTATTTGGGGGGATTCTCTGCTGGGGAATCTCTGGAAGAAAAGATCCATTTTCTCTGTTTACACGACAACGGAAAACAGTACGTTTCAGAAACATCGCACTCTGGAACCCGTTTTCAATCTGTGTCGTTGTCAGAGAAAATATTTGGTGGTTTCGTGTAAATGTACACTACAAACGCAACAAAACTTCAATTTTCCCCCAAAATCATTGGCGTGTAAACAGAGCCGTAATATTGAACTGGAATTCGTCAAGGTTTCCGATTTCACAGTTTTTGTTTCTCTTACCTTTGGAAATTTTAACTCATTTCATAAAGGACAGCAGCTTAACGGTTATTCAAATTGCAGGGAGAGAAATATGTTTGAGTCAACTGGCAGATGATACGACTGTATTTTTAAGATTGTTCTCAAATTAATGTTCCTATTAATCTGCCCAGTGGCTTTTCTTCAGCATCTGGCCTCAAACTTAATCTCTCTAAATTTGAACTGCTTCCCATAAAAACCTGCCATAAAACGGAAATCTCAGGAATCCCTGTTAAACATAAAGTTAAATATCTTGGTATCTACATTACAAAGGAAGATAATCAAAGGTCAAATGAAAATTTTAACTCCTTGTTTCTTTAATCCTAAAAAAAAGTTAATATGTGGCTACAGATATTTATCCATCTCTGGTCAGGTCTCACAGTCTGAAGCTGAAGGTCCAGTTTGGTTTATGCTAGTTCAGCGCTTGAGGTTTCCAATGAGATCAGTTAAAAAGTAGAAAAAATATTATTTGACTTTATTTTAAAGAAAAAGGTTCATTTTATTAGGAAAATGTAATGATAAACAAGTTGTGCTCTGGTGGATTTAATGTTTCAGATTTTCAAACTCTGAATTCTTCCTTTAAAATGAAGTGGATTAAACTGTAGCTTCTAAATCTAAACTCTCTGAGGACTTTAGATCCACATTTGTTTTTGAGGCGTTTTGTTGTTTATCTTTTCTTTTAAGATGTAACTTCAGTATTGAAAAAAATCCCAGTTAAACTTTCCAGTTCCCATAAACAGCTACTGCTTTGCTGGAATTTAATACATAAACATAACTTTTCCCACACAAATACTTTATTTGGAATAACAAAGACAATTACAGCAGGTAGAAACAGCTCACCTTTCTGATGGTCGAGATCCAGGAGATTTAGAGTCAAGGATCTCATCCTTTAACCTGTCGCTCTTAAAGGACAACCAGCTGGGTTTTGGTTTCAGTTCTGGTTTGCGTCTCTGATGGATCCTGACAGAAAGATGAAGATTAAAACTGAATCTGTTTAGTCTGGATGTCTGGCCTGGTTTCTCGGCTGCCCTTGGAACGCTTTGGGGTTTCCCCGGAGGAGCTGGAAGAAGTGGCTGGGGAAAAAGAAGTCTAAGCCTCCCATCTGAAGCTGCTGCCCCCGTGACCTGACCCCAGATAAGCGGAAGAAAATGGATGGATGGATGGACAATACCCCTTTTAATCTTGCTCAGCTTTTGCTTTTGACATATAGTGAAAACTTCGAAAGTGACAGGGGAACAACATTGTCTAATCAGATTTTAACAATTTTTTCCTATTACCCCACATCAAAAAGGACTAGGGTCTACATTTTCCTGTCCAGGTCTAACCCAAGTATGGTCAGCCTATGCTTATGTCATGTGGGTTCAATGCAGTCAGCCCACATGGGCTTCCCATGTTGGACCCATGATACTGAAACTACATGGGCCCCACATAGTATGGCCCATTTCTGCCCAATTCACAGTTAGCCCACTTTACTGCTGAATGGGGCCCATACATTTAGCCCAAATGGGCCAGGCCATATGTGTCCCACTTTATGGTAACATATAGGTCCCATACAGTTACCCCAGATAAAACCCATCCCCACTCACAACACATGTAGCCCAAAACAAACCCAAGTGGGGCCCAACCATGCGTGCTGGCTGGGTGCTTTGCTTGAATTGAATACATAAACATAACTTTTCCCACACAAACACTATATTTGGAATAACAAAGACATCTGATTTAAACATTATTCTGTTTTTCTTTAAAAATGCTTTAACAAAGGCATTGTTTGTGTACATCAACTTTTCAACAAAGATGGTAAAACTTTATCTTATGATGAATTTCTGACCACATATCATTTTCCTGTAATAATCTGCAATCGTATTTGATGCCTTTCCTTCCGGGGTGAAAATGTTATTGTCATCCTCTGTTCAACACCAAACTGATTACTTAACAGAACAATTATTCAGAACAATTATTAATTGGTAACTCTTATTTTCAAATCTTTTATAGATTTGAAAATACGAGATCATACAAGCAAACCAGTTCCTACTTTTTTGGGACAATTTATTTAATGATATTTGTTGGAACTATGTTTTTTTATTGCTGAAGAAATACTTATTAACTAATAATATTCAAGAAGTGTTTCTAAAGAATCTACATTACTGTGATCCTGTTAGTAGTAAAATATTTGAATATCTCCCTAATGTAGATCCTCTTCATTTTGTCACAATTCTGAGGAAACCATCACTCATCTTTTTTTGGACTGCTCTAATATTCAAATATTTTGGAAAGATATTCTGTTACTCCTAAAAAAAAATTGGAAATAGACGTCCCGTTTAACTTTAAAACTATATTATGTGGCTTTTTCTGTGTAAATACTCCAAAAAATAAAGTATTTCTTATAAATTTAATATTAAATTTAGCTACATTTAATATCCACAGATGCACATTTCTGAATTTGGAACCCAAAATTAATTCTTTATATGCCTATGTTTCTTCATATTGGTATTCTCTAAAGTACTGTGCCAATAGTAAAGCTCTAAAGACAAATTCAGTTTGTAAAGAATTTCTCATGATGCCCTAGTTGCTGTATTTTACCTTTTCCTATTTGTAACCTTTCCTGTTTATAATTTTTGCTCTTTAAGCCTCATCGTTACTGTTTGTGTAATTTGTTGTACATATTATTATAAAAAAAAGACATTCAGCCTAATGTTCCCGTGGCAACAGAACCCAACAGAACCTGGTATCGTCACATGGCCACATTGACAGATATAAACATTTACAGCAGGTAGAAACAGCTCACCTCTCTGATGGTCGAGATCCAGGAGATTTAAAGTCAAGGATCTCATCCATTGACCTGTCACTCTTAAAGGACAACCAGCTGGGTTTTGGCTTTAGTTCTGGTTTGAGTCTCTGATGGATCCTGACAGAAACATGAAGATTAAAATTTAATCTGTTCAGTTTTAATAACACAACAACCTGTTTGCCTTCGGTAAGCGGTTTAAAAGTCAACATTAGGTAACAGTTCATTCAAACTATCTTATTTAGCCACCTGTAGATTTAGGGGACGTTTACAGGACAATGATCAAACCCAAACGGAATTTTTGTTCGGTTTTTGTTGGATCATGTACATGAAAACTTTCTAATTGTAATCTTTGTTTACACAGTAACGGTACACATCGAAAAGGTGTAATGCTCTCGCTGCACCTAGTTGATGCTAGGTTCTTTGAAACCAAGTGTGCGTGTGTTTAAAAAAACAGTTGTACTTGAAGGCATGTGGATTCGCGTTTTCCCATCAGGTACCGTTATCCCATAGATTGGGAGAAAACACGCATTGTGTGCATCAGATTAGGGCGCATGCAGTTGGAAAAAGTGGGATAACTTTGCTGAAACACCTTGTTTGAGCTTTCACGGTGTCCGTAGCGGGCCCCGGACTGGAAGCTTATTGTTTTTACCTTAGAATGGCCAACAATCTGTTATTCCTTTATCAATTTGATAAAATAGGAGCTCCCCCACTTCCCATATCCATGTCCGCTGTCACCTTTTTCAGCAGTTAAAACAGTTTAATCCTTGTTAACAAGTCGTAGCCTGTTTTTCCGAGCCGCCTTCAAACGCAACATGAAAGCTGAGACGCTCGCGCTGGGTTGACACCTGTATGAAGGCCCCCTGGGCCAAAACCTACAAACTCTCTTACATGTACTATCAAACTCTCTCACATTCGCTATCAAACTCTCTCACATTCGCTATCAAACCCTCTCACATTCGCTATCAATCCCTCTCACATTCGCTATCAAACCCTCTCACATTCGCTATCAAACTTTCTCACATTCGCTATCAAACTCTCTCACATTCACAGTCAAACCCTCTGACAGAGTTTGATTGCAATAGAAGTTAACTTAAAATTTCAGTTTCTGATTGGACCCCAGGCAGGCTTTTCAAAATTTATATTATATATTATATATTTATAATGCCTATAATTTGTAGCATTAGTGAATCTGTCATGTTTTTATGGGAATATGGATCTTTCAGATTATTTTGGGAAGCAATTTTGATCATATTTTACATTTTATTGTGTCATGTAGCACGGCCACTGGTCTTGGTCTTGTCTTGGTCTCGGGTTAGGAGGTCTTGAACACAACCTGAGTTCTGGTCTGAGTCTCTGATGGATCCTGACAGAAACATGATGATTAAAACTGAATCTGTTCAGTTTGGATGAAGCAGCAAAGAGGAGCAGCAGCAGCTTCATCACCACGTCTGTTTTATACGGTGGCCGACACGTCCAAATGCTCAGCAGCAAAGAAAACATGCAAACAAAAAAAGACACGCGCACAAATGAAATGCAGCAAACAAAAAAGAAACGCACATAAAAATGAATACAACCACAAATGAAATGCACCAAACAAAAGAAAAGATGCAAACAAAAATTGCTGGAAACCGGAAGTGCTCCAGAAGTGTTGTGTTACACTTAAAATTACACAAAATGATTTTTTACAATGTTTTTAGGTGAGAATGTAGTTGCATAGATCTCAAATATCTGCTCAGTTCATCAATAAATCACTTAATTACAATATTGCTTCGACGTTTTTGGAGATGTCTGCTCCCGCTGCATTAACAGCCAGCTGTCAGCTGGCTGGGTGCTCCATGTTCGGTACAGCGAGAGAGAACCCTTGTCTCCCCTGCAAATTGTTTTAAAAACTCCCGATAGTTTTCCCCTATGAGAGGAGGCGAAACACAGATATTAAGCCAGGGAATAGCTGTTAAATTTTTTGGTTGACTAAAGTATTTAATTTATTCCTGAGCAAATGGGTTTGACTGATTTATGCTAAAACTTGCTGCATTTCATTTGTGGTTGTATTCTTTTTTATTTGAGTCTCATTTTTGTTTGCTGCATTTCATTTTTGCCCGTGTCTTCTTTTTCTTTTGTTTGCATGTTTTCTCTGTTGCTGTGCATTGGCACCTGTCGGCCACTGTAGTTTTGGCCTGATATAATGAACGCTGTGTGAAAAGGGCTGTGGACAGTTAGAGATGGTGACCTCACCTCTGACCTTTGCTCTGGCTCTCATCTTCCCCACACAGAGTGGTTTTAGAGGGAGGGACTCCCTCCTCTCTGTCCTCACACTGATCCATGCTGCTGAATTCACATCAGCTCACACACACTTTCTAGCTTCACCTGCAGAGGAAACACACATCATTCATCTGCACATCAACTCTGATCATCCTTTACATCATTAGTGCTGGAAAAAGATCAGCTGCTCCTCCTCTGATTGGCTCTTCTTCTCTGCTTCATATCAGTGTCAGGTGAATGCAGTCAGACAGCAGAGAGCCAGAGGAAGCTGCATCAGCTGCTGCACTTCTACTATCAGTCCACTAGATGGAGACATGGAGCAACATTTACATTCACTGATTCAACCTGCACTTCTACTATCAGTCCACTAGATGGAGACATGGAGCAACATTTACATTCACTGATTCAACCTGAACAACAGGAAGGATTTTAGTTCATTATTAATCTCTACAAGTGGATTATCTGCTTTAACTATTAACTATTTAATAATCTGACTGAATCAAAGACATTTTAAGAATAAAGTCATTTCATTTTGAAACTAGCAGCAGTAAATTGTTGGGTTTGAAGTTAATGGTTAAGAGCAAAGTTTGATTCCTGGAAATAAAATCATGAATCAGGTTGTTTAGAGAACAAAATTAAGAAACATCATCTGTTTATGTTCTTTCTTCCCATTGATCAATAATTTAATAATCCTGTATATTAGCTTTCAAACAGCAGGGAGATGAAACTTTGAGCTGAATTTAGAAGTGAACATTTTCTCCAAACAGAATCAAGTCGAATAGTTTCTCTTCACAAAGTTCAATAGGTAACAAATAAAACTTACAGTTTGTTCAAACGATCCAAAGAGTTGAAGAAGAACATCTGAACAACAGACTGAGACCCAACAGAACCACAGCAGTGGTGCCACATCTGAACAGAACCAACTGAAAGTGTTATGAGGAGAAATGAGCTCAAACTGGTCTGACTGGTCAGACTGACTGGTTGTCAGAAGGAAGTTTATCTGTTGACGTCATTTGGATTTGAAACAAACTCCTGGGTTTCATATCTTCAGATTTTAATGCAACACAAACATTTTCACTAAACTGATCTCAGAGCAGCTTCTGGCTCTGAAATGTTGATTTTTGCTGTTTTGCAGCATCAGGAAGATTCCAGCTCCTCAGTTCATGTTACATCGAAACTGCATCAGCAGACCAGGAAGTAAAGAGGGTGTACTTACTTTTGATCATGACAGCAGAGAAAATTGATGGTTAAAGATAATTAACAAGAATATTTTAGGTTATTTAACATGTCATAGAGAAAAAAGTGCATGTTCATTTTTCAGAGAGATTTTCAGAATATTATTCATAAATGTCAGATTTTTCAGCCAAACATTTGACCCTCAACATCAACGCTGGAGAAACGATAGTTTTAAAAATACTGAAGGAAAAATGTTTACCTACTTTCACACTGGAAACAACTGATGAAACTATTATCATTAATGTCATTATTATTGTAATAACAGTGATAGTAATAACAGTGTTATTGTAATAACAGTGACAGTAATAACAGTGTTATTGTAATAACAGTGATAGTAATAACAGTGTTATTGTCATTCCAAGCTGCTGGTTCATATAATCAACGTTTCTCTGTCAGACTCCCTCAGGTCTCCACAGCAGAGAGATGAATCACGGCTCTTCCTCCTCCTCATCATCATCCTCCTCCACCACCTCCACTGAGTTCGGATGGGTCGGTTCAGATCATCTCTGAAGATGGTTAAGATCTTCTGGTTCTGGTTCTGCTCTGCATCCCCAGAACCAGAACCAAACGAGGAGAAGCAGCATTCAGTTTTATGCACCACAGATTTGGAACAAACTTCCAGAAAACTGTAAAACAGCTGAAACACTGAGTGCCTTTAAATCCCAACCTAAAACCATCTGTTTGGAGTTGCTTATGGCTAAATTAGGATTAGAGTGCGGGTTTTGATGTCTTCAATGTTTTTAATGTTTTTATCTATTTATTATTTTTTTTATTTCTCTTTCTCACTGTCTACGTTTAATGATGTAAAGCCCCCCGGAAATCATCCCAGTTAAACGACGTTTAACAAAAGTTCTACAAGGTTTAGAGTCCCAGTTGACGGCGTTTCAACTAAAAACCTAGAGGTTGGAGTCCTTGTCAAACGGTGTTTTTGACTAAAGTCCCAGAGGGTTAGAGCCCCAGTTAAACGACATTTAACTGAAGTCCTAAAAGGGGTTTTAATGTTTTTATCTGTTTTAATCTTTTTCAAAATCTCTTTTTCTCACTGTTTATTCTGTCACATGCTGTTTGCATTTTAATTATGTAAAGCACTTTGAAATGCCTTGCTGCTGACATGTGCCATACAAATAAAATTTGATTGATTGATTGGTTGGTTGGTTGATTGATTGATTGATTGATTGATTGATTGATTGATTGATTGATTGATTGATTGATTGATTGATTGATCCAGAAGGTTCTGGACTCATCCAGAAACCCAGAACAACTGGACTCCAGTCTCACCTTCAACAGAACATTCTGCTCTAAATCCAGACGGGACCGCTTGATGTCTTTGGACCTGAAACATGAAGTGCTGTGAAAAACTATTTGCTCCTTTACAGATTTCTGCTGTTTTTCCTTTTTGTCCCCCTGAAATGTTTCAGATCATCAAACTGATTTTAATATTTGATGAAGAAAAACTGATTAAATACAATAAACAGTTTTCAAATGATGATTTTATTCATTAAAGGAAAAGATCTGAAAACCAACAAACACAAAACCAGGAAAAAACACAAAGCTGGAAAAACAAGACAAGTATAGAAACAGTTAAAGTTTAAATTACTGTCAATGACAAGAAAACAAAGTTTAGACAGAAAAACAAACATAAAACTTTCACTCTGTTCTACATAAATCATCATAAAATCAAAGCAGCAAAATATTCAGATTTTTCCAAAACATCTCAAAGGATTTCCAGCTCAGTTTGTAGAAAAACTCACCAAAATTATTATCACACCTTATTTTATTAGTTTAGCAAAAAGTTTAAAGAGGAAAAATAGTTTAAACTCCTCACTAAAATATTACACATCAGAAATTCGTCTAACTGAACTGCAACTGTTTTAATATTCATCCTGATCTTTAGTTTTTATTAAATCTTCTCTCTTATTCATAGTTTCTTTTTTCATTTCTATCCATATTTATACACAATGACAGGAGTTTATTATAGACTTTGTACAAAGTCAATGTTGTTCTGATCTCCACTAAATCATCATATTTTAAAGTTTTCACTGTAAGAAATATTTCATGAGTTAAATGAAAATAATCAGACTCAGTTATAATTCAGATCATTTTCTTCTGTGTTGGTTTTATCTGAGTTTCTCCAGATCTACACACAATAATTCATTTATGGAAGAATTAGGCAACATTAAAACATGTAAAGTGATTTAATGTTTAGAAAAACTTTAGAAAATATTACAATAGATTTTTACCTTTTAGCTTTTACCTTAATATCAGCATTTCAGTCATTTTTCTCTAGTTTCACCTGAAAAATCTGATTTTAGAGGTGATATTTTTCATTTTTATTTTCTTGTTAATAAATATTACAAATTCTGTTTTCTCATAATTTAGTGTTAATCTATTTTTGTCACATCATTAAAACTTGAGCGAGTGTATGTTTTCCACGCCCCTTCAACCTTCCTTCGGGGGAGGGAGGGCGACGATTTATGTTTTCGCATCCACCTGAATAATGTGTAGTTGCGCCACTGAGACAGAGGGTTTAGAATATGGATGAACAAAGGCTTAAAAATAGGGACCTTTATAGTGAAGGAGGTTTGATGTCCTTTTAACAACTGGTAAATAAGTTCAGTCTACAAAAAACAATTTTTTAAGTATTTACAGATTAGAAGCTGTTTGTGCCTCACTGAAATCTACGACTGAACCTCCACTCTCTACCATAGAGAATAGAGCCGTTCACCATAATCAGAGTACGGATCTACTTTCCACTTTCTATAATATTTTACTTTTAGCTTTAAAAGAAAATAGTCTCTCATATTTACAAGCCTGGAAAACTGATCTGCAAACCGAAATCCCTGAGGATGAATGGAATAACTCATGTCTATTGGCACAAACCAAACTATTAACACAAGGTTTAGACTATTACAATACAAATGGTTATTTAGAACGTATATCACTGCTGTAAAACTTCACCATTTCAGTTCAAATATTCCTGATGTTTGTGTTAAATGCAGTATAGATAAAGTTTCTCTTTTCCATTGCATGTATGTATAGAGCTTCAACCTTTCTGGAAGGAGGTCATCATGTTCATCTCTGGTTTGATTGAGCAGGATGTTCCAATGGACAGTAAACTTTGCTTATTGCACATTTTTCAGATGGATTTAAAACAGTGGTCCCCAACCTTTTTATTACCACGGACCGGTCAAGACTTGGAAAATTTTGCTGCGGCCCGGGGGGATGGGGGGGGGGTTAAGGATAAGGCTTCTGCATGTTCATGTTCCCGCTAAATCCTGAATATACAACTTGTTGAATGTGACAGGTAGCCAATCAGAAAGCGCGGTGACGTCAGAACAGAAGGGGAATCCCAAACAGCTGACAAATCGCGCAGCTGTGAATCCGGTGGATATCGGAGATGATATGTGGAAATGTTTATTATTATATGTAAAGGTTGTTATTATATATGTTTATGTTTAATCAGTTAAAAATGTTAACTATGAAAAAACATAGTCGCCTCCAAATCATAGTGCAGCAAATAGAGCGGCTGCTCCCGCTGTCTTTTATCCACCGCCTTTTCTTTTTGTCTCTTTTATCTCTTAAAATGAGTCCGCAAACTATCACTCCGTGTTTGGTTATTCTAAATTCCCGCTATATTGGGGGTTTTGTGGCTTTTCTTCTGGAATCGCTATGTTCCTGACTGGAATTGGTTCGTGTTGCTCCTGCCTTGTGGCTGAACACGAACCGATCGAACCTGTTGTACTTTTATCAGCTCTGTGGTCGCAGAGGTTTGGAGAATCGGCCGACATTCCTTAAATCTTGCCGTCTAAACCAGACTTAAGACTCACAAGCTCTACACATCTCCTCTCGACCACTGCCCAAACGCTCTCTGACTCTGGTCGCTATGGTAACGTTTACATATCCCTTCAAAATAAGATGCAAATGCGCCACAAAAACGAGCATTTTACTTTCGTGAAAATTTTAACTCACGATAATGACTAACGGAGCCCTGAGCTTGTTTCTCTGCAACGAGACGGTCCCATCTGGGAGTGATGGAGACAATGACACCCAAAGTGTTGCTTATTTCCACAGCCTGCTTGGTCTCTACGTGGCGAAGCAGTTTGAAGCTTCATTCCCTCATTAGCAGCCGGTCGCCGCATGTTACACAGAGCGGCTTAATGTGGGACTCACCTACCGGTCCGGGATAAATCCATCCTCCTGTCTCTTCTCTGGGCCTTTTCCACTTTGCAAAGAAACTTTCCAAAGACTCCTGATCTGTTTCTTACTCATTTTGATGCTTGTGGGCTCAATGTTGGCGCGCAAGTAACTGAAAGAATCCGGTTAAAGAATTTTCAAAATAAAAGATCCTCCAGACTCAAATACATGAAACGGAAATATTTAATTATTTCTTGCGCGGCCCGGAACCAATTGGTCAACGGACCGGTACCGGTCCACGGACCGGGGGTTGGGGACCACTGATTTAAAGGACCTATGAAGAGAGAGAAGCTTTTTAGTTTTTGCCTTTTGCAGGCTAAACATTGCACTGTATGTTAGTTTTTGTTCTATTTTTCATGTTTTTTTTGTATGTCTGTATAGCAGAAAAATCTAATAAAAATATTTGGGGAAAAAAGCACTTCATCTTTTTTCAATAACCAGACATCACATAGGTAAGAGTTTCACCACCAGAGGGAGACAAACTCCACTAATGAAGAGTTAAGTTGGTCAACAAATGTCCAAACCAAACACTCCTGTCAAACAAATGTTAATAAATGTCTTGTGACGTCATCACCACAGACTGGTAGAACAATTTCACACTGATTTTGACTCAATAGGTCACATGACCTAGAAGCTGTTGAAGAGAAATACTAAATAGAAACTAAAAGAAACAGGTAACAACAATAAAAAAAATTAGCTAAATGAATAAAAATGCGTTTTTCTCATTTATACAGTTTAGTACAACAATTACACACTGATTTCTAGTCAATGTGGCTCACAATATGGAAGCTATTGAAGAAAACACATTTATCATTAAAGTTATTTAAAATATTAAATATGACTTGACATTTTAACAGAGGGTAGTGTGCGTCATGTAAAAGCATGAATTACCACTTTTCTGTATCAGTTGGTCACAAGGCATTTATTAACATTTGTTTGACTGAGTGTTTGGTTCGGAGATTTGTTGACAGTCCCTAAGTGAACCTCCGAGGGCTGAGGAGGGAGCTGGAGAACGGATGACCGAAATTAGCGATCTTAATCGCTATTGGATTTATGATTGCTAATTTCGAGTTTGGATATTGGAATATCCAAAATCCAGCTTGAAACTAACTTCACTGCAGTTGGTAACACAATAAAACCATCGGGATAAAGTTTGTTTTGGTCTGTGGGCTGTAAAGATGGCACCGAGCGACTGAGCGAGACGTAAACGCCCCACAACGTCTGACGCAGTGACGTCACGTTCCAAAGCTCTATTGGCCAATAGGAGAGGAGCTGGACAGAGAAGGCAGCTCTCCTATGTCTAGCTCACCATCTTCAGATCCTCATCTGGATCTGAAGATGGTGAGCTAGGAAAAGGACTAGTTAATTTATTCTTAATTTATTAATTTATTTAATTTATTCTGAGTCAATATTTTGTGTCTCATTGTGCTGCTGTAATTGTCTACTTTTATTCAATCACTTAATATATACACCAAACCAGAGGTTCCCAAACTGTGGGGGGCGCCCCCTAGGGGGGGGGCGCCGTGTCATTGCAGGGGGGGCGCGGGAAGCCGTCTGGATGAAAAAACAAAACAAAACATGCACACTGTATGCGCTGGGTTTTTACCTTAGAATGGCCAACTCTCTGTTATTCCTATGTCAATTTGAGACAGTAGAGGCTTCCACACTTCCCATATCTGTGTCCTCTGTCGCTTTTATCAGCAGTTAAAACTGTTTAATCCGTGGTTAACATGTTGTAACCTGTTTTTCCGAGCCGCCTTTAAACGCAACATGAGCGCTACGACGCTCGCGCTGGGTTTCCACCTGTGAAGGAGACCTGCTGCTGCTGGGCGGAGCTACGTAGGTTTTTGTTAGAATCATGGCAGCAAACCAGCAAAACGCAAAGAACTTTTCACAGTTTTTCCCTCCAAACTAACCGACTGAGTTGAGTAAAGCTGTTGGATGCAGGTAATGTTAGCTAAAAGATGACTAGCTAATATCAATACAGAACCTTTAGCTTAACAAGTACCTTGTAGGCTACCTGGTACCTGGTGTCTATTTTCAGCTACGTACATTCATTTTGCCCCCAAAAAAGTCGATGTTCCTGGATTTTTTTCTCCAGAGAGAAAAATGTTCTGCAGGTTCTGAGTTTCAGGTAGAAGTTCTGAATGAAACAGGAAATATTAAGATTTTATCACTTTATGCTTCAAAGCATTGACCTCTGACCTTCATGTGATGGGAATGTTTTACTTTAACTAGGACTTTCTGAAAGGCAGAGTTGGTGAAAAATATTTTTAATCCAAATATTAAAATTTGAACAGGAAAAGAACAGAATGAGCAGCAAATGAACCAAATGCAGAAGAAAAATGTTTTTATTTCTCTAAAACACATGAAGAAAAACTGCAGCAAATAAACAAAAGGAAGATTTAATATTCAAATCTGACAAGTTTAGAAAAATAGGAGCCGACAGAAACAGAAAATGTTCAGAGAGAAAAACTGATCAACA
The DNA here is from genome assembly GCF_051168715.1 of Poecilia mexicana. Lineage (NCBI taxonomy): Eukaryota > Metazoa > Chordata > Actinopteri > Cyprinodontiformes > Poeciliidae > Poecilia > Poecilia mexicana. Next base: position 23,977,947 of record NW_028263381.1, read on the forward strand.
TTTCAATGAAATCTGATGAATGAGAGGAAAAAATAAGAGAAACAACATCTTGATATTCAGTCTGAAGCTTTGACTGGAAACAAACAGGAAAACATGAGGATCCTGGAATAATCCTGGAATAATCCCAGCTTCCATCTTTAAAGGACTGTGTTACGGCCAGTGGCCTTTTCTGTGTGTTTGTTGTTTCAGTGGCTAATTAGATTGACTACACCTGGAAGTGGGTGCTGCCCTGCTCGTCCTGTCCTACATCCTGAGGCCTACCGTGATTGGGTCATCAATTGCCGGCTCCACCAATCACTGTTGAGGCCTCCCTTTAAGAACCAAGGACATCCTGGGAGAAGGCGCGGCTGTTTCCTTTTTGTTTAGACAGCTTGCCACTTTGTTAGGTGTTTCACTGCTGTAAGCTTGTTCTGATGGCTCGGTTAACCTTTGTTAGCTTTGCTAGGCTCTGTTAAACTTTGTTAGCTTTGCTAGGCTCTGTTAAACTTTGTTAGCTTTGCTAAGCTCTGTTAACCTTTGTTAGCTTTGCTAAGCTCTGTTAACCTTTGTAAGCTTTGATAGCTCTGATCACCTTTGTAAGCTTTGATAGCTCTGATCACCTCTGATAGCTCGTATCACCCTTGTTGTCCCTGTGAGGGATCTTTAAATCTCTGTTAGAGATTTGTAGTGCTTTGTGTACCCCGTTCTGAAAGTCTGTTTTTTTTGTTTTGTTTGGTTAAGTTTTTGGTTTACAATTGATTGTTTGTGTAATTTATTTTGTTTAGTACTTTTGTTAGTCCCTATGTTTTGACTATTAATTTTTACCCTCTTTATTTTGTTGAACCCAACCATAAATCTCTAAATTGTTAAAACCTTACCACCTAGGTTTCTTTAATGTTACTTCCCTTTCCCCTGGCCGAGCCGGGTCGTAACAGACTGGAAGAAGAAAAAGTTTCCAAGGACTCAATCAGAAAAGTTCCACCAAGAAATAGATTGTAGAGATGAACTATCTGTTCAACAGTGAGAGAGTTTCTCTGACATGAGGAAAATCTTTAGACTCAAATCAGCAAAGAAACACTGAGGAACCATAAGACCAGAACCTAAATCCAGGAATCAGAGGTTCAGTGAATGTGGTGTTGAAGGTGTGGAGGAGGATCACTGAGTCAGAGGAGATGTTAGATGTTAGATGATCCACGCTTGTGCACACAAGAGTGGGGGCGACTGTGGCTCTATGGATAGAGTAGTTGTCTTGCAATCGGAAGGTTGTAGATTCAATTCCAGCTTCCTCCTGCCACATGTCAATGTGCCCCTGGGCAAGGCACCCAACCCCAAATTGTCTACTGAGCTGTGTATAAATGTGTGAGCGTTTGTGAGTGCGAATGGGTGAATGTGACCCTAGTGTAAAGCACTTTGAGTGGTCAAAAATGATCAGATAAAGCACTATGTAAATTCAGTCTATTTACCATCCATGTGAACACACATGGGTGAACACATTTAGAAAAGAGAAACCATACACATGTTCATTCACCCAAATATCTTTGGGTCATATCTTTGAGCATGAACGGGATATGGTATGCCAAATGTTGTATGATGAATCAGATGTGTTTGCATCTGAAGAAGGCGACATTGGATGCATTCCTGGTTTACAGCTCCAGATTACTACAACAAATAACACCCCTGTCCAAAAAATTAGAGTCAGTTTCAGCCTATTCCTCTCCTGTTGTCTGTGTGTGAAAGAAAGACCACAGTCTGCGTTTTTGTGTTGACTTACGTGAACTCAACCGTAAAACCACTCCAGACCGCCATCCACTACTACGCATTCAGGATCTATTGGACAGTCTTGGAGGAAATTCATGGTTCTCCATTTTGGATCAAGGAAGTGTATATCACCAAGGGTTGTCAGTGAGGAGTCAAGCCATCTGACCTGAACTAGGGATGTTGTGGGCCGTTGGGCAGAATACTTCGAAGACCTCCTCAATCCCGCCAACATGCCTTCTGTTGAGGAAGCTGAGCCTGGGGACTCTGGGTTGGGTTCTCCAATGTCTGGGGACCAGGTCGCCGAGGTGGTTAAAAAGCTCCTTGGTGGCAGGGCCCCGGGGGTGGATGAGATCTGCCCGGAGTTCCTTAAGGCTCTGGATGTTGTGGGGTTGTGTTGGCTCACGTGACTCTGCAATATCGCATGGACATCCGGGGCATTTCCACTGGATTGGCAGACTGGGGTGGTGGTCCCCCTGTTCTAAAAGGGGCACCGGAGGGTATGCTCCAATTACAGGGGAGGTCACACTCTTAACCCTCCCTCGTAAGGTCTATTCAGGGGTCCTGGAGAGTCGAACCTCGGATTCAGGAAGAGCAGTGTGGTTTTCATCCTGGTCGTGGAACACGACCAGCTCTACACCCTGAGCAGGGTCCTGGAGGGTGCATGGGAGTTTGCCCAACCGGTCTACATGTGTTTCGTGGGCTTGGAGAAGGCATTTGACCGTGTCCCTCGGGGGGGTTTTTTGGGGGGTTCTCCGGGAGTATGGGTTAACGGGCTCTTTGATACGGGCTGTCAGGTCCTTATACGACCGGTGTCAGAGTCTGGTCCGCATTGCCGGCAGTAAGTCGGGCTCGTTTCCGGTGAGAGTTGGACTCCGCCAAGGCTGCCCTTCATCACCGATTCTGTTCGTTACTTTCATGGACAGAATTTCTAGGCGGAATTTCATCTCCGCTTTTTGCGGATGATGTGGTCCTGTTGGTTTCATCAGATTGTAGAGATGAACTATCTGTTAAACAGTGAGAGAGTTTCTCTGACAGGAGGAAAATCTTTAGACTCAAATCAGCACAAAAACACTGAGGAACCAGAGTACAAGAACCAGAATCCAGGAATCAGAGGTTCAGTGAATGTGGTGTTGAAGGTGTGGAGGAGGATCAGTGAGTCACAGGAGACTCTGTAGAAGGACAGAATGCCAGCAGGACAGTCCACATACACTGATACTCTGTTAGAGACGGAGGAGGAGGAGGAGGAGGAGGAGAGACGAATTCCTCTGTTATTGTGACAGACAGAGTAACCATCATCATCAGAGCAGATCAGACTCCAGGAATGATCATTCCATCCAAACCAAGAGTCTCTACCGTCTCCTTTCCTCCTGATTCTTCTGTAACTCACTGACATAAAAACTTCTCCTGTCCACTCGACCTCCCAGTAACAGCGACCAGTCAGACCAGTTCTACACAGCAGCTGAGGTTCATCAAATCTGTCTGGATGATCAGGATATGACTGAAGCTCCTCCACAAATGTCACCTTCCTGTTGTCTTCAGACAGTTTGAGTTTTCTGCCCACTGTGTTTGTGTCGATGGTGAGTTGACAGGAATCTGATGGAGAGAACAAACACAATCCAGCTGCAGTTATTGATCATTTATTGATCTTTGATGATGATCCTGAATGAGTGATGTGACAGTTTGAAGATGGTTGAATGTGAGCTGCTTTGTTGTCATGAATCAGATGAAAAACACACTTACATCTACTCAGTCTCCATGGACCTGGTGTCAAGAATGGGCCTCCAGCAGGCTCCACCCTGAAAGGAGGAGGGGGGTCAGACCATCAGTCTCTTTCAGCAGCAAACATGGACATTACATGTCTCTCAGACACACATTGTCCTCCACTGAGACAGGAACAGTCCAACATCTGGATTGCAAACTGCAGTGGATGTAGGAAGGACAGTTGGTGCTGCTGCAGCACAACTCATTTCTCCAAACACAGGAAAAGCTCCAACAGAGAGGAGAAAGGAAATCCCTCAGTAACAACCTGAAGAAACTCACTGAAGCCTAAAAGGACATCAGGAAACTAAGGAAACATTTCTGGAAGCTCAACCTGATTTAATAATCAGCATTAAAATCCAATCAATCTAAACTCTGATCAACACCTGGATACCTGCTCCATCCACACTCCCACACACAGATGAAGGAATGAAACACTAAACAACCTGCTGCTGAAAACCTGCTGTGGCCTCACTGGAATATCCAGAAATACAAACATTAAAAAGGAGAAGCTGCATCACATTCAACAAAGAGTTCAACAAGAACCAAACATTTGATCTCTGAGCTCAGACTCACAAACCAGGGAGAGGCTTCCATCATCACACACCTCTGACAAACACCTCCAACCTTTCAGCACTTCCTCTACCAACCAGCACCACCAGGTGGCGCTAGACACACTTGTGAGTTTAGTTCAAAATCTTGATTTCTCTCTCTGAACTTTTAAACATCCATCTGACCAACATGGAGTTACTTTTCTTCACATCTTTGCTCCTTGGGGCTGATTGGTCTGGAGCTCCATCAAATATTGTTTTAAAGTCCTTTCTGTCATCAGTAGATCATCATGGAAATCTAACTGAACTTCACTTTTATTCATTTAGTCAGAGTCCCTATTAAACTCTATTAAATCCATCCCACTCTTTCATTTTCCTTGTGAGCCGTTCTTAGTCAGGAGAAAATTCCAGAAAACTGGGTAATGATCTCTGCCTCCAGATGAGGCGTCTAAATATTTAATGATCAAACTAAATATTTCTCTTCAAACTAAATGTTTCCCATCAGACTAAAGACGTTTCTCCTCTTCCTCCTCTATCAGACCTTCTCTGCTCCTGCAGCAGGTTCCTCCATACCTGAGAGCTTCCAGTCTCCAGTCTGGATCCTTCAGTCCAGCCGACAGCAGCTTCACTCCTGAGTCTCCTGGATGATTGTAGCTCAGGTCCAACTCTTTCAGATGGGAGGGGTTAAAGGTCAGAGCTGAGGCCAGAGAAGCACAGCCTTCCTCTGAGACCAAACAGCCTGATAAGCTGCAGACACACAATTCATCACATGATGAGAACATTGAGGTAGAGCCCAAGGTCTGAACTGGACATTTATAGGAGAGGAAAAAAGTCAAGAAACTGGAGCTTAACCTATTAATATGAAATATTAATGAAACTATTTCCTTTTGTAGATAATAAAAATCAACATTTCCCCATCGATGGTTGAGAAAGTCTGGCAACTGCTGGTCGGAAAGATCTGCAATAATCTCCTTTGTTCTGTAAATAATCCAGAGTTACACCATCAGTGGAAGCCTGACCTCCACTTTTCTTAATAACTTTCTTTTTGGTACTTTCAGCCTGTAGGAAATGAAAGTTAGCCATTATTATGTGTTGAGATTTAGCAGGTTAATCATGTCACAGTCAGACATTATTATTATAACAAATAATAATTTGTTGCGACAGACTGGCGACCTGTCCAGGGTGACACCGCCTCTTGCTCGGAACGTTAGCTGGTGATAGGCACCAGCAACCCTCCCGACCCCACTGAGGGACAAGGGTGTAAAGAAAATGGATGGATGGAAATAACAATTACATCATCTTTGAAAGAAGGTAAAGGACAGAAATCTGGTTTCACCAGGATTGGTCACATTTTACCTGAGAGTCTCCAGGTAGCAGTTTGGACTCTTCAGTCCAGCAGAGAGAAGCTTCACTCCTGAATCCTGCAGGTTGTTGTTACTCAGGTCCAGTTCTCTGAGACTGGAGGACTGGGAGCTGAGAACTGAGGACAGAGCTTCACAGCTTCTCTCTGAGAGGTTACAGCCACTCAGTCTGAGGAGACAGGGAGGAAAATCTGGTATTAAACTATTCATCAGAATTCATGTTTCTCTTTATTGTCAACTATGATCTTTTTAGAAAGGCTGAAGGTTGTGTCTTGTTTTATGTCTTTATGTTGCCTTTTTTTCAGAACTACTTTATTCTGTAGTTGGGCGTCTGGAAGGACTGAACTACAGGCAACAAGAAGACTTACAACACAAGAGAACTATAAAATGTAAGAACTAAATGAATCCAGTGTCAATCCTGAGAATCAAGGCTGGTTGAAGATCAGCATCAGGCTTAGTTTGAGGAAAAACAGCAGCTTGAATCAAAGCAGAGAGAAGAAGAAGGGAGCGGGAGATCGACAGGCGGATCGGCGCAGCGTCTGCCGTAAAGACTGTACCGGTCGGTCCTGGTGAATAGAGAGCTGACTCGAAAAGCGAAGCTCTCAATTTACCGGTCAATCTACGTTCCCACCCTCATCTATGGTCATGAGCTTTGGGTCATGACCGAAAGAATGAGTTCACAGATACAAGCGGCCGAAATGGGTTTCCTCCATAGGGTGGCTGGGCTCTCCCTTAGAGATGGGGTGAGAAGCTCGGTCATCCGGGAGGGACTCAGAGTAGAGCCGCTGCTCCTCCACGTCTAGAGGAGCAAGTTGAGGCTCGGGCATCTAGTAAGGATGCCTCCTGGACGCCTCCCTGGTGAGGTGTTCCAGGCACGTCCCACCAGGAGGAGGCCCCAATGAAGACCCAGGACACGCTGGAGGGACGATGTCTCTCAGCTGGCCTGGGAACGCCTTGGGATTCCTGGAGGAGCTGGAAGAAGTGGCTGGGGAGGGAAGTCTGGGCCTCCCTTCTGAAGCTGCTGCTCCCACAACCCGACCCCGGATAAGCGGAAGAAAATGGATGGATGGACGGATGGATGGATGGATGGATGGATGGATGGATGGATGGATGGATGGATGGATGGATGGATGGATGGATGGGTTAGAGATATCTGTTCTCTAATTTAGTTCTATAATTTCAGTTATGAACAATTAATTGTACAGGACATAAAATGAAAAGTAAACATGAATAAAGAGAGTGGTATTTTATGCGTGGCTGTATATCTGTATATGTCTAAAACTTACAAGTAATTACGTTTTGTCTTCAATTTACGAAACTTTCCTGTTATTTATAATTGTGTACGTCTGTATGGTTAAAAAGTGTTTGAATAAATATAATCTAACTTGTCTGTTTTAAACAATTCCATCTATGTATGTAACTTCCACATTAGTAACTTTGTTATTGATCTACATACATGTGCTATAAGCTATAACTGTAGTAATTTGGGTTTATTTAGGTTTCTATGTTCTGTAAAGTCTCTGTTTCCCGTTTAACCCTTGATTGACTACAGCTGTTCCTTTATCCCCTGATTGTCTCCATGTGGATTTAAACCCTCCTGTGTTCCTTGTTCTTGTCGGCTCGTCCAGCTTGTCTAGTCGTCTTGTCTGCTGTCAGTCTGATTGATTTCCAGTTGCTACCAGAGATTAGCTACTGGCTCTGCTGACTCTGTGCTGCCTGGATTTCTGCATTGTTCATCATTAAATCTCATTTACTCTCCACAACCTGGGTCTACTGCATCTGCCTCGCCACTGAACTACCACTAATCATGACAATAACATCTGATTACTTTTCCCAGGGAACAGAACAAGAGGAACATGGCTGACATGAACGATGAGGAGAACCATCAGAACATCTGGATCTCCTTCACGAGGAAGCAGCTACCAGCAGAGATGGCAGAGCTCCATGGAGGGTTGAGGGAAACAGAATAAAAATAAATGCTCTTGGGTCCCAATGAAGTCTATTTTTTTACACCCACTCCACACATTATTGTACATACTGTTATTTGTTTGGCATCAAGGTCTAAATACAATCCTAGCAAAATGTGAGGAGCCTTAAACAAAGTGAAAATAACTCTATTATGTTATATATGTATTTCACTGATATTTAACATTGCAGATTACCAATGAAGGCATCCAAGAATGAATACATTATTCAGCAAACCAAACATTTTGACATTAGTGTCAGGGTTTCTATTAACAAGAACTGAAAATACAAATAATGTTTGTTCATTTCTACTTTGTACAACAAAGTAGTTGTGCAAACTTAACTTTTCTACATATTGTCATATTGTACAATATGGCATATTGTGAAGGCAAATTTTGATATATGACAATATGGCATAATGTGATGTCATATTCATATTATGAGAATATGACATCTTCAATGTCCAGGAAGACACCCCCCCCCACTACCAGGAGGCATGGGGGGTTAAAGGTCAGAGCTGAGGCCAGAGAAGCACAGCCTTCCTCTGAGACCAAACAGCCTGATAAGCTGCAGACACACAATTCATCACATGATGAGAACATTGAGGTAGAGCCCAAGGTCTGAACTGGACATTTATAGGAGAGGAAAAAAGTCAAGAAACTAGAGCTTAACATGTTAATATGAAATATTAATGAAACTGTATTTCCTTTTGTAGATAATAAAACTAAACATTTTCTGCACGATGTTTCAGACAGTCTGACAGCTGCTGGTTAAAAAGATCTGGACTAATCTCCTTTGTTCAACTAGGATGCAGCAATCTGTCAAGATTTCAGAGTTACACTATCAGTCGATGCCTGACCTCCACTTTTTTTAATAACTCTTTCAGCCTTGAGGAAATGAAAGTTAGCCATTATGTGTTGAGATTTAGCACGTTAACCATGTCATAGAGATTATTATTATAACAAATAATTACATCATCTTTGAAAGCAGGTAAAGGACAGAAATCTGGTTTCACCAGGATTGGTGACATTTTACCTGAGAGTCTCCAGGTTGCAGTTTGGACTCTCCAGTCCAGCAGAGAGAAGCTTCACTCCTGAATCCTGCAGGTTGTTGTTACTCAGGTCCAGTTCTCTGAGACTGGAGGACTGGGAGCTGAGAACTGAGGACAGAGCTTCACAGCTTCTCTCTGAGAGGTTACAGCCACTCAGTCTGAGGAGACAGGGAGGAAAATCTGGTATTAAACTATTCATCAGAATGAATGTTTTTCCTTTATTGTCAACTATGATCTTTTTAGAAAGGCTGAAGGTTGTGTCTTGGTTCATGTCTTTATGTTGCCTTTTTTTCAGAACTAGTTTATTCTATAGTTGGACGTCTGGAAGGACTGAACTACAGGCAGCAAGAAGACTTACAACACAAGAGAACTATAAAATGTAAGAACTAAATGAATCCAGTGTCAATCCTGAGAATCAAGGCTGGTTGAAGATCAGCATCAGGCTTAGTTTGAGGAAAAACAGCAGCTTGAATCAAAGCAGAGATAATCTCAGATTTCATCTTTCTCTATTTTATCTGTTTGGATGGAAAGATAAAAAACTGAGCAGCAATTAAAAAAAGCTGTTCCTTTATACAACAGTCAAATTGGTCGGTGGTAGGATTGTCCTAAAAGTCTTCCAAACAAAAATCCATTCGAGGAAAAACAAAGTATGACACAACTAGTGGTGGAGAAAAAAACGCTCCTAGACAGAAAATCAAAACTTTGCACTGGCCAAACATATCATATTTTAAATGACAGAGTTCCAAAAACGCCCCACCTAACTGACATTAAAGGTGTTTCTCTAAATGGAGACGTCCATTTAGAGAAACAAACTTATTTGAGACTCCAGTTTGTTTGTGCCAAACAAACTGGAGTCTCAGTGAACAAAGTTTCTTTTTTATACTCACTCCACACATTATTGTACATACTGTAGTTTATGTGGCATCAAGGTCTAAATACAATCCTCCCAAAATGTGAGCTTTAGACAAAGTGAAAATACCTCTATATTATTTTATATGTGTATTTCATTGACACTTAACATTGTAGATGACCAATGAAGGCATCCAAGAGTGAATACATTATTCAGCTATCCAAACATTTTGACATTACTGTCAGGGTTTCGGTAACACTTTAGTTGAAACTGTGTGAATAAGACTGACATAACACTGTCATAAACATGACATAACACCTGTCATTAACATCAATAAGTCTTCATAAATATTTATGACTGTTGTCACAAAGTGTCATTCGGTAAATCATGACACTTTTAATACAAAGTTGACATAATTCAAAATGTCTTTGTTATGACAACTTAATATTAACCAAGAAATCATGGTCTGACATAAATTTGTCATAAACGTATTACCGATTAAACTTTAAAAATTTGCTTTATGTTGTAATAATATATCGCTCCACCATGTTGTTTAATTTTAATTGTCTTAATTTAATTGATCCTAAAGTTTTACAGCAAGATGTCTACAAAGCACTTATAAGCTTACCATTTGAAACATTATTTAAGGCTGTTCTAAGTAATGCAATACACCATCTCTACCAGTGAGAGGCAGCAGTGCACGAACAGGCGTGCAGCGTGTCGATGAAGAAGAAATCTTTCATATTGTGAGGCCAGACCTCCTGTTTAAAAAGAAGCCGAAGTTTGTCACCTAATACATATGAGGTATGTGTCTTAACTTTACATTTTCTTTGAGAAATTTTCCTGTTGTTCTCTTTCTCTGTAATGTTATCTATAAGCAGTTCAAGCCAATCCTACCTTGCTGTAAGTTAATGTTAGCTAAAGTTATTAAACTTCATTACTGTAACGTTAGCCCTTAATATTAAAAACATATTATAAAGGCAGGCAAATTGGTTTTATTCCCTCCAATTTTAATCTAGCAAATTAAAAGCTTGTATGTTATTCAAAGTTATCCTTTATGTGCGTTATTTAGCAACTTGGATGATGTGACACAGAGCTTGTGTTCTTTGCTTTGGCAACTTTAGCCACATAAAGACCCATGTTAGCCTAAGGCAGTGGTTCCCAAACTTTTTCTCCAGTGGTTTCCAAACATTTTCTGCCCCCCCTATGGATTACAAATAGCTGTCTGGTTGAACGACGTTTGTGAGGGGTGGGGAAGAGGATTCGTAGAGACTCCCTGTCTCTAAGAATGAGCAGGGTGGGAACCTCTGGCCTAAGGACACATGGTGGGGAGGACAAGGTTGGCTAATGAAGACATGCTACAGGTGTGGAGGATGATAATAAGGACCAGCCACCAGAGAAAGAAGTTCCTGTTTGACCAAAGAGAAAGAAGCAGATGAAATATTCCCGAAGAAAATTAGGTAAGTCGTTTTTGTGTTAATATTTTCACTATGTGAAGTGGGGTGGGACAGCCAGGTAAGTGGGGAATGGGGAGCAGGAATCAACATTCACCAGCTGAGTTAAGTTACGTTTTAGACAACTAAAACTGATGTGAAATCTATTTATTTATCTATAAGCTTCTTGCAAACAACCCTAAGTTAGAGTATCTGGTTAGAAATCATTTAGAATGCTCATTAAGTAAAAAGATACAGTCATTTCCCTAAAACTATACATTAAATGATGCTTTCTAAATAACAGTGGCAGTCTGTCTGAACTTCTGCCAGACAAATATTTGATCAGAATAATTTTGTTCAGCTCCAGTTATTATTTCACTTGTATTAAGAAATAGTTGTATTGCACTTTATAACAACCAGTCATGTTAACTAGGCATTTGTCTGCCAGTCTACCATTCTGACAATGTGCAGCAAGGGACATTATTGAAATGGTATTTAAATAAATGCTGGAATATGATGACATTGTTTTTTGTTTTTGTTCTTTTTTTTAAGTGACCACAATGAATTGAGTCATCACTGACTATGAGGATGTTCAGAAGAGATTCACCAAGTTTGAATTCATGAAAAGGCTTTCGCCATGATTAACTATTGCAAGAACAGCTGAAGAAGAAGATCTCCTGTTTTCAGAGCATTACAGGAAGACTATTACGAAGGAGATGGCTGACATAAAGCAAAAAATGTTACTGTTGAAAGAACCTATTTTCTTAAGTGAAAGAATAAGTAATTCTGTTTTAGTTTTTCAATCAGTATTTCAGAGTAACAGTATACTGACCAGATGTTAAACCCTCTGTTATCTTAGAACAAGTTATCTTTTGTTTTATTCCAATGTACAAAGGGTTTGTTCTACAGCTATAATGGTAGTTATAAGTAGTCCAGTGTGTTTCACTTCATTTGAGGTAAGACGTAATATCAGTAACTCTGTTAGCATTGCATTTGACACTGTAACACTAAATTACATCTTTATAATTGTTGCTTCTAGTTTCAATTTACTTGAGTAATATCAATGACACTTAATGACAGTTTCGTAACTGGTGCTATTTGTTCCACTTTAGTTTATGTAAAAGAAATTGTTAATGAGTCTGTTATTAAATCATGTGACAGTTTAATAAAGTATTACAATGTAGTAATAAATAAAAAAGTAATAAATAAATTAAATCTTTATTGCTTGTCCTACTTGTTTCACTTCATTTCAAGGAGTGGAAATATTAATAATTGTTTTGTTAAAGCTTTTGACAGTATAATAATTAAATCATCATGACTACCATTATGACAAATTTATGTTAGATCATGATTTCTTGGTTAATGTCAAGTTGTCATAACGAAGGTATTTTGAATAATGTCAACTTTGTATTAAACGTGTCATGATTTACTGAAAGACACTTTATGACAACAGTCAAATATTCATAAAGACTTATTGATGTTCATGACAGCTGTTATGTCATGTTTAAAACAGTGTCATGACAGTGTTATTCACCCCCTTCAAATAAAGTGTTACCAGGGTTTCTATTAACAACAACCCAAAATACAAGCAATGTTTGTTCATTTCTACTTTGTGCAACAAAGTAGTTGTGCAAACATTTCTACATATTGTCATATTGTACAATATGATATCATATTGTGATGACAAATTTTGATATGACATCACAGTATGGCATAATATGATGTCATATTCATCACATTATGAGAATATGATATCTTGAATGTCCAGGAAGACACCACAGACCCCCACCGCCAGGAGGCGTCACCTGATACTGACTGAACTGGGTCTGCGGAAACGCGCTCACTCCAGAGTAGAGCCTAGCTGGGCTGTTGAAGTAGAACCAGTGGAAAAGGGGCAAATGTTTCTGGGATGGCCTGTTCCCATCCCAGAAACATTTGCCCCTTTTCCACTAAAACTAAAAGTTTCCCGTCAGACTAAAGATGTTTCTCCTCTTCCTCCTCCATCAGACCTTCTCTGCTCCTGCAGCAGGTTCCTCCATACCTGAGAGCTTCCAGTCTCCAGTCTGGGTCCTTCAGTCCAGCCGACAGCAGCTTCACTCCTGAGTCTCCTGGATGATTGTAGCTCAGGTCCAACTCTTTCAGATGGGAGGGGTTAAAGGTCAGAGCTGAGGCCAGAGAAGCACAGCCTTCCTCTGAGACCAAACAGCCTGATAAGCTGCAGACACACAATTCATCACATGATGAGAAGATGAGAGCATTGAGGTAGAGCCCAAGGTCTGAACTGGACATTTATAGGAGAGGAAAAAAGTCAATAAATTAACCTGTCAATAAGATGAAATAGTAATAACACTCTCATGTAGTTCTGTGTGTAATAAAAATCAACATTTGTCACATGTAGAACGGATCAGAATAGAAACATCCTTCATTGATCCACAGCAGGGAGTTCAGGTTTACCAGCAACAAGTTTAAATGGAAGAATCAGATATTCAAGAAAAGGTAAAAATAAATAATAATAGGAGACTGTGGAGTAATGACACATTTACAACAGAGGAATAATAATGCTGTACATTTAATAAAAACAGCATCATCAGCTGCGAAGGAATGTGCAGCTTAGTAGGGCAATTTATAATCATCTATAACACGTTTCAAACTCAAGGCCCGCGGGCCACATATGGCCTGTCATGTCATTTTATGTGGCCTGCCCAGCATTTTATAGGCCCATGATTGACTTAAAATAGGATTTGAGGACGAATTGACTACAAACTACATCTCCCACAATGCATTCTGATTGTTACCAGCCAACATTACGGCTTCTCGCCACTAGAGAGCAGCAGAGTCACCTCAAGCTGCTTGTTGATTTTCCCAGCGAATAAAACTGAGACATGGACAAGCTAACATCAAATGTCCAAGAAAAGAAAAATCGATTTACAAGTAAGACTGTGAATGAAGATGTGTGTGAGTTGATGTCAGGACGGCAGGTCGCACTAGACTTTTTTTGTTATCTGTTATCTTGACCGACAACATTAAAAAAAATCGGTCATGTACTTTTTTTATCCATGAAATTACAATCATATTAACATCGGCTATTTAGCCGCATTTTTTGCGACTTAGTTAATATTCACCATGAATCCAGATCCCATCACAGATTAAACAGATAAATGTATCTACATTTTTCTCCGTAGTGACAAAAACCACTGACTGTGGCTTCAATAACTTAATAAATTAAATTAAGCGACTTCACTTCAGTTAGCATCACTAGTCTGAACGCACTTCCTCCTGGTCCATATCTGCAGAAAAATTTGCTCTAATTCATCAGTCAGTTGGATCTGTCTGATCCAAACAGATCAATTGAACTCTGAGTGTTTTATCCTGCGCGGTCCGGGCGTGCGCTTTTGCTAGATTTTTTTCCCTTTTTTTTGCGTGGTTTCGCTTCTCCGAAACGGACAGATGTTACTTCTGCAGCTCTTCTGGGTAACGTGCAGCCAGAAGGCTCCATTTGTTAAATCCGCTGGAAGGGCTACTTCCAGTGGGTTTTAATTCTTTGCAGGGGCGGAGCCTCGTCCGCAGTGGTTGCGCAGCGGACTGCGCATGTTACAGTCTAATTAACTTTTGCATCGTCATTTATTTCCTCAAGATAAACTGTCGGCTCCTCAAATGGATTAACACAACGTTGCATTCTCTGTAGTTTTCTCTGGTCTGTAATGGAGACTTGAATTTAACGCGCCATTCCAACCAAAGGTTTTGAATGCACTTCCTAACCAGATGCTCCAAAGCATTATTTAACAATATGAGGTGACATAGGGTGAAAAGCTCGGTCATCCAGGAGGGACTCAGAGTAGAGACCCTTCTAGGACTCTACTGGCTTCTCCACATCGAGAGGAGCCAGTTGAGGAGGCTCAGGCATCTCGTCAGGATGCCTCCTGGATGCCTCCCTGGTGAGGTGTTCCGGGCACGTCCCTCCGGGGAGGAGGCTCCAGGGATGACCCAGGACACGCTAGAGGGACTATGTCTCTCGGGTGGCCAGGGAATGCCTTGGGATCCCCCCGGCAGAGCTGGAATAAGTGGCTGGGGAGAGGGAAGTCTGGGCCTCCCTTCTGAAGCTGCTGCCCCCGCAACCCAACATTGGATAAGCGGCAGAAAATTGATTGATGGATGGAAAGACACCAGGTAACAGCCAGAATGTATATAATTAATGAGTTTGTTGGGAGCTAGGGGTGCACTGATTTATCGGTGCCGATTTCCTTATTTGTAGGAAATCAGTAATCGGCCGATTTTTACATGTGAAGCTGATCTTATCCACCGATGTCATCAACCTTGGCAAAAGTCTAAAAATCAACCACTGTGCTTTTCTTTTCTCCCGAGAGAAAAGTTTGACTGACAAACCGGCCGACCGGCTCATGTCTGCACATTTACAATTAAGAATAGTCACCCCATTGTATGGGCAAAAATCGGAATCGGTAAGTTAGGCTTTTTAAAGGATCAGTAATCAGTGATAGACCAGAAAACTGCAATCGGTGCAGCCCTATTGGGAGCAGTTCTGGTTAGAAAGTCTAACAACTGCTGGGAGGAAGGATCTGCAATAAAGCTCATTTGTGCGCCGAGGAGGCAGCAATCTGTCAAGTATCCAGAGTTACACTATCAATGAAGTCTGACCACTGCCTTTCTAAACACCTCTGTTCTTGGTTCTGTCAGCATGGAGGGAATGAAAACCAGCAACGTTTATGTGTAGAAACTTGTTAGTGACAGGAAGCCACTTGTTGCTCATCCTATCACAGTTCCAGGCTGGAATCCACTGAGTTCCTGAGAGCAAGTGTAATGTTCACATGGTGTTCTGTGTTTTTGTTTGAACTTATTCATGCCACGCCCCTCATTCCCGTTATTCCCCGCACCTGTGTGCTCCCTAATTGTTTCCCTTCTTAAGCCCTTCTCAGTCACTACCAAGTCGCCAGATTATCGAACGCTTCCAGCTAGTAGTTTTCCAGCACTCCTGTCTCGCTCTCATCGTTTCTACCACGCTTTGTTCCACGGATCTACCCCTTTGCCTTGCCCTTGTCGGACTGTTGCTAGTTGCCCTTCGGATCTCGACCCACGCCTGTCTCGCTGACTCTGCTCTCGCCCACTCCCACGGATTCTGCTCTCAGTCCCACTGTGCATGACCCCGGCTCGTCTGACTAAGTATTCGGATCTGGATTTGGCCCTTCTGCTGTTTCACCCAGTAGTGCGCTGCCAGTATCAGCGCTTCCCCTCTCGAGGCGCTTCCTCCGGCGCTCTGCGTCAGCACAGCATCTGCTGTCTCCTCGTCCCTCAGCCGATCACCGCGGTGCCGGACCGCCAAGCCAGGTTAGTGTTCCCCTCATACACACTAACAAGATCCCTTCATTGTTATCTCTCCATTCACCGATCTCTCTTCTCCGCCCCCTTCGCAGTGCTGCAGCTGACGATCCTGTGTGTCCGGCTTTAGCTGCTTTTTAATAAATATTTGAGTATTCTGCTCACTCCTGTGTCGTGGCTGAATTTCTGGGTCCCTCTAGTGAACCATTACAGAATAATCTGGCCACTATGGACCCATCGCACGCACAGGAGTGGCGCGCTGTTGTAGAGAAATCCATTACTAAATTGGAGGCTAATGTGCAGGAAATGATGTCTATGCTCTCCAAGTTGACAGGCCCCACAGCGCCCCCCAGTGCTTCGGCTGCCCCACGACAATCTCCTCCTCAGCTGGTGCGATTACCTCTGCCTCAGGAGCCCCGATTGTCCCCTCCTGAGGTTTTTTGTGGTGAGCCTAGCCAATGTCGCCCCTTTATCACCCAGTGTGAGATCCATTTTGAGCTTCAGCCTAGTTCTTTTCCCACCGAGCGAGCTAAAGTCGCTTACATGATTTCTTTACTATCTGGCAAGGCTAAGATTTGGGGTACTGCTGAATGGCAGAAAGACTCGCTCTGGTGTTACAGTTTTACTGATTTCTCCAAGGAACTTATACGTGTTTTTGATCCCTGCCTCCCTGAGAGAGAGGCGGCTCGTGGGCTCTGGAGAATAAAACAGGGCAAGAGACGCATTAATGAATATATCATTGACTTTCATACCCTCTCTGCTGATAGTGACTGGAATGATGAAGCCTTGTGTGATGCCTTTTATCAAGGTCTGTGTGAAAGCATTAAAGATGAACTCTCTACTCGTGACCCCCCTAAGGATTTGGCAGACCTAGAAACCATGGCATCCCGGATTGACCAGCGGATGCATGAAAGAAGGCTGGAGAGGGCTTCTGACCGACTGTACCCATCCCTGGGGGCGTCCTCCAGGCTCACTAGGTCACCTCTGCCCAAACCACCTTCCTCTCCCCTCCAGGACCAACCTGAGCCTATGCAGATTGGCCGCTCCAAGCTGACACCCGAGGAGAGGGAGCGGAGGCTCAAGAAGGGCCTGTGTTTCTATTGTGGCAGTGAAGACCATCAACTCCGCCAATGTCCCTCCAAGAGGTTAGTTCCTTCAGTCTGTAGTGCTCTTCTTAACCAGTACACTACAACCAAATCTTCATTAATGACCATTAAGGCTCAGATTTCTATGCATGGTCGTTCCCACTCCCTAGTGGCTTTTGTTGATTCTGGAGCTGACACTGAATTTATGGATGCTGAGCTAGCCCGCTCACTTCATTTGAAATTAAGAGACAGTACTCGTAAGACTGAGGTCCAGGCTATTGACGGTCATGTTTTACACCAGGTCAAGCTGGAGACAGAGCCCATCTGACTGATCGTGGGTGGGAATCATCAGGAATCCATCTCTTTCCTGATCATGAACTCACCTAACATCCCTGTAATTCTCGGCGCTACCTGGTTGAGACTTCACAACCCACATATTGACTGGGTCCATGGTTTGGTTCTCGGCTGGAGCTCTCACTGCCTTTCCACCTGTCTCCAAGCTGCCAACCATCCTGGGTCTGTTCCCCAGGGGTCCCCAGTTCTGGACCCTGACCTCTCAGGGATCCCTAAGGACTACCATGACCTCAAGGAGGTTTTCAGTAAGCATCGTGCTACTTCCCTGCCACCGCACCGCCCCTATGACTGTGCCATCAACCTGCTACCTGGCACCTGCCCGCCCAAGGGCCGTCTCTATCCACTTTCTGTCCCTGAAGACCAAGTCATGCGTGACTACATTAAGGAGGCCCTCCAAGCAGGAATCATTCGTCCTTCCTCATCTCCTGCTGGCGCAGGATTTTTCTTTGTGGGAAAGAAGGATGGTTCACTTCGCCCCTGCATCGACTACAGAGGACTCAATGACATCACCATTAAGAACCGTTACCCCCTCCCACTCACAAACACTGCATTCGAACGCATCCAGGGCTCTACCATCTTTACTAAATTGGATCTAAGGAATGCATACCATCTGGTGCGTATTCGGGAGGGGGACGAATGGAAGACTGCCTTTAATACCCCTACTGGGCACTATGAATATTTAGTGATGCCATTTGGGTTAACTAATGCACCAGCAGTCTTCCAGGCCCTCGTGAATGATGTTCTTAGGGATATGGTGGGTCTTCATGTTTTTGTCTATCTAGACGACATCTTGGTTTTTTCTAAGGACCTTCCCTCTCACATCAACCATGTTCGTTCTGTGCTTCTCCGTTTACTACAGAATAAACTGTTTGTTAAGCCTGAGAAGTGTGAGTTTCATGTGTCTGAGACTTCATTCTTAGGCTTCCAAGTCTCTCCCAACAAGCTGTCCATGGAGGATCGCAAGGTTTCTGCTGTGTTGAGTTGGCCTACTCCTCAGAACCGTAAGCAGCTCCAGAGGTTCCTGGGTTTTGCCAATTTTTATCGAAGGTTCATTCGCAATTACAGTTCTATTGCCTCGTCCCTTCACGCTCTAACCTCTCCCAAGTCTCATTTTCAGTGGAACCTTAATGCAGACAAGGCTTTTCAAAGACTTAAATACCTGTTCTCTTCCGCACCCATTCTCCATTCTCCCGACCTGAGTAGACAGTTCATTGTGGAGGTCGACGCCTCGGAGTCTGGTGTTGGCGCCATCCTTAGCCAGAGGTATGAGGATGGTAAGTTTCATCCATGCGCCTTCTTTTCTAGAAGTCTCTCCTCTGCTGAGCGCAACTACGACGTGGGGGATCGGGAGCTGCTGGCTGTTAAACTAGCTTTGGAGGAATGGAGACATTGGCTAGAAGGAGCTAAGGAACCCTTCCTTGTGTGGACTGACCACAAGAACCTCCAGTATCTCAAGTCAGCTAAGAGACTCAACACCAGGCAAGCCAGGTGGGCTCTCTTTTTCTCTCGCTTTGTGTTCACTTTGTCCTACAGGCCTGGCTCCAAAAATGGGAAGCCTGATGCGCTGTCCAGGATTCATGAACCCCTGAATGAACCAGTGACTCCTTCTGAAGAATTTATTCTTCCAAGGTCTGCTCGGCTGGCAGTAACCCGTCTAGAGGTCGAGAACAGGGTCAAGGAGGCTAACCAACAGCAACGGGCCCCCCCAGGCTGTCCTCTCCACCGTCTGTTCGTTCCTGACCATCTCATCCCTGAGGTACTCAAGCTCTGCCATGTGTCTAAATTGTTTTGTCACCCTGGTGTAGTCAGAACCCTGAGGGTGGTCCAGTCACGCTTCTGGTGGAGGAACATGGCCAAGGATGTCAAGGAGTTTGTCTCTGCCTGCCGGGTCTGTTCCCAGGCTAAGCCCTCTCGTCGACCCCCAGCAGGTCTTCTTCACCCTCTACCTGTCCCCCACCGGCCTTGGTCACATATCGCTATGGACTTCATTACTGGGTTACCCACCTCCAACAGGTACACAGTCATACTCACGATAGTCGACCGCTTCTCCAAAATGACTCACTTGGTTCCCCTAGTGAAGTTGCCTACCTCCAAGGAGTTGGGTGAGATCCTTACTAGGGAGGTGTTCAGACTTCATGGACTTCCCATGGACATTGTCTCTGACCGTGGTCCTCAGTTCGTCTCTCGTTTTTGGAGGGAGTTTTGTAGACAGCTCGGGATCCAGGTGAGCCTTTCCTCTGGTTTCCACCCGCAGACTGATGGTCAAACCGAGCGTCTCAATCAAGAAGTGGAGATCAAGCTTCGTATGCTCTGCGAACAGGATCCGACCAAGTGGGCACAGAATCTACCTTGGGTGGAGCATGCCATCAATTCTCTTCCCTCCAGTGCCACTGGGTTGTCTCCCTTCCATGCTGTTTATGGTTTTCAGCCACCTATATTTTCCTTGCAGGAACGGTCAGCCATGGTTCCCTCTGCCCATGCCTCAGCCAGGAGGTGCCTCAAGGTATGGAGAAAGGCCCGCAGGGCTCTCTTAACTACATCTGCCGTATATTCCAGGTCAGCCAACCGACACAGGATCCCTGCCCCCGCTTACCTTGTAGGCCAGAGGGTGTGGCTGTCAACCAAGGACCTTCCCCTTCGGGTAGAGAACAAGAAGTTGGCCCCACGTTTCGTTGGTCCGTTTCCCGTCTCCAAGGTGGTGAATCCTGTGGCCGTCCGCCTCCAGCTGCCTCCTTCCCTGAGGGTCCATCCCACCTTCCATGTCTCCCGCATCAAGCCTGTTGCTACCTCCAGATTTATGCCCTCCTCCAAGCCCCCTCCTCCCGCCCGGTTCTTCGCTGGGGGTCCCGTCTACACTGTGAGACGGCTACTCCGGTCCAGAAGGTGGGGCCGTGCCACCCATTACCTGGTGGATTGGGAGGGTTATGGGCCGGAGGAGCGCTCATGGGTTCCGTCCCGCCACATTGTGGACAAAGCCCTTATCAGGACATTCCATCGTGATCACCCTGACCAGCCTGGTGGTCCTTCAGGGGCCGGACCTTGAAGGGGGGGTACTGTAATGTTCACATGGTGTTCTGTGTTTTTGTTTGAACTTATTCATGCCACGCCCCTCATTCCCGTTATTCCCCGCACCTGTGTGCTCCCTGATTGTTTCCCTTCTTAAGCCCTTCTCAGTCACTACCAAGTCGCCAGATTATCGAACGCTTCCAGCTAGTAGTTTTCCAGCACTCCTGTCTCGCTCTCATCGTTTCTACCACGCTTTGTTCCACGGATCTACCCCTTTGCCTTGCCCTTGTCGGACTGTTGCTAGTTGCCCTTCGGATCTCGACCCACGCCTGTCTCGCTGACTCTGCTCTCGCCCACTCCCACGGATTCTGCTCTCAGTCCCACTGTGCATGACCCCGGCTCGTCTGACTAAGTATTCGGATCTGGATTTGGCCCTTCTGCTGTTTCACCCAGTAGTGCGCTGCCAGTATCAGCGCTTCCCCTCTCGAGGCGCTTCCTCCGGCGCTCTGCGTCAGCACAGCATCTGCTGTCTCCTCGTCCCTCAGCCGATCACCGCGGTGCCGGACCGCCAAGCCAGGTTAGTGTTCCCCTCATACACACTAACAAGATCCCTTCATTGTTATCTCTCCATTCACCGATCTCTCTTCTCCGCCCCCTTCGCAGTGCTGCAGCTGACGATCCTGTGTGTCCGGCTTTAGCTGCTTTTTAATAAATATTTGAGTATTCTGCTCACTCCTGTGTCGTGGCTGAATTTCTGGGTCCCTCTAGTGAACCATTACAGCAAGACATTATTTCACAAATGTTTGTAAAAACAGTCTACATGCCTTGGTGCTACTTTCATAAACCTTTGGCCATGGAAGTTACTGGAACACCTGATTCCCATCATTTGGATGGTGGTCAAATACTTTTGTCAATCTCTGCTAGCAGCTGTGGATAGAAATCACCAGGATTGGTGACATTTTACCTGAGAGTCTCCAGGTTGCAGTTTGGACTCTTCAGTCCAGCAGAGAGAAGCTTCACTCCTGAATCCTGCAGGTTGTTGTTACTCAGGTCCAGTTCTCTGAGACTGGAGGACTGGGAGCTGAGAACTGAGGACAGAGCTTCACAGCTTCTCTCTGAGAGGTTACAGCCACTCAGTCTGAGGAGACAGGGAGGAAAATCTGGTATTAAACTATTCATCAGAATTTATGTTCTTTCAAATCAACAATGTTTTTATTGGACAGAGAAGGAACCATCTGATTTTACACAACCTTTGTATTTGTTGTGAACTGGTTAATTCTATAGTTGGGCCTCCAGCCTTAAATGACAGAACTACAGGTAACAAGGAGGTTGGAAAGAGAATTATAAAATTACACAATTAACTATATTAATCCAATTCAATGTTAACATAAAGTGGAGGAGTTTTGCTGCTTGAATATGTAACATTATGTTCAGCTGCTGAAGGAAGTCTGTTTCTTTTTTGCGCATCCCCCCCAGTGGGACACTTTGAAGAGACAAAGCACCAAAATATAAACTGAAACATGAATATTTACCTCATAATTAGCAGATTTCTACCCATCAACAATACCTGCAGTAACAATGTGTGTCCTTACAGAGCTTTGTTGGAGGCTTTAACCACTGGCAGCAGCCTCAGAAGAGCCTCCTCTGAAGCAGAGTATTTCTTCAGGTCAAACACATCCAGATATTTTCCTGATGACACTAAGATGAAGACCAGAGCTGACCACTGAGCAGGAGACAGTTTATCTGTGGAGAGACTTCCTAAACTCAGAGACTGTTGGATCTTCTTCACTAGAGAACGATCATTCAGTTCATTCAGACAGTGGAACAGATTGATGCTTTTCTCTGCAGACACATTCTCACTGATCTTCTTCTTAATGTAATGAACTGTTTCCCACTTGGTCTGTGATCTACTTCCTGTCTGTGTCAGCAGACCTTGTAGGAGTCTCTGATTGGTCTGCAGTGAAAGTCCCAGGAGGAAACGGAGGAACAAGTCCAGGTGTCCATTTGGACTCTGTAAGGCCTGGTCAACAGCTCTCTGATGGAGAGACTTTAGTTCAGGTTCATTAAAAAATGAAAAGTTCTTAGATGATTGAGTTTTTTTCATCAGGTTGACTCCAGAGTTGATGAAGGTCAGATGAACATGAAGAGCAGCCAGAAACTCCTGAACACTCAGATGGACGAAGCAGAACACCTTGTCCTGGTACAGCCCTCTCTCCTCTCTAAAGATCTGTGTGAACACTCCTGAGTACACTGAAGCTGCTCTGATATCGATGCCACACTCTGTCAGGTCTGATCCATAGAAGATCAGGTTTCCTTTCTGCAGCTGATCAAAAGCCAGTTTTCCCAGAGACTTGATCATCTTCCTGCTCTCTGGACTCCAGTGTGGATCTGTTTCAGCTCCTCCATCATACTTGACCTTCTTCACTTTGGTCTGAACCACCAGGAAGTGGATGTACAT
Organism: Poecilia mexicana; assembly: GCF_051168715.1. Lineage (NCBI taxonomy): Eukaryota > Metazoa > Chordata > Actinopteri > Cyprinodontiformes > Poeciliidae > Poecilia > Poecilia mexicana. The sequence continues at coordinate 24,000,887 of NW_028263381.1, forward strand.
CTCAGTCAGGGTTCTGGGCAGCTCTCCTCCCTCTCTGGTCTCCAACACATCCTCCAGAACTGTAGCAGTGATCCAGCAGAAGACTGGGATGTGGCACATGATGTGGAGGCTTCGTGACGTCTTCATGTGGGAGATGATCCTGCTGGCCTGCTGCTCATCTCTGAATCTCTTCCTGAAGTACTCCTCCTTCTGGGGGTCATTGAACCCTCTGACCTCTGTCACCATACCAACACACTGAGGAGGGATCTGATTGGCTGCTGCAGGTCGTGTGGTTATCCAGAGGAGAGCAGAGGGAAGCAGTTTCCCCCTGATGAGGTTTGTCAGCAGAACATCCACTGAGCTGGACTCTGTAGCATCAGTCAGGATCTCCTTGTTGTGGAAGTCCAGAGGAAGTCGACTCTCATCCAAGCCATCAAAGATGAACAGAACCTGGAAGTGTTCAAAGCTGCAGATTCCTTTGGTTTCAGTAAAGAAGTGATGAACAAGTTCCACCAAGCTGAACTTTTTCTCTCTCAGCACATTCAGCTCTCTGAAGGTGAATGGAAATATGAAGTGGATGTTCTGGTGGGCTTTGTCTTCAGCCCAGTCCAGAGTGAACTTCTGTGTTAAGACTGTTTTCCCAATGCCAGCCACTCCCTTTGTCATCACTGTTCTGATTGGTTGATCTCTTCCAGGTGGGACTTTAAAGATGTCTTCTTGTCTGATTGTTGTTTCTGGTCTGTGTGGTTTCCTGGATGCTGCTTCAATCTGTCTGACCTCATGTTCATCATTGACCTCTCCAGTCCCTCCCTCTGTGATGTAGAGCTCTGTGTAGATCTGGTTCAGAAGGGTTGGACTTCCTGCTTTAGCAATCCCCTCAAACACAGACTGGAACTTCTTCTTCAGACCAGATTTAAGTTGATGTTGACAAACTGCAGCAAGATGTTCTAAAGTAACACACAACTTAAAATCAGAGATGAAACAAAAATACCTTCTGAAGATGATTTAAATAAATGTGATTCCATTTCTTCAGACATCAGTAAATGTGTCATTTATCCATCAGGTCAAATCTTTGTAGAAATCCTCTTACTGCTCTGCAGACGGTCAGCCAGCTCCTCCTGCTTCATCCTCCTCAGGAAGTTCAGTGTGATCTTCATCACTGCCTCTCTGCTGCTCCTCCTCTGCTCTTCATCATCACCTCTCAACACCTCATCATCCTCTCTCTGAGTCTCTGAGCATTCTGGGTAATCTGGACTCATAACCTTTTGGATCTTCTTCAGCTCGTTCTTCACAAAAGTGACAATGTTTTCCTCCAGCAGCTGGAACAGAATAATAGATGAAGGAAACATCAGACTGAAATCATGGAGCCAAACACCAGATGGATGTTGGACAGACTGACAGTCCTCTGGTCTACAAAGTGCAGCATGGAGACGACTGTGAACAGAACCATGGAAAAGTAGTTGTTGTTCATGTACAGACCATAAATATGGAGTCCAGCTGTGTTTGATGCTGCTGGGCAGACGGACCACTGGGAACCTCTGAGCTCTGCTGGTCCACTCTGTGGAGGAACCAGGAACAATCAGGAAGGCAGGAAATATTCATCCAGCAATATTTACTAATAAAATAACTAAGAGTGTCACATTGAAGCAGAAAACAGAGCATCACATGAACACAATACAAAGAAGTTAGAAAGAGGAAGATGAACTACAAGGATGAAGACCAGTAACACCAGAATCACCAGTAGACATTTTAAAAAGTTGGTGCTGAACTTGGACTTCAAACTGTCCACACTGTCAGCAGATCTGATGCTGGTGGAGACAGAGTCCCAGAGCTTGGGGACAGTGGAAGTGAAGGCTCTGTCCACACAGGTCTTCAGGACAGTGTGGGACATCCATCAGGTTCTGATGACTGGATCTGAGGTGATGTGGACATGGAGGAGCTCTGAGATATGTGGGTGTGTCCATGTGGGATCCTCTCCTGGATGTTCTAGAGGATTTAAAATGGATATACACTGTGTACACAATTATTAGGCAAGTTTTAGTTTTAAGGATTCATTTTATTGTTGAACAACTCTGTCAATCCAAAATGTAACAACCTCTCAAACTTGAATGTCTAAGAAAGTAAAAGACATTTCTGGTTTTCTTAGGACAATATCAATGTGGGCAGATTATTGGGAAACTATTAGTGTGCAGAATTTTGGTGAAACTTAATTAAAACTGAAAATGTTCTCATCTGACTTTATTGTCAACTACACTAGTTGATTGTTAATGATCAACTTTTAGTGCAGCAGCAACCAGAGCCTCCAGATTCTGTTCATAGATGTGAACTGTTTTCCTTCACAGTAAATCTCTTAATGGGTTTAAATCTGGTGAGGAATGGGGGCCACTTCATTGTTCTTCATCTTTAAGGCTTTTACTGGCTGCCACATAGTGGAGGACTTTGATGCACGTCATGGAGCATTGTCCTATAAATTATCATCTACTTGAAAGATGCAGCTTTTTCCTTTTTCTTCTAAAAACTGGCAGCAGGTTTGGGAATTGATTCTGAGTCCATCTTCAACCTAAAAGGTCCAACTAGCTAATTTTTAATCTGACCTGCAACAGCAGCAGATGTTGAAACCAGCCTCAGTTTGCCTGCAAGTGGCAGGACTTGTCTGATATTATGTAAGAGCAAAACTAATTATCACTATTTACATGTTTTACTTACTTCTTAACGTGTTGAATATTTTTCTAGAATTACATGATTCTTTATAAAAATATTTACACACAAAAGAAGACTGGAAGCCACTCTCCTTAACATAAATGAAAAGGTTTTGTAGAACAGCTTTGTCATGTTGAGCTTAAATGAATTCAGCTTTGATATCAAAATAAAATGTTTGAGGAAAAATGAAAACCAAACTTGTGTCTTTGCCATCATAGAGCGATGAGCAGCTAGTGGCTGGTTGGATGGTCAGCGCTGAAAGCCAAGTCATCTTTGAGGCGTCCAGCCAACATTTGAGACCAGACCTGCAGCTGTTTGCTACTTTCTACACATTCAAGCTAAAACATCAAGATGAAGCAGCAAAGACTTTGGAGTTTATTCAACGGCAAAACTACTCCATGCTTTTATTTTGAAAACACTTTACAATGAGTAAAATACAATAGGAGATACAAAGCAAGTTATAGTTAACAGTTGACCAATATGGCGACGCGTTATCTTAATATATTTAAAAACGGAATAAGAACTTTTTCATTTTACGTTGACCTTCCTTCTTCAAATTGCCAGTTTCCCAAATGTGTTTCTGTTGGTTTGTGATGAAAAATCAGACAGGATCCAGAAATTGTAGAACTCTGAATTTTTCTCTATGCAGAAAAATTCCTTCAATCTTTACAATCCAGTTCACAGCATAACTCACATTCAAACAACAAGAGGGAGAGTCTTGTTGTTAGTTAGTTATTAATTAATTATTTTATTCATTGATTCTTAATTAGTCTTGTCTCCTACCAGGACTAATTAAGGTGTGGAGAAAACAGTTACATTTCCAGAAAGAAAAAACACATTTGTACTAAATTATATTTTTAAAAATATATTTACAGAAATACAATTAACTCTAACAACTTTAAAACAGAAACAATCTGGGCTCAACAAAATCCAAAAACATCTCCCCTCCCTCTCAAACAATGGATTTTCCCAGTGAGGCTGATTGAAAACACCTGGGGCCTCATGCATAAAGCTGCGTGCGCCATATTTTACGCTCAAGTCGACAGGTATAAAAATGAATTTACATGAATATATGTGTGAACATGTGCGGCAGCCACGCAAACGTTTTCTGTGAACAATATCAAACTACAAAGCGTCAAAACTCACTTAAATACACTGAAATCTGACGACATTCAGTGTTTTTTAGACCAAGAAGCATCAAACCCGATGTTTTTTTTTTCATGGTTTTATTTTTATTGCTTAAAGGTAAACGATTAAACTGAACCTGTACGTATAGCTGCGCAAAGATGTGGAGCGTTTTGGCTCTGATGGAGAACATCCCCAATGGAAGGATTCAGAGGGAGCAATTAATCAGAGATCATATTTCTATTCTGTTGATGATGGTTTATTAGTTCTTAGATTAATCCAGACTGATCATCCTGGAGCTCTGAGAAGAGTTAAAGAAGGAGCCGTGTGGTACTGGTACCGGTGCAACTGCAGTCATCGAGCTGACAGCTTTGTGAAAGCGCCTTTCTGGACAGAAAGCATCTTTATTCTGCAATTGTATAACTTATGCACATGATTCTACTATTTAGAATAAACGTCCAGATTCCCCACACAAAGACTCTCTGACACGCTGTCTGTCATTAAATCCTGGCTGAACACCCTGTTGTTCAAACGGGTATTTTCACTATTTATTTATTTATTTAATTTTATTTCTTTTCTTTAAAAAGTATTATTTTTTATTTTTGTGAGGTGACCTTATGTGTCCTGAAAACACCTTTTAAATAAAATATATAATAATTATTATAAATACTTATACTGCCATGGTTACTTCTTCAGTGGTGGCAGACTTCCAGATATTTATACTATTGTACATATGTATTTATGGGTGGCGACAGGCGGGAAAGCAGCTGCCCTCTATTTCCCGCAAATTTGGATTTATAAAGGAAAGGTGCACGGCTTTATGCATCCGATTTTTTTGTGTGCGCCGCACTTTTCTAAAATTTTCCGTTCACCAAGTTTTAGTGTGAAAACTGCGCAGTCTTTTATGCATGAGGCCCCTGATATTCAGTCTAATGTTCCCATGGCAACAGAACCCAACAGAACTTGGTATCGTCACATGGCCACAATGACAGATAAACAGATCAGTTACAGCAGTTAGAAACAGCTCACCTCTCTGATGGTGGAGATCCAGGAGATTTAAAGGTAATGGGTTCACCCTTTGACATGTCGCTCTTAAAGGACACACAGCTGGGTTCTGGTTCTGGTTCTGGTCTGAGTCTCTGATGGATCCTGACAGAAACATGATGATTAAAACTGAATCTGTTCAGTCTGGATGAAGCAGCAAAGAGGAGCAGCAGCAGCTTCATCACCACGTCTGTTTTGGCCTGATATAGTGAACGCTGTGTGAAAAGGGCTGTGGACAGTTAGAGATGGTGACCTCACCTCTGACCTTTGCTCTGGCTCTCATCTTCCCCACACAGAGTGGTTTTAGAGGGAGGGACTCCCTCCTCTCTGTCCTCACACTGATCCATGCTGCTGAATTCACATCAGCTCACACACACTTTCTAGCTTCACCTGCAGAGGAAACACACATCATTCATCTGCACATCAACTCTGATAATCCTTTACATCATTAGTGCTGGAAAAAGATCAGCTGCTCCTCCTCTGATTGGCTCTTCTTCTCTGCTTCATATCAGTGTCAGGTGAATGCAGTCAGACAGCAGAGAGGCAGAGGAAGCTGCATCAGCTGCTGCACTTCTACTATCAGTCCACTAGATGGAGACATGGAGCAACATTTACATTCACTGATTCAACCTGAACAACAGGAAGGATTTTAGTTCATTATTAATCTCTACTAGTGGATTATCTGCTTTAACTATTAACTATTTAATAATCTGACTGAATCAAAGACATTTTAAGAATAAAGTCATTTCATTTTGAAACGAAACAGAAGTAAATTGTTGTGTTTGAAGTTAATGGTTAAGAACAAAGTTTGATTCCTGGAAATAAAATCATAAATCAGTTTGTTTAGAGAAGAAAATAAAGAAACATCATCTGTTCATCATGTTTTTTCTTATCATTGATCAATAATTTAATAATCCTGTATATTAGCTTTCAAACAGCAGGGAGATGAAACTCTGAGCTGAATTTAGAAGTGAACATTTTCTCCAAACAGCAGAATAAAGTCAAATAGTTTCTGTTCACAAAGTTCAAGTAGGAAACAAATCAAACTTACAGTTTGTTCAAATGATCCAAAGAGTTGAAGAAGAACATCTGAACAACAGACTGAGACCCAACAGAACCACAGCAGTGGTGCCACACCTGAACAGAAAAACTTTAAATATTATGAGGAGAAATTACCTCAAGCTGGTCTGACTGGTCAGACTGTCTAGGAGTCAGGCAGGGCTGCCACCTTTCAGAAATTAAAATAACGGACGCCCACCACAGCATGTGTCGCCCTACTCTTATTGGGTGGGATGGCCACTGCAGTGATAGACAATATTTTATGGCAGTGTTTTTTGTTTTTAAAAAGTGATCCAGAAAGCAATCATTCATACATAGATTACTCCAAAATTTTACTTGACTCAGAGCAGCACACCTTAAACATGTTTAAGCAAGTGTAAAGTGTATTTGGTAAACTACTCAAGTAAACCACTCATAACATCGAATTTAATCAAAATGTGTCCTCAAACATAGCTCCAAAAGTATAAAAGTTGTGTGGAAAAAGTACACAACTTTAGTAAAAGTATTACTAAAATATTTATAGAAATAAGGAGTTAAACTTGGAAGCTGGTTCTAGATCAAATTTACCACAAGGACCAGGATAGTCAGTGTTTTTTAAGGGGACACTTAAAAAAGAATGGAACAAAAACAGAGCAATATTTCATCATTTGATATATCAAGTGAGCCAAAGAGCCACTAACGTCTCCAGAGATTCAGGTTACAGATCTTGATCTAGTAGATGGAAACTATGATCCTATACAGCAGCTAAAACTGTAGTACTATAATTTTTAGTTCACTGTTAAGATGTAAAATTGTGAAGGTTACAAAAAATATCCACCTCTGAATATTAACAAAATACATTTATTTAGCATAATTTCTTCTGTACCCTGTTGGCCCCCATCTAGAACCGCCCCTGGGCTGCAGGTCCTTGTCTGACATTAATATACATTAAATGACTACTGAACACTGAATTAATAAAAAATGTCGACATTTTTTTATAAAACAAACAGAAAGCCCTAACAAACCTTTATAAAGTAGGAAATATTTATATATTTACTGTTAATCTCTTAGTATGATTTGTTCTTTAAATGCTCATTTATAGTATTTCGGCTGATACGACTATACGTTAAATAAGCAAATAATTGATTATTTAATTATTATAATTAAACCATAATAAACCACAATAAGAAACAGCGGCTGCGTAGTGTCCGTCTCTAGGCAACCATTGCAGCGTCGGTCCGTAGAGTTCAGGGCTCCTATTTACATCCGGCCACTACAATTTAGCTGACCTTAATATTTCCTGTGTTTTATTTTGGTCATTATTGATACACTTAGTGTTGATATGTGTGCGAAAGACATGTCTATTGGACATTTACAGAAATACGGAACAAATTGTGTTCTGTATCGGTCCAACACAGGACGCAACATTTAACAGCCAAATCCGGTATTTTAAGGGACGAGTGGCAACCCTATGAGTCAGAGGAAAGTTTATCTGTTGACGTCTGAAGACATAAATCCTCCTCATGACTCCCAGTCCAATCACAAACAATCTACTGCTGTTATTCTGTCGATCCAGGTTCTGTTCAGATCTAATGGAACCAGAACCTGTTTTAACTTTGAACCAACTGAACTAACTGGTGGGGATTTGTCTCCCTCTGCTGGGGAAACTACAACTTGCCTGATGTCTGATTATTAAACTCAGACGAAATGTTATCCAAATATGTCCGTGATGGTCAAAGGTATCAGAACCAGAACCAGTTCTACTGTTTCATTTATCAGGACATGAATAAAGATCATTTGTTCCTCAGCAGCTTTTAAAATGAGTTTAATACAACAGCATCACAGATTTACATTGAATCATTAATTATTGACCAGAATCAGAACCAAGATGCTGAAACAGTGAGTAAAAAACTAAGTCCATCTTTTCTGCTTCCACAGCAGGTCAAAGGTCAGCAGGTCAAAGGTCAGCAGAGAAACTCCTGGCCAGATGGAAATCTGTATTTTAATTATTTTTACGCTTTGACAGTAAATAATTAGTTTCTGGTTTCATGGAACTAAAAACAAAATAAAAACCAAGAAACAATAATCCACTAAAAATATAAACTAACAGAAACTAACCTGAAAAATGAAACACAGGAGGAAACTAAACTGTAGAACTTAACATCACCACAATACTGCTGCTTACTCCACACGTGGTTATAATGTAGATTATTACTATATGAGAGCTGAGTTTCTTTACACTGAAAACTGGGAAATCTTCACTCCTCCCATCCAGTGACATTGAGATGATCTCAATGTAACAAACAGCAGAACTGGATATGAATCAATAGGGATAAATCTATTATCTCCAACTAGTTATGATTTAACTTCAATCAAGATTTTAACCACAAAATCCATCTACTTCCTGGCATTCCTGAACTTTTCTATCCTACAAAACACTTTTATTTGTTTATCATCAAAGCCTCCTGTCTGCAAACTCCATGTTCTGAAGTTAGATCCACATGTGGAAAAGGTTTTCCTGCTCGTAGCTTCAGTCCAGCTCTCCTTCAACACCAAAACACTGAACGGAAGAATCTGGACCATCTGGTTGAGCCGTTGATCAACAGACAACAACACTGGGTGTGTTCGTGGATTCCAGTCTGTTTTGTTAGCTGTCGGCTTTTAGCCGCTTCTTTAATCATTTCTATGAGTCATAATCTGTTTGAGTTAAAGGGGTAAAAGGCTTAAAACTGAACAGGAGCGCCGTTACACCTGTCAGGGAGGTGATAGGAAAGCTGACAGGTGATTGGCTGATGCCGTTCAGGTACAACTAACTAGAAAAGGGTGGAGATGGGCGTGATCTGAATTCACTGCAACGTAGCTCTGATTGTCTGGACGAGCTTTGTGACTCTGGTAAGATCCTACATGTTTTAATCTCCCAGTTTTCTAAATTATTTTGTTTATGTTTGGAGTTTTTTGCGTTTGTTAGCTTAGCTTCCTGTCTTTGTTTCTCACCTGGGTGTAGGTAGTGATCTAATTATGAGTCAACGCCTCTTTGTTTCTTCTGTTTTTCCTTGTTTGATGGCTGAGATTCTTCTCCACATTTCTCTTGTGGCAACTAAATTACTTACAAATCTCCGATTTTTTCCCCCTGCAGTTTTGTCCATTGAAACGGGTTTTAAAAATCGAGTTAAAATGTCTCTTTTCAAGAAGTTCTTCAAAGGTATCATCCACAACAGAGACCCAAAAGATGAAACTGTCAAGGTGAGCATACAGATGCAGGTTGATGAACTTAGAATATCATCGAATCAAGTCCAATAATTCAGTACAAGAAGTGAAACATTTACATTAAGTACTCAAAATGTATCAATTTATGAAAACCCACTATTTGGTTCTCATAAAGTTAAAATATTACACAAGACTAGTCAAAATGTAAACTATGTTAAATAGTTTTAAACCACAAAATGTATTTTTGTAAGAAAAACAGGTAGCTTAGTGTGTTTTATGCAAGTATGGAAAGCTTAGTGGAAGAAATACCTGAGGTGTAAGTTATATTCATCACAATTGTTACAAACAAACAGCTGAAAATAGAATAATTTCATATACAATTCACTTTTTGAATTGAATTATTGTAATAAATCAGTGATAATCTATGTTGAAATGCGACTGATTTCTAAATCAAACACGTCCATTATCATTTCCTTGAACTCTGTTATGTTTTCAGCAGTATTTATAGTTTTGGTAATAATCTACTTTTGGTTGTTTGTGAAGGTGAAGGAGGAAACCAAACCAAAGTTCTACGGGACGGTTCCTCCGTATCCAAACTTCAATGCCAGCAGTGATGCATCGGTCCTTCAGAGTGCCATTGAAAATAAAAGTGTGTAATCAGAAATGTTCTTGTTTCTATGTTTTATATATAAAGGCTGTATTTTTAATAAGTTACTGAAAAACTTTATCTTTTAAAGTAATTTGAGGTTTTTATTAAGGTTTTAAAAATGAATATTTGGAATAGATGTATTTTTTCCTTTGTAGAAGTGGATGTGGATGTGATCGTTGCCATTCTTGTGAAGAGAAACAACGAGCAGAGGCAGAAAATTAAAGCCGTTTACGAATCGTCCTCTGGAAAAGTAAGTTGTTGCTGCATCCTCAGTGCACAAAGATGCGTAATCACAGATCCTTCCTCAGCAGCCGTCAAGGCGTCCTTCTTTTCCCCAGTTTTAAAGTAAAAACTGACATATTCTTTCTCAAGTTTCCTGGCAGTTTTCTGTTTACAAGAACAGAGGAGATTTCTGTTCTTATAAAAACCCCGGACAAAGTGAGCGACAGATTACAGTTTTAAATAACTTAAAATGGTTGCATAGATATGCTTTTAAAATTATAAATTCAATACAAATTTAATTTAATGAAATGTAGATTTAACTGAATAATAAGAAAGTTCAGCAAGATTTTTCATCTTATTTTAAATCATTGAGACACAGAACACAGAATACTACAATAACACCACCATAACATGGTGGCTTTCATGTTATGTAATGAAAGCCACCAGGGGTTTTACTAATAATGTCTTACAATAACATATTATATAAATACATTAAATAGGGAACCTTTACTGGCTTTAGTATTGGTGGAATTTCTAATATTTTTGTTCAACCTTTTTCTTTTTCTAAAATGGAAACAAGTTTTTTTATAAGCGTATTTGTGAATTGGCTGAGTATATAATAAAATTAAAAATATAGAATTGTTTTTATTAGATATTGGGTGTCAATGAAGCCAAATGATACATGTTCAAAGCAAACGCAGAGATCCAGTTACATTTTTTGGAGCTTTTTGCTAGCTTGTGTTTACCCTCGTCACGGTTGCTAGGCAACGGAGCATTCCTGAGGATAAGGGCGGGAATACATCTGACAGCTAGACCGTCCATTTTGACAGCCACTCTCTTCCAGTTGTCTTATTTTGTTGTCAGATTTGATATTGTGAGATTTTATTTGTATACAGGTAAATGTGTTGTATGCTTTTCAGTACTTTTAAAAGGTGAATTTGAAGAAAAGTTAAGTTAAATACAGTTTTAAATGTCACCACCAGAGGGTGCTAAATTCTGCTAATGGGACTTTTAATGAAACTGCAGGTGCATCTCAGTAACTTCACCATGAAGTTTATTTTAGTAATTCAGGTTCAAAAGTGAAAAGTAATTAAATAAATCTAAAGCTGCAGACCTTTGATGTTGTTTTTTCAGAATCTGGTTAAATCCCTGAAGTCGGTCCTCAGGTCAGATTCGGAGGACGTGATTCTGGCTCTGCTTATGCCTCCAGCTCACTTCGATGCCTTCCTGCTCAGGAGAGCCACCAAGGTAAACCGGTACAGATTTACAATCTTAACTGTGATCAAGATGAAAAATACTGAATCGTTTGTATCTGTAGTACGAATAAAACAAGTTTAAAATGCCACTATTCATAAATATTAACATAAAAGATGCACTTTTGTTCTATTTTCAGTACCAGAATGAAAATATTAATATTTAAAATTAATTCACATAGATTGTCTAGAAGTAGGGATTATGTAGAAAAAGAAGCTCTTAGGGTAATACGTCAGATTTTGGTACCAGACCACCTGCAACAAAATGGTGAAAAGATGCTTTAAGTTTGGTGCAACATTTGGTGCTTTTTACCTTTTGGGGGGAATTTAGTTTAAATGATGGTCCTCTCTCTCTCTTGTTGTGCTGTTCATACTGCAAAAATATAAAACCTCACCTTTGGTCTAGATTTTCACACAAATATCTTAGTGCACTCTAAATACTAACTCACAGGTAATTTCTCAGAAAAATAGGAGCTTGTATTAAAGAAAATAATTCCTTAATATTGATGAAAATATTTTAGTTCTATTGGCAGATAATTTCACTTATAACAAGTCTTTTTTTAAATTTATTTGAAACAATTAAAAACAAAAATTCTCCATCTGCATCAACCACCATGTGCTGGCAGGACAATCTAGTGTAATTTTTTAATTGTGGTCGGGTTGTTGGGGGTGGGGGAGCACACAAAATCAGCCCCGGGGCCACATATGGCCCCAGGCCGCACTTTGGACACCCCTGTGTTTTAGGATCAACGTTGCTGTGCGTTGCTGATGAATGTCTTCTTCCTGTTTGTTGCCACAGGGTCAGGGAACAGACGAGGACGTCCTCGTCGAGGTTCTGGCGACGAGATCCTACGCAGAAATTCAAGAAATAAAGAAAGTCTTCAAACAAGGTTTTTAGGATATCCTCAGTTTATACGCAGTTATAATACTTAATACTTGAAGTTGTAATACTTAAATATCGGTGATATTTACTGAAGTACTTACTGCCAAACTAGCAAAGTTAGCTTAGCCAATGTAGCTTTTGTCTGCTAGCTAACACAAACATGTAGCCTATGTGTTTGTTACTACATGTTCTTACTCTGCCAGTAATCATAACCTCGTTATTCACTTAAAGACTTTGAGTCTTTTATTAATCTGTTTAAACGTTGAATGTATGTGTCCATTGATTCCAGGTGAAGCTCCTGGGTGATTTACGAACTCTTTGTTTACTACATAATAGTATGAGATCAGAACACTGCGAAAACACAAAGTCTTATCAAGTAATTTTGTTCTAATTTATAACAAGTAGCTTGCAATTAACTTTTCAGAAACATACAGGAGCTTGTTTTAAGTAATTAATAAAGAGAAAACTATACTATTTCCACTGGTAAATTATTTTACTTACATGGAAAAAATGTTTTGTTGTAAGTTAAACTAGAACTTTTTAAAAAAATCAATATTAAGGAATTGTTTACTTAAAACAAACTCCTATATCTTGCTGAATTTGTTAATTGTAAGTTAGTTTTGTCTTATTTTAAGTGTAATAAAATACGTACCAAAAATACTTGTTAAGTTTTTGTGTTTTGCAGTGATGAAGCTCCGTCTCATGCAGGTCGATCCCGACAGCAGCCATTTTGTTCATGTATCTTTCTCATTGGTCAAGACTGTCCACATATTTTATTTTTGTTGGTCCTGAAGCCGTCTGTTCAGTTTAAAATGTTTTGACCTGAATTTTGTGGTCAGAGTACCAGAAGGAGCTGGAGGAGGTGATTAAGGATGAGACCAGCGGTGACTTCACCGCGGCGCTGCTGGCCATGCTCAACACCAAGCGAGACCAGAACACTGTGGTCGACATGGAGCTGGCCAGAAAGGACGCCAAGGTAGAAATTAAGCTAAGAAACCCAAATATGAGTCATTCAAGTTGGTTTATTTTGTGATTTTTCTTTATTTTTATTGTTTTGATTGGTGTACAAGTATTAAAATAACCATAAGTTCATGTGTTGAAGATGATATTCTAATATTTAAGTATTTCTGCTTTTATCAGGCGACTAAATGTCCTCATTTTATTTTTGTCTTGTCCAGATTTTGTTTGAAGCAGGCGAAGGCATCGGCAAAGCAAACGTGTCGACCTTCATCAACATCCTGACCACGCGCAGCGGCCCGCAGCTCTCTAAAAGTGAGTGACAGAAATGAGTCAGTTGTTGGGTTTCACTCCAACGTGACGATACACCTGGACAAACAGGTGGAGCAGCGCTGACAGGTGACCGGGTCACACCTGGGCGCCAAACAGAAGACCGGCTGGGGAATATTCACTGACCTGAACAAGTTATAAGGATTTGAGATGATGTTGAGTTTTAATCATAAAGAAAGCATTCAGGCCACTGGGAGACAGGGGGGTAAATGTTTCTGAGATTAAATTTAGGATTCTGATATTTTCATGAAAAAAGTCTAAATTCTGCTAAAAAGTTTGAATTAATATTTTCATAAAGTCTGAATTCTTGGAAAAAATTTAATTGTGAGATTAATGGTGAGAATTCTGGGAAAATTTTGAATTCTGAGATGAAAGTTGAAATTCTGATATTTAAAAAGAGTTAGAATTGTGTTTTCTCCCCCCCCCCCAAAAAAAAAAAAAAAAATTCTGGATTCAAAGAAAAAATTAACTTATGAGGAAATACGGCATTTTTTATATTAAAGTTAGAACTGTGAGACTGGAAGTAGAATTTTTGACATTTTCAGAAAAAAATTTAAAATAAGTCAACTTCCTGTTTTTCCTCATTAATAGAATATCTTCAGCTTTTTAGCAGGAATATATTTAAAAACAGATCATATATTCAGTCCAGTCGTTCAAACATAAAATGAAAGTTCTGTTTGTGTTTCCTGCCAGCGTTCCAGCATTATGCTGCCATCAGCGACCTGACGCTGCCGAAAGCCCTGCAGATGGAGCTGAAGGGAGACATCGAGGACTGCCTCATCGACATCGGTAACCAAAACACGTTACTCTGGACCAGAAAGCACCTCAGATTATCATGATAAACAACAGTACTGCCATTATTACACCATTACCCACTAATAGTATGATTAGTAATGGCTTACTAACACACTGAAATATAAAAAAAATCCTTAATTTCTAAAGAAAATTTAATACTGCAACTCAAACATTTAAAATATTAGAATTCTGTATCTCACTTGTTGAATTTGTGAAAAAGAAAAACAATGAACTGCTCCCTCTAGTGGGGGTTCTAGATGTGGCAGCTCCTTATAAATCCAACAATTTACATCCAAATCAAATTTACGACTTTTCAGTCTCAGAAATCTTTTTTTTTTTTCGTTTTCGGGGTTTTTTTTTTTGTTTTTTTTTTTTACATTTCTGAGGTTAATCTCAAATATCTGAGTTTTTTTTCCTAGAAAATGTTTGACTTTTTTTTTTCTTTTACTCATACTTGAGTCAAAACTGAGCTTGTCTCAAATTTCTGAAATTAATAAAAAAAATTGACTTTTCAAATTCAAATTTCATCATTTTTTAAAGAAAATTTCTGGGATTAACCTTAAAATTTCAAGTTGTTTTCTATAAAATGTTTGACTCTTGGAGCTCAAAAAATGTGTTTTGTTTTTTGTTTGGCAGAACTGTTCTCACATTTTATTATTTATCTACAGTGGCTCTAACATGTTGTTTTACTCTTATAATTGCATCCCAAACTGAACAGAAGATTGTTTATTTTCTGTTCAGTTTGAGCTCAGCACCATCCAGCTGGTTTAAATGTTTAACACCTTTTTGTTCATCTTAAAAAAGTTTTGGCAGATTGAGCTGAACCCTGAAGCTCCACAGCTGGGAGACACAGAAACATCTGGACTCTGTTATTTTTAGTCTGTGGCGGCGTTTTTATTTCTGTTTCCTCTTTCATTTCCAGTGAAATGCGCCTGGAACACACCAGCTTTCTTTGCTGAGAAACTCAATCGGGCCATGAAGGTGAGTGAACACACTCCTAATCTCACTAATAACATGGTTAGAATAGGGATTTTTCTGGATTAGGACGGCTACAGTGTTCATATTTTACCCTGTTTTAATAAACTCCTTAGGTTAGAGTGATATGGAAAGCTGTTTTAACATAAAATCAGTTTTGTCTGTCTGTAATTAAATTCCAGATGTGTAAAAAATAGTTTTGTATGATGGCGTATTAATACCAGTGTAGATAGAAAAAAGAAAGAGTACAATTCTGCCAAATAAGCTCAGAAAGTTTTATATAATCTCAGGAATGTTCTAGAAAAAAAAAGTTTACATTTCTGAGATTGAAAAGTCAAACATTTTCTACAAAAATTCTAATTTTGAGTTTTATCTCAGAAAATTGCTAGAAAAACCTTTGAAATTTTTGAGTTTGTGAAGTTCAAAATGTGCTAGAAAAATTCACATTTTGAGATGAATCTAAAAAATTTAGAAATTTCAGAAAGTTAAGATTAAAATTAAATTTAATCTGATACATTTTCTAGAAAAATGGGAAATTTCTGAGGCTAAAAAGTTGAAAATTTGCTAAAAAAAAAATTAACTTTCAGTTTAATCTCAGAAAATTTCAAGAAAAATTTTTTGGAAATGTCTGAGTTTGGAAAATTTGCTAGAAAAAAATCTGAAATTTTGTATTTAATCTTAGAAATTTTGTAGAAAAAAAGAAATTGCTGAATTTGAAAATTCAAAACTTTGTTGAGCCCCCCCTGGCCCCTGACATTTTTAGATTTATCTCAGAAATTTTCTAGAAAAAAATAGGACATTTCTGAGTTTGAAAAGTTGAACATTTTAAACTTTTGACAATAAAATCACTTACAGCATGATTTTTCTCCATGTTATAAGTAAAATAATCTGCCAGTGAAACTAGAACTTTTAAAAAAATCAATATTAAGAAATTGACTTAAAACAAGCTCCTATATCTTGATCAAAAGTTAGTTGTCTTATTGTTTTTGTCTTATTTAAAGTGTACTAAGACATATACACTGTAAACTAAACCAAAAATACTTGGTAAGATTTTGAGTTTTTGCAGTGTAAAAAGTAACTTTTGGCAAACTGTATTTCTAAGATTAACTGTCTTTTATGCAACATACAGTTTTTGTTAGAATAACCATACATGATATTTTATGACTGAACTAAGTTTGATCCATGAAAAGGAATCGGAATTTCCAACTATAATTGGAGTAAATTACAGTTTTTGGTAGTTTTGGTCCATTTGGTCCATTTTCTGTCTTACCAGGGTCACGGTACGCGTGATGAGGCTCTGATCCGGATCCTGGTGAGCCGCTCCGAGGTCGACCTGCAGAAGGTCGTGGAGGAATACCGGGCAATGTTTGAGAAAACCCTACATGAAGACGTCATGGTAAAATGCGTTTCCCAAACTGTTCCTATGTTTACATCTCAAACCACGTCAATAATGTTTCTGTTTTTCAACAGAATGACACCAAAGGACATTATCAGAAAGTTCTGCTTGCGTTGTGCGGACCGAAATGAGAACCTGAATACCTCTGAGGAAGCCAAAAATCAGTCAAATTCATGTTTTAATAAAGCCACTCCTTCCACTTATATCTCTTTGTTTTACTGTTGCTTGTAGAATTTGAGGTAATGTGTGCTTAAATGTCTGATCCAACATTTAAACATTTAAATGTCCTGCAGGAAGGACATTTTATTGCTTATACTGAGATTAACTGACACAAACTCAATTTAAAAAATACCTTACAAAAGTTTGTAAGGTAGGTTAGCTCAGGAAGTTAAGAGCGTAGCACTGGCAACACTCTGGTCATGGGTTCAAACACCATAGTCCTTCAGACAATCAACTTCAAAATATAAAAAGGGTGAAAAATAAAATCCACACTTCAAAATACAAAAAGGGTGAAAAATAAAATTAACACTTCAAAATATAAAAAGGGTGAAAAATAAAATTAACACTTCTAAATATAAAAAGGGTGAAAAACACATTCAACACTTTAAAATGCAAATGGCTCTGAAATACAATAAACACTTGAAAATACAAAATCTCTGGAAAATAAATTATACATGTTGATTTTGAAAAATAATAGAATAGAAACACTTTTCTCAAATTCCTTGTGTTAAGATTATGTAAGTTGTTCTTTAATCCATGGAAGCTCATCATTATCTTAATTATTATTAGTGTGGTGCTAATAATCCTGAGGTCATGGGTTTAATCCCCATGCTGGCCAGTTGAAACATAAAGTGTTTCAGACAATTAAGACTACAAAGTGACAAAAGGATTTAAGTTAAACCATTTCACATACTTATTAAAAAAACCTTAGAATACCAGCACTTTTTATTGTGGTAAGATCATGTACGCTTTTCTTAAATCCATGAAAACTCAGTAACTTGGTGAACAAACTGTCAAACTTATACTTGTGCCTAATTTCACATTATAGTCCATAAAATAAGCCTGGGATCAAAAAATGTATAGAAGATATCAGGAACAGAGACAAATGGTTCTACTGAGACTTGAACTCAGATCACTGGATTCAGAGTCCAGAGTGCTAACCATTACACCATAGAACCACCAAGTGGCATTTTGAGTAAAGTAGCCTCGATTTCAAAGATGCCTAAAATGAAGATTGGCAAATGAACAATCACGAAAACGCAAGACTCTTGCTGTCTCACTACAACCTGTGAGAAGGACAACATACACAATCTGTTTCTGACCAGAGACCTTTTGCGTGTTAAGCAAACATGATAACCACTACACTACAGAAACTGAACTTTTGTTCTTTGTCTCAGTTTGAGGTTCCAAATTTGTAGATGTCAGATGCAATGCATCAAGTTTCCACAGAGGTTTGGACTCAGATGCCTGGATTCAGAGGACAGACAGGTACACCATAGAAGCCTTGCTGACCTTTAACCACCTCGATGAAGACCACATTGCGTATGGCCGGTTAGCTCAGCCAGTCAGAGCAAGATGTTCATAATGCCAAGGTTGTGGGTTCCATCCCCATACTGCCCAATCAGACAATCAAAATGAAAAAGGGTGGTAAATGAAAAACAACATTTCAGTATTACAAAAGGTTGACAGGTAAAATCAATACTTAAAAATATTTTAAACTTAAATCAATATTTCAAAATGCAAGAAAGCTGGAAAATATACCTCTACAAATGTTGATTTTGAAAAAAAAAATAGAATATGAGGACATTTTTTTCAAATCTTCATTGTGGTAAGATCATGTAAGTTTTTCTTAAATCCATTGAAACGTAACATTCTGTGTGACTGTTTAGCTCAGCAGGTTAGAGCATCGTGTTGGCAACGCTGAGGTCATGGGTTCAATTCCCATACTGGCTTGTTGAAATATAACTTGATTAAGCCTAGTTGACTTCAAAGTGGTGTGAGGATTTAAGGTAAACTGTTTCTTACATTGATTTTGAAAAACAGGAACATGAACACATTTATCAAATCTTTATTGTGGTAAAATCATGTGAGTTCTTCTTAAATCCATGGAAACTCAAAAGTTTGTAAGGTAGGTTAGCTCAGGAGGTTAGAGCGTAGCACTGGTAACACTCTGGTCATGGGTTCAAACCCCATAAAGTCTTTCAGACAATCAACACTTCAAAAATACAAAAAGGGTGAAAAATAAAATCAACACTTCACAATATAAAAAGGGTGAAAAATAAAATTCACACTTCAAAATACAAAAAGGGTGAAAAATAAAATTAACACTTCAAAATATAAAAAGGGTGAAAAATAAAATTAACACTTCTAAATATAAAAAGGGTGAAAACCACATTCAACACTTTAAAATGCAAATGGCTCTGAAATACAATAAACACTTGAAAATACAAAATCTCTGGAAAATAAATTATACATGTTGATTTTGAAAAATAATAGAATAGAAACACTTTTCTCAAATTCCTTGTGTTAAGATTATGTAAGTTGTTCTTTAATCCATGGAAGCTCATCATTATCTTAATTATTATTAGTGTGGTGCTAATAATCCTGAGGTCATGGGTTTAATCCCCATGCTGGCCAGTTGAAACATAAAGTGTTTCAGACAATTAAGACTACAAAGTGACAAAAGGACTTAAGTGAACAAACTGTCAGACTTATACTTGTGCCTAATTTCACATTACAGTCCATAAACTAAGCCTGGGAACAAAAAATGTATAGAAGATATCAGGAACAGAGACCAATGGTTCTACTGAGACTTGAACTCAGATCACTGGATTCAGAGTCCAGAGTGCTAACCATTACACCATAGAACCGCCAAGTGGTGTTTTGAGTAAAGTAGCCTCGATTTCAAAGATGCCTGAAGTGAAGTCGATTGGCAAATTATCACAAAAGCAGAAGACTCTTGTTGTCTCACTACACCCTGTGAGAAGGACAACATACACAAGCTGTTTCCAACTGGTTTCGAACCAGAGACCTTTTGCATGTTTAGCAATTGTGATAACCATTACACTACAGAAACTGAACTTTTGTTCATTGTTTCAGTTTGAGGTTCAAAATTTGTAAATGTCAGATGCAATGCATCAAGTTTCCACAGAGGCTTGCACTCAGATGCCTGGATTCAGAGGACAGACCGCTGCACCATAGAAGCCTTGCTGACCTTTAACCACCTCGATGAGATGACTGCATTGCGTATGGCCGGTTAGCTCAGCCAGTCAGAGCGAGATGTTCATAATGCCAAGGTTGTGGGTTCCATCCCCATACTGCCCAATCAGACAATCAAAATGAAAAAGTGTGGTAAATGAAAACCAACATTTTAGTATTACAAAAGGTTGACAAATAAAATCAGTAATTAAAAATAGAAAAATGTTTTAAAATTAAATCAACATTTCAAAATGCAAGAAAGCAGGAAAATATACCTCTACAAATGTTGATTTTGAAAAAAATTAGAATATGAGGACATTTTAATCAAATCTTCATTGTGGTAAGATCATGTAAGTTTTTCTTAAATCCATTGAAACTTAACATTCTGTGTGGCTGTTTAGCTCAGCAGGTTAGAGCATATTGCTGGTAACGCTGAGGTCCTGTTTTGATACAGGAAATATTTTCAGAGTGAGACCTCTTGCCTCTCCGCAGATCTGCGCAACATCAAGGGTCACGAGGTCTGTTACGTGACGTAAACTGTGTGTCGTATGCGGAAGCGTCAGGGCTTTACGGACGGTTCGGGTAGTTCTTCTCCTTTTCTGACTTTTATCGTTTATTATCGTCATTTTGAAAGAGAGCGGGTTTATTTTCAGGCTCTAACAAAGCGTTCAGATGCGTTTCGGTGACATCCGGCGGCCACAGAGGACGTGACGGCGCTACAAACGGCAGAATGAACCGAGCCAGAGGAGGCCTTGTTGTTTACTGCAGCGGTAAATGAGCGCCGCTACGAAGGTTTTATTTCTCCACTAAAAGTGATGGTGAGGATACTGGGAACATAAATACACTGCTACCGGTCAACATGGAGGATAAATACAGCAGCAACGTTTTATCGGGAGGGAAACTGGGGATGGTGGAAGTCCCTGATTCAAGGTAACATCTGTTCTGGTTAACTTTTATTTTTATTCAGTTCATTTGAATACATTTTTTATTTCCTGACTCATTTTGGTCTGTTTTAGATCTGTTAGGATTACCAAAGCTATTTATTTTTCCTTGACGACAGGTTAATTTGATTGAAATTCAGAAGTTTGCATACGTTTCTGATGGGAGATAAATTAACTTTACCTCTGAATTTTTCGTCTTTTTGAAGTACTAAACACTTAGAATGGTTTTTGAAACAGTTTATTTATCAAACCTTATCCTTTTAGTTTCCACTTATGTGATTTATGCTGTTTTTCCTTTCTGCAGGTTAACCAGATACATTGTTCTGCTGATCCTCTCAAAGATCCTGAAAGCTTTAGGTATTTTTGAATCGTATGATATCCTCAAAGTCGTTCATATAGTTCAGTTCATCTTCATATTAAAGTTAGGGTGAGTATTTATTCTCCTCTGATCCGTTCTGATTCATTTTTGGATGGTTTAGTATTTATTTTATATTGATAACATGAATGTTTTTGTTTGTTTTGTAGGAGTGCTGTTATACTGCTAGTCTTTCAAAAACCATTTTCTTCTGGAAAAGCCGTCTCAAAGCGACAGGTTTGTTGGACTCTCATTTTATTACTTTTTTTATTTGCACTAGTAAACATCTAAAAAGTGTGGCAGGCATATGTAGTCGGCCTCTATTGATTTGTATTTTGTAGATCTTCATCTAGAGATGTAAAATTGCACCAACAACAATTTTCAACAATTACTTTTTTATAAAGTAACTCCCTCTTGGATTTTGGGATAGATTTTGTAAAAAAAAAAAAAATTGGAATTAAACGTCAATAGTTTCGTGGTGCTACTTTTGAATTTTTGTGACAATTTTCCCTCTTTAAACCACGTAAAAAAATCTACATATAGAAGAAAATGGATGAGGAAAAAATCAAGGAAGGCTGATTTAGCTGTAGTAAAACAGAAAATACTGCCACCTGCAGGTTGGAGGTAGAATCACTTCAAGTATTTTTCACAATTTTCACAGAAGTTTTTAACTTATAATATGGGGAAAATGTCTTGTTTAATTAACAGATTATTTGGCTTTTAACTAGAACTTTTTCATCAGTATTAAGAAATTATTAACTTAAAGCAAATTTCTATTTCCTGTTGAAAAGTTACTTGTTAGTTTTGCACTAGAAACTTATAAAGATGAAGCTGCTGTGATGAATCAACCTGTTTTTCTTTCTGTGTCTGTTTTAGTGGATAAAGTTGGTTAAACATGCTGTTTTCAGCTGCGTTATTTCCCTCCTGGGCTTCTTTGGTCTCACCCTCTGTGGACCTTTGAGGTAAATGTTTACATTATTTTAGTATAATCTCATTGTTTTTCCTAATTGCAACAGTTATGATTATTTATCTCCTAAGATGCATTTTTGAAATCATTCTTTATTTTTCAGGACTTTGCTGCTTTTCGAGCACAGTGACGTTGTGGTCGTCGCTCTGCTTGGCGTTCTCTTCACCAGCTCAGGAGGCGGACCGTCCAAGGTTTCTCTTTATTTAGTTTGATTTTATTTTTGTTTATTTTTACCTTTGCACAATAGCAGCTAAAGATTGAGATTTTGAATGATGTTATTCACCCAAGAAGTTTGTTTTTGATTAGAAATGAGTCGGACATCTCTTAAACATTACAATGAACAAGGAGAGCTAACTTGGAAATGATAATTTAGTCAGAATAACGTTTATCAAGGACCTTCTGATTATTAATCGATTAATTCTAAAATTAATCAACTGGTCAGGCTTCCTACACTGTACTGATGCTAAATCTTGAAGAAAGAGTTGAGCTTCTCAAATGTCTGCCAGAAAGTGCCAATTTTTAAATTTGATTAATTAATTGTCAGTGTAATCAATAGAATAATCAATTGTTATTGGAGCCCTAAATTACGCAAATAGGCACAATTTCAAGAGAATAGTTAGTGATGCGACAAAAAGTTATACCAATAAAGTCGGTATAACTTAGAATAAAGTCGTAAAACATCACGTGGGACAAAAAGTCGTAGTAACACGAGAAGAAAGTCAGAAAACAAAAATAATTCTTGTTTTAATACTCTGTGGCTGATGAATGCCATATTTTGAACATTTATTTATGTATTTATTTTTTAATCTTATTTTTTTAAGTTAAATGGACCCGGTAGAACACAGCTTGAAGCGCCCTCTAAGGGCCAGATATGACACTGGATGTGCAGCTCTGATCGGATCCAGGTACCTGAACCGGTTCAGGTACCTGAACCGGTTCAGGTACCTGAACGGTTCTGGTACCTGAACCGGTCCTGGTACCTGAACCAGAACTGGTACCTGAACCGGTTCTGGTACCTGAACCGGTTCTGGTACCTGAGCAGGTTTTTCTGTGGCTTCCTGCAGACCAGAGGAGCAGCTTTCTTCATCATCGCTGTGATCTGCCTCCTGCTCTTCGATAACGACCATCTGATGGCCAAGATGGGAGATCATCACCGTATCCTTTCATCCAGAGTTCTCATAGTTTTGGCTTCAGTTTGGTTCTGTTTGGGCCTTGACTGGAGCCGTAACGCAGCGGAGGGACACCATGACAGCGCGCTCACACACTTCCTGTACACGGCCATTTCTCTGCTAGGAGTCGCAGATCACAAGGTGAGTGAAGCTCCTTCTTCTTCTTCTTCTTCTTCTTCTTCTTCTTCTTCTTTACATAAAGTGCAGCACATTACTGTAAAAACCTTCCAGGTTGCTACAAGAATAGAAATTAGCATGTTAACCCCTCATGTTTCATATCAGCCACTTGAATTTCAGGAAGATCAAAATTTTTCAAGATGGCTGCCATTTCAAGCCTCTCAAAACAGTTAAATAATGAAATAAAATCCTATTCTAATGAACTTTATGTCACATCATATGTTTAGGACTTTATCTTATTTATAAAACTTTACATTAATACGTTTTTCAAAGTGATGGAACATGAAGTTGAGTCCTTGTATGTTGATTCTGAGGATGTTTGCGTTGTTCCCCCGCCCGCCTGCAGGGCGGCGTGGTTCTGCTGGTGGTGTCGCTCTGCCTGAAGGTCGGCTTCCACACGGCCTCCAGGAAGCTGTCGGTGGAGATCGGAGGAGCCAAGCGGCTCTACGCGCTCGACAACCTGCTGTCCGCCGCCGTGATGCTGCCCTGGGCCGCCGTCCTGACCGCCACCACCGAGGTGACGAGCCGGGAGAGTTAGGGGCGATCAAAGAAAGAGGAAGATGGAAAACATCCGTCCTTTCATAGTTTTCTTCCTTCATTTGTTATTTCCTTCTTTCCTTTCATCCTCCCTTCCTTTTTTATTTCCTTCCTTGCTTGTTCCTTTAATTCTTTTATCCTTCTTTCCTTCTGTTCTTTCTTCCATCCTTTAAATTCCAGTTTTTTCTTCCTTTTTTACATCGCTCCCTCCGTCTCTCATCCTTCCATTTCTCCTTTCGTTAATCCCTCGCTCCTTCCTTTCTCCCTGAATTTATTCATCCCTAAATCTTCTCATCCATCCTTTCTTTTAAGGAAAGGAATTTATTTGAACTGAAATAATTATTTTATATTTGAATTGAAAATCATCAGAGAAACAACAGAGACAAAAATCTGCATTTATTTATTGATATAAACAAGAATAAATATTCAGATTAAGATTTCCTAGATTTTATTTATAATTAGTTTATTTTTTTTAACACTCAGATTAGTTTAATCAAACCTACACAAATATTTCTAAACATAATTTTATGAAGTTTTTCCAAAATGTCTATATTTTGTTCTGCAGAGCAAAGTGGACTCCTGGTCTTCGCTCGTCGTTCCGTTTGCGATGATCATTTTCTCCGTCGTGATCCTGGAGTTTTACGTCGAATCCGTCTGCAGCGCCAAGATGGAGGCTCCTCGCTGCGCCCGCTACGGCGCCTTCGCCCTCTTCCCGGCCGCGCTGGCGCTGGCCAACTTCTGGACCGGCCCGCTGAGCCGACCGCCGCAGCTCGCCACTGAGCACGTTCTCTCCGGCGGAGTCATCGTCAGCGCCGTCTTCTTCGTCATGGGTGAGTGGTGAACGCAGGCGGAACGCCGACCGCGCCTCAGTTCATCCTCTGACCGCCGTTCTGCCCCCGCAGCCTCCAGCATCCTGACGGCGCCGTCCAAGAAGGGGCAGAAGGGGACGCTGGTGGGCTACTCGCCGGAGGGGACGCCGCTGTATAACTTCATGGGCGACGCGCTGCAGCACACGTCGCAGTCGCTGCCGCGCTTCATCAAGGATTCGCTCAAACAGATCCTGGAGGAGTACGACTCCCGGCAGATCTTCTACTTCCTGTGTCTCAACCTGGTGGGTCGACCAAAGACGACGAGACTCACCAGAAAATAAAAGATCGTAATGGTGCAAAGGTCAAGTAGCGCACCGTTAGGAGCCATTAAAGTCGTAAAGATGCGAGGCTGAAGTCAGAAACACAAAGATAAAGTCAAACGACCGAAGTTGAAATAATATGAGAATAATATGAGTTGCTAACAATGCTAATTTATTTTAGCTGCACCTGAATAAGGTTTAAAGTGTTTGACCTAAAGTTCACCTCCCTGCCTTCAGTTTGACTGTTACACCACTAAAATCACCATAGCAACCAGAGTTGTCCTGGTTTTCCGCAGGCCTTCACCTTCGTGGAGCTTTTCTACGGCGTCTGGACCAACAGCCTGGGTCTGATCTCTGACGGCTTCCACATGCTGTTCGACTGCTCCGCTCTGGTTCTGGGCCTGTTCGCTGCCCTCATGACCCGCTGGAAGGCCACCAGGATCTTCTCCTACGGGTAGAACCAGCGCCGCCGCCGTGCTACGGAGCCACATCAGGGCCATTATTGATAGGAAAAATAAAGAGAACATTTCTGCCAAAAAAAGCTCAGAAATTGTGAGATTGAGCTCAAATATTTTTTTTTGAAAAACTTGCAAAGTTTTAAGTCAAATATTTCCTAGAAAAAAAACAGTAATTTTGAGAAATTTTCTGAAGTTCCAAAAAATTTGAAAATATGCAACTTTTTGCATAATTCAGAGATTAATCTCAGAATTTTCGATTTGAAACTGAGAAATTTCCATATTGTTCTAATCAAATTTTTTGTCTTGCCTTTGGAGTGAGCTCAAAATTTCTGGAAATTTTCTAGCAAGTTTTGAGAACAGAAATTTCTGAGCTGCAACAGTCAAAAGATTGTTAGAAAAACAAGAACATTTCTCAGTTTGAACACTCAAATAATTCACTATAAATAAGAAAATTTCTGAACACCAGAAGTGGAAAATTTGGCAGAAACGTTGAGATTAATCTCAGAATTTTCAACTTGAAACTCAGAAATTTCCACATTTTTAATCATTTTTTTACTTGCATTTTTTTTTTACTTTCTAAGCTCAAATTTCCTTAGAAATTTCTGTAGGAAATTTCTGAGATTAATTTGAAATTAGTTTCTCTTTTTTATATATATATAAAGTTTAACTGTCAGAAATGACTCCTGTTCCTGTCTCGCGTGTCCCTTATGTTGTGCCGTAGTTTCAGGTCCGGTTTCTCCTGACTGTTTCGTCTTGCAGGTACGGCCGGGTTGAGATCCTGTCGGGTTTCATCAACGGCCTCTTCCTCATGGTCATCGCCTTCTTCGTGTTCATGGAGTCGGTCACCCGCCTGCTGGATCCTCCCAACATAAACACCGACATGCTGACCGTGAGTTTTCCCTCGTCACACGACGCTTTTATCTGGACAAGCTGGAAGCCAAAATAAACCGAGTCCGGAGTGAAAACAGTCGGGTTTGTTCTGGTTCTGGAAGAACTTTGTTGGATCAGCAAGTAAACGCAGTCGGGTGATTTAAGCTCCTCCAGATGTTTGACAGAAAATATTATTGTTGTTGTTAGCAAACAGGATTTAAAGAAGAGAAATCTGGGTCAGGATGGCCTTCAGATCAGAACCTGATCCGGTCCAAATGGAGCTCTGGTTTAAAGAGAAGCTTTATGAATGAATGAATATGTCAGAGTGAGAACAGTTGCTGTCGTTCATTTCCATCCACCAACACTATTTAACACGTTCTGCTCTGGATGAGGAAACAAACGGTTCTCAGATCAAACTGGTTTAATTGGACCTCAGATCTGAAGTTTCTCTGGATCAGGTTACAGGTCACTGCAACCCGCAAACAGCCAGAACGGCTTAAAGCTCAGAGACACAAACTACAGAAGACAATTAGAGCCACAAACTACGGAAGACAATTAGAGCCACTAAATCTACGGAAGACAATTAGAGCAAAAAAAAAAAAAAAATAGATTTCTGACTTTAATCTCAGAATTTGATTGTTCTTGAATTAACTTTTTTTTCCGCCTTACAAATTTGCCTTTTTTTTTTTTTTTTTTTTTTTCAGAATTTTGACTTTTTTTTTTTCCAAATTCTGACTGTAATCTCAAAATTGTAGCGTTTTTCTCACAATTTTGACGTTTTTTTTGTCATCCGATTTCTGTCTTTTGACTCCAGAAGATGAAAGTCAGAGTTCTGAGAAAAGGACAGATTTATTTATTGTTTTCAGTGACTCTGCTCCTCGTTCATCTGAAACGCCGTTTGGTACTTTGTCGTTTCTGCAGCCAGTGTCCGTCGGCGGTCTGCTGGTCAACCTGGTGGGAATCTGCGCCTTTAGCCACGCCCACTCCCACGGCGGGAAAAGCTGCTCCTCTAACGACCACGGACACTCACATCATGGCCACTCCCATGGCGAGCACAGTCACGCCCATGGCGGCCATGGTCACGCCCACTCCAGCCATGGCCACGCCCACTCCCACGGCTCGGGCAGCAGAGGAATGAACGCCAACATGCGAGGTTTGTCGCTGCGGCACAGAGAAGTTCGTGGAAACGCGATAATCCCCTGAACTGGTTTTCTCCTTCCAGGAGTTTTCCTCCACGTTCTGGCCGACACGCTGGGCAGCGTCGGCGTCATCATCTCCACCATCCTCATCCGGCAGTTCGGCTGGCTCATCGCCGATCCCATTTGCTCGCTCTTCATCGCCACGCTCATTTTTCTGAGCGTCATCCCGCTGCTGAAGGACGCCTGCGAGGTTCTCCTCCTGCGGACTCCTCCGGAACAAGAGAAGGAGCTGAACAGCGCGCTGGAGAAGGTGACGAGGCCCAGATCCTCACCAACCAAAGTTTAAGATTAAAGCAACAAAATTAGAGTTTCCAACACATCATCTCAGCTGAAAGAAAAAACTGGAGTTAATTCTGCTAGGATTATATGATGGTGGGCATAATGCTAGCAGTAGATGTGAAGTAAAAGCTAGCTGTGCTAACCCCAAAGCACCATTTATAACCATTAGCTCTGCTAATGCTAAAGCACTAAAACTGCATGGTATTGATTAAGGGCTAACAAACAAGGTCTACACCAACATGGTGTTTAGGGTAAGCTAACGCTAAAGTGCTACATCAATGTGGTAGTTAGCTGGAGCTAACGGTAAAGTGTGAAACCAATGCAGTATTTAGGATAAGTTAATAATAAAGTGCTATGTCGGCATGGTATTTAGCAGAAGCTAACAAAAAGCGCTACACTAACATAGTATTTAGTGGAAACTAATACAATACTAAAATGTTATTTCCCGTAAACTAATGCTACAGTGCTATAACAGCTTGTTATTAAGCGGTAGCTATTGCTAAATTGTTGTACCAAGATGGTATTAAACAGAAAGTAATGCTAAACCAACTAGATTATTTTCGAAAAGCTAATGCTTAAGCGCTATATTAACATGGTATTTAGCAGGAGCTAGCAAAAAAGCGCCACAATAACATTGTATGTAGTGGAAGCTAATGCTATTCCAGCATGTTATTTACCGTAAACTAAAGTTACAGCACGATATGAAAATGGTATTTAGCAAAAGCTAACCCCAAAGCGCTATACCAGCATGTTTTATGTGGAGGCTAATGCTCAAGGTATTAAGCGGAAAGTAGCACTATGTGCTAAACCAACGTGGTATTTAGAAGAAGCTAATGCTAAAACACTTTACCAACGTGGTAATTAGCATGGTTTCTTCAATTATTTTCAGATTGAGAAGATTGAAGGAGTTCTGTCGTACAGAGACCCTCACTTCTGGAGGCATTCGGCCAACGTGATCGCTGGGACCGTCCACCTGCAGGTCATGTCAGACGTGGTGGAACAGCGGATCATCCAGCAGGTCGGCTCAGACCAGCTTCCCACCACAGCTTTGATTATTATCACAGATTATATTGTGCAACGTGGTTATCTGACTGTTTCATCTCCACGTCTCCAGGTGACGGCCATCTTGAAAGACGCCGGTGTGAACAATCTGTCGGTCCAGGTGGAAAAGGAGGCGTACTTCCAGCACATGTCTGGACTCAGCACCGGCTTCCAGGACGTTCTGGCAATGACGCAGCAGATGGCGTCCATGAAATACCCGAACGACGGGACGCTCATCATGTAGCGCCGCCTAAAGACTCAAGGAAAAACCCTACAGATGTACAGTTTGTGTAATAAATCTGAATATGATGGTTTCATATTCTTGTTCTGACGATTCCTGCACGTTTTATTTCAAAATGTGACAACAAACAATCTTATTTAAGGACATTCTTGGGTTTATTAAAGCAATGAGCATTAATCTAATGCATATAAGTGTGAAGGAAAACACCGTCTGACACCCTGTGGCGCATCAGTGCAGAGAGAAAGCCTGATATATCTGACATGTTGCCCCATTCAAAACTGAGTTTCTTTAATCCACATGTTCCTGCTGACATGTAGGAGTCAACAACGCTTCGGGTTGTCTAATGTGCAAAAATAAAAAGTGAGGAAAGTGGAGGGTTCATGCATCCTACTGCAGATATTTCTACTCGATCTCGTTGGAGCTTCCCACGGCGACAGTGACCTCCGTCTCTGCAGGAAAACACAGAGGAGTCAGGAATATAATCTCAGATTATGTGATGTAATTCAGAGGGAGAGGGTCACCTGGGCAAGGGCCGCTGTCCAACATGATGTCATCGATGGCGATGTCGCTCCTGACTGAAGAACCGCGGGTCGCTTCAAACACAATCTGGAAAAAACACAAATCTTTTCTGGACAACTAAACGAAATCATAAAAAACTAAACTTTTACTTTAGTCCAACTTTAAAATAATACAGCTAGCCTTATGAAGACGAGAACGGCTAAGCTAAGTCAACAGGCTAATTTCAGTTAAGATAAAATAAATTTAATTAATACAAGCTTTTTAAACACGATAAGCTAATGCAAACTGGACAAGCTAGACTGAAGTAAACTAAAGGCTATGCTAGGATATATTAGCTTAAGCTAACATGTTTGGATAGAAAGTTAAGTTTGGGACGATTCATGACTTTTCCAGATTTTGTAAAGTTAAAATAGGCAGATTTTCTTTTCACTTGTCCTCTTTCTTTTTCCAACGGCTTGACGATTTAAGCCTCTGGATGAAACACGGATCCATTTACGGCTGATGTTTGGCTTCACTTCCATGTTTACAGGAGAAGTGATGATGGATAAATGGGAGTAAGAATCTAAAATTATCTCCTTATCTGGGTTAATGTCATGGCAGCAGCTCAAATGTTGTCATCATTGTTTTCAAGTTTCACCATTTTTCATTCTGTTTGTTTGGATTCTTCAACTGAAGAGAGACGATGATATAGGAGAAAAAATGACTGCAGACCAAAATGTTTCCACTAACTCAACCTGAAAACTTCAACAAACACATTGTGTTTATTTGCTTCTACATAGATATAAATAAATAATATTAATTTATTGTATTTTATACTCAGTAAATCAACAATAATAGGATTAATCTCTGTCTCACCTGATGGTGACTCTGGCTCTGGTATTCCACTTGGGCTCTCAGCCAGGCGATGCTTTGCTCGCCACTACGTTGCCATAGCAACACTTCCTCCCCATCCTTGTCGGCGAGCACCCGGAGCTTCCCGGTTCCCGACCCGTACATGTGGTAGAAGAACCGGAGACACTGAGGGCCCCGGGTCCCCCGGACAGGACGGGACATCAGCCGCGCGCTCTGACCCGGCAGCATGGGCGACGCCTCGATGTACATGTAGTACCCTGTCGCAGGCAGAGGGGGCGCCGTCTGAGGGATGCCGCTGCCACAACAGGAAACAGGAAGTGATGGGCGGTGGCCTCACCAAGTCCTGTGGTGTGGTCGCCTCTGGGGCCCGTGTAGGAAGTGGGAGTGGGGCCCCTCCTCTGTTGCCAGGCGGCAGCGTCCCTGTGTTTGTCCTGGGAGTAACCGCAGAGTCCGGCCTCGAAGTCACAGTGTCCAGGCAGCGGAGCGGACAGGAAGCCTGAGGCAGGAGAAACCACATGGTTGGTTCGACCCCGAGAAAGAACGTCAGAGCTGCTGCTAGAGAAAAAACAATTAACTTAAAACATTTATAACAAATAAACATGTTTAAAAAATTACTGTTTACTCCAATAAAAGAAATACATTTATTTAAAGCTACAAAATAAAAAAGTATTAAAAAAGAAATGTTTGCTTGGAAAAAAATTAATCTGTTAAAATGTTAAAAAAAATAATTAACTGAAAAAGATAAATAAAAGTCAAAGCAAAAAAATAACAAGAACAAGACAAATTAAAAAATAACTAAAAAAGAAACTGCATCAAAAAAATAAAAGTAAAAAAAAAGAATATATAATAAATAATAAATCTTTTCCTGAAACAAAAGTAACTATTTGCCTGAAAACAACCCAAGTTAACAAAAACAAATTAAAATATAAAAATGTTAAAAATCAGTATTTAAATATTAAAATAAACATACAGTTGTGGTCAAAAGTTTACATACACTTGTAAAAAACATAATGTTATGGCTGTCTTGAGTTTCCAATAAGTTCTACAACTCTTATTTTTCTGTGATAGAGTGATCGGAACACATACATGTTTGTCACAAAAAACAGTCATAAAATTTGGTTCTTTCATAAATTTATTATGGGTCTGCTGAAAATGTCACCAAATCTACTGGGTCAAAAATATACATACAGCAACATTAGTATTTGGTTACATGTCCCTTGGCCATTTTCACGGCAACTAGGCGCTTTTGGTAGCCATCCACAAGCTCCTGGCAAGCTTCAGGTCGAATGTTTGACCACTCTTCTTGACAGAATTGGTGCAGTTCAGCTAAATGTGATGGTTTTCTTGCATGAACCTGTTTCTTTAGCACTGTCCACATGTTCTCAATGGGGTTTAAGTCAGGACTTTGGGAAGGCCATTCTAAAACCTTAATTCTAGCCTGGTTTAGCCATTCCTTTACCACTTTTGATGTGTGTTTTGGGTCATTGTCTTGTTGGAACACCCAACTGCGCCCAAGACCCAACCTTCGGGCTGATGGTTTTAAGTTTTCCTGCAGAATTTGGAGGTAATCCTCCTTCTTCATTATCCCATTTACTTTCTGCAAAGAACCAGTTCCACTGGCAGCAAAACATCCCCAGAGCATAATACTACCACCACCATGCTTGACAGTAGGCATGGTGTTCCTGGGATTAAAGGCCTCACCTTTTCTCCTCCAAACATATTGCTGGGTGTTGTGGCCAAACAGCTCAATTTTTGTTTCGTCTGACCAGAGAACTTTCCTCCAGAAGGTTTTATCTTTGTCCATGTGATCAGCAGCAAACTTCAGCCGAGTCTTAAGGTGCCTTTTCTGGAGCAAGGGCTTCTTTCTTGCACGGCAGCCTCTCAGTCCATGGCGATGTAAAACACGCTTGACTGTGGAGACTGACACCTGTGTTCCATCAGCTTCCAAATCCTTGCAGACCTGCTTCTTGGTGATTCTTGGTTGACTCTTGACCATCCTGACCAATCTCCTCTCGGCAGCATGTGATAGCTTGCGTTTTCTTCCTGATCGTGGCAGTGACACAACTGTTCCATGCACTTTATACTTGCGTATAATTGTCTGCACAGTTGCTCTTGGGACCTGTAGCTGCTTTGAAATGGCTCCAAGTGACTTCCCTGACTTGTTCAAGTCAATAATTCGCTTTTTCAGATCCACACTGAGTTCCTTTGACTTTCCCATTGTAGCTTTTGTAGCTGAGTCTAATCACTGGGTCAAATGAGCCCTATTTAAATGGGCTCATGAGAAGTCAACAGCTGTAGTCAATCAGAATCACTTACAAGAAGTGAAGAGGCCATGACATGAAGCTAATTTGATTGACACAACTCGCTACATCACCAAAATTGACAAATTTTGTTGCTGTATCTATATTTTTGACCCAGCAGATTTGGTGACATTTTCAGCAGACCCATAATAAATTTATGAAAGAACCAAATTTTATGACTGTTTTTTGTGACAAACATGTATGTGTTCCGATCACTCTATCACAGAAAAATAAGAGTTGTAGAACTTATTGGAAACTCAAGACAGCCATAACATTATGTTTTTTACAAGTGTATGTAAACTTTTGACCACAACTGTATATCTATGTGTCCTTCAAGCCGCTGTCGTCCGTTAAAACAGACGTTGTTACCGGCCGTCAGCTCACAGTCTCCCAGGCTCAGGCTGATGTCGTCCAGCGCCACGGAGCCGCAGTCCCAGAAACTCCTGCAGGTGCTGACGAACGC
Source organism: Poecilia mexicana (assembly GCF_051168715.1). Classification (NCBI taxonomy): domain Eukaryota; kingdom Metazoa; phylum Chordata; class Actinopteri; order Cyprinodontiformes; family Poeciliidae; genus Poecilia; species Poecilia mexicana. The sequence goes on from NW_028263381.1 coordinate 24,034,135, forward strand.
CATCTGAGGAAGACAAACAGGAAGTGAGGCGCTTCTGCCTCTGGCTGCTGACCAATCAGTGATCAGCTCCATGTCAGTGGACTGGTGGGAGCTTTTAGCTTAGTGGAGAAATATGATAAATATGGCTGAATAAATGCGGCTGTTGGTTCTCTGGTCCATCTGTGTGATTTTCAGGTAACATTGGCTTTGATTATAAAAGGATGAAAACTTTGGAAATTATATTTTTCCAAACTTTCATTCTTCTGTATTCCTCCAGGAATTCTGTCCATTTTTTCCATTTGTTTTATTTTTTCTCACTTTTATTGTTTTCCCAACTTTAATCCAAAGTTCCTGTGTATTTTTCTCTCATGTTATTATTTCTTTCATCCTCTTCATTCCTCTGAAACAGTCAGGACTCGTTTTCCCGTGGTTTTTCCGTCTCCGTGTTTGTTCTTCCACATGTGGTTCTCCTCTCGTCTTCCACTGACCTTGGCCGGCTGCGACGTCTGGAAGGTTACGTCTGCTGAGATCCAGATCCCCCTGGACTTTTCCGCCTGGGTCCAGATCTTCTCCTGCCGGCCTCCCTGCTGCAGCAGGTAAACCACCAGCGCCTGCTCCGTCTGGTTGAAACCTGCCACAGATTTAATCAGAAAAACCCAAGATTCCTGCAAACCGTTCACACAGAGAGACTTCACGGCTGGAGTCGGATCACCTCTCAGAGAGAAGAAGAACCTGAGGCAGAACCTGGTGTTCCCCGGCAGCATGGGGCTGATCACCCTGCTAACGTAGCCGGAGCGCGGGCCCAGCCGGGAGTGAGCCAACAGGAAGGATCCTGGTGGGAGAAGACGGGATTTATGTCCCTGTGAACGTCTGTTTTCAACTACAGAACGCCGGGATTTCATAAGAACTGTGTTGGTTATTAGCTAAGCTAAGAAAGAATCTGTTTCTGTTCCGCTCTGACAAAACTCCTTTAAACTGAAGGAAAACAGGAACTGAACTGAAACGACCTGCAGTGCTGGGAAAACTTCTGGTAATTCACTAATACCGAAGCTAATGTTTAGCTTAGCATTTTTGCTAACTTTTACATTTTTTTTTGCTTTTTTGTAAATTTTCAGTTGAATAAAGTTTTGGTTATTGACTGGCAAGAATTCTTCAATATTCATGCTCTTATTTTGAAGTGGGTGGGGAGTTCCATTTCCTTCGCCCACTAAATACCATGCTATGCTAAATTAGCATTAGCTTTCACTAAATAACATGTTAATATAGCACCTTACCATTAGCTTCTACTAAATTACCTGTTGATTTAGCTCTCTAGTATTAACTTCCACTAAATAATATGTTAATATAGCACTTTAGCATTAGTGGAACTAATATTTCTGATTAGTTAATGTTTCCCACCACTTAATCTTTTATTCAATCTCATTTTAATGAACATATTTCACCATCCATGTTGTGCTAAATCTGAAAGGTTTGGTCCAAAATCTCATTAAGTCGTTTTCCCAGGTTTCCCTCACCTGCCCCTGTGGTGTGGTCTCCATTCCTGAATATGTTGGGTTTCACCGACACTCTCCTCCAAGACGATGCGACGCTCCGGTCCTGGGTGTAGAGGCAGAGACCAGATTCAAAATCACAGTTGGCGATGGACGGATTGAAGGTTGGCTCTGTGGAAGTAATGCCAGGGATCAGCATGTTGGCAGAAATCATTTCTGCGGCTCTCCCGGGTTTTTGTTGGCTTGATGGGATTCGTGGTGAAGACAGAAGTCCACAGCTCACCTGTGTCTTTGTTACAAAACTCTGGAGAAAAGGAAATGTCGTCCAGAGCAACATGTCCGCCTCTCGGGCTGTTAAAGCCCACCTCAAAAACCACCTGGAGGCCACAGAGACAAACAGAAAGACATAAATAAAGCTGCATGGCAGCTCTGCCACAAATCTGGAAAATATTGCATGTTTCCTGTTTCATTGCAACCAGAGCAGAAGGAAATGTGGATTTACTGTAAAAAAAAGAGGAGAGTGAGATATCCTCTGCCTCTGCTCCTCAGTCCGGTTAGCAGTGGACAGAACCAGAAACTCTTCATGGACAGAGGAGAGTCTGGTTGAGGAACCTCAGAGTTTCATCTCTGCTTTTTGTGCCAGGATGAGAAGCAGCTCCAGTCGTTTGGGATTGGCATCAGTCTCCAGTAGAAGAGTTCAGGTGTCTTGTGCTTCGTTTCCACTGAATGTTACGGCATGGGTTGATGCCGAACCACAGAGTCCAATCACCAGTTGGACCCAAACGCCTGACATGGCATCACACTAGTGCGATAACAAATGTGAGGCACGCAGGAACATCTTTCTGTCTAACTATCAGTGGAGTGTGTTGTGGGACGCAGCAGGTTGACCCAAACGGTCCAATGGATGTACGACTAAAGGGTTGTTGGTCCGTATGCTATGGAGACTGTTGGACTCTTACTGAGCCCAAACGCCTGACCTGGTGTCACAGCAGTGTATGTATCAGTTAAAGCTGTGGTTTCCTGACCTGCACTGGGTATGGAGCCTTCAGGTCCACCTGCACAGGTATCCACTCTCCTGGGGGGCTGATAAAGTCGACCCGGTTGTCCGGCTCGGCTCTCCACAGCTCCTGGTACTGGCCCAGGCGGTCCCGGGTGAAAACGGTGAACATGTTCCCTCTTTCCTCGCTTCGCTGGTACTGAAAGCTCAGGCAGCCGGACATCGGCATCGTCGCCATGGGAGACACCAGCTTGGCGACCTCTTTGAACGTCTTGGCGTAGCTGGAGTCGACGTACATGAAGTGACCTGAGGAAGACGAGCAAACCTGGAGGAAGATTTCCCTGCACCACGGCGACGCCGTCAGCGGCTTCGGGTTGTAGCGGTTAGCTAAATGACTATAATCCAGTCAGATGCTCCAGATTACAGGTTTCCAGCTGTGAAGTCCCATAATCTGCTGGTTTGTTTCAGTCTAAATATAACGTGTGAAAGATGCTGAGTCATGATTTTTGTTTCACAGACACACAGAGCTGCTGACGGCGTGGAAAACAGAGAGCAACAGTTAACTGCTTTATTTATTCATTTCAACAGATTGTTTGGGTGTCAATTAGTAATTGATTAATGTGATGATTAATCATTTAATCAATAGTGCTGATTATCCATCAGTTTAGTCTAATTAGCCTCTGATTAATTAGCCTTAATCAAAGACTAATTGAGTAGCCTTCAACTAATTGATTAATTGATTAATCAGTTAATCGAAGCCTTTGTTCAACCACTGAAGCCTTTTTCACACCTTATTAGAAATATATGTATATAAAATACAAGTAAGCAAATAATTTAATTCCTTTTTAAATAAGAAATAAACATTTTTTGCCTAAAAGACAATAATATAGCTTGATTATTTGTAATAAAGGAAATATCTGCAGCAAAAAAAATATATTTCTAACATGAAAAATTATTATCTTTCTGCTTCACCTGGTTGATCTGTTGATTATTATTTGGATTAATTGATTAATAATTGGATGGAATTTGAAGCTAAAACTAGATGACTTGATAAGTTTTGGGTACAATATAAACAAGAAGTTTTTATCTTAAATGTAAATGTAAATATATTTATACAATTTTTGGCTTAATTGCTGTTTTGATTATATAGTTCTTTCTGCAGATGGCCTCTTGTAGAGACTGTACCCTCCAGTTAACGATTAATCGGTTACTAAATTAGTGGACAGTTATTTCAATGATCGATTAATCACGATTAATCGTTTCAGTGTTACTGTCAGTACAGAATTAAAGGCATCGCATGCAGCTGGACTCTCCGCCTCACCTGTCCTGTTGTGGTATGTGTGATCGTCCGGCATGCCGTTGTGGACCAGCTGGACTCCGCCGCCGCCAACGTACCAGTTCACGTTCACGTTCCACTGGTTGTTGTAGCCGCACAGGTGAGGCTCCTCAAAATCGCAGTCTGGAGACAGAAGAACCGAAATTAACCTGCAGTGTGGACAAAACTAAACAAAACCATCGGTATCAACAATGACGTGACCCTATAGCTGCCCGTTAATCTGGGAAGAGTTGGTTAAAGCAACATTTAGAGATTAAAATATAAGAAATTACTGAAAAACTGAAACTCAGTGTACACATAATTTATTCCACATGCTTATTTCTGTTAATTTTCATAAGATAAATGCAGTTTATTAAATATAATTGTCTAATGTGCTCGTATTACTGCCTACAATTCATGGCGAAATCAGAGCGATTTGCTAAAGAAGCTTCTTCATTTTCAAACTCACAACTTTCCAAGTTTCTTCCTGCAAATTTTTGACTTTTCACACTCAGAAATGTTGTTTTTTCTATTTTTCTGAGATTAATCTGAAAATTTCTGACATTTTTTCTAGCAAATTTTCAACTTTTCATACTTTGAAATTTACATGTGTTTTTCTAGAAAACGTGTGAGATTAATCTCAGACTTATCCATATTTTTCTAGCAAATCTTTGACTTATCAAACTAGGAACTTTCTAAGTTTCCTACAATATTTTTTTAAATTAATTTCAAAATTTCAAGATTTTTGGCAGCAATGTACTCCCTTTTTTTCTATTTACAATGCTGTAAAAACAAGGGTTCGCCCTGTTGCTTCTTTTGTTTTGTTTTATTTTGTTTTCTTAGTGCTGGAGCTGCAGAAACGAGCAGCAGCTGTTGTCCATCAGGATGTTGTTTGTCTTCTGATGTGAGCAGAGATGTGAATAGCAGAAGAAGTGCAGTGACCCACCCAGGCAGTATCCGGGGGTGATGTGGATCTCAAAGATGGACACGCTGCTCCCTGCGCTCGCTCCAGCCCGACCTTGGATCACAATCTGCTCACAAAGGGACAGGAACACCCAGAGAAGTGACAGCAGCAGGTTTAACGTAAATTAGCACTAATTGAAAACATGCATGCAGAGTTTCTTTGACAGAGAGGCGTTAGAGGGCCGAGGCGGCGCAGGACTCTGCCGGTGTGTTTATGTGATGAGGGGCCCACACATGGCGGAGGCCTGGCACCTCATCATCGTGGTCCCGGTCCAGTCCGCCGGGCTCTGCCTCGCTCACAGCGTAAACACCAGCTCCGTGTTTACGCTACGATAAAAGCTCTGCGCATCGGACTAATTTTACACAGACGTGGGGAACCGGGCTGCAGGAGGTTCTGCTGCAGCAGCAGAGTTCTGACTGTATTCATCAATAATGGTCCAATAACTAGACTCTACGGAGAACAATAATCAATAAGGTGGAAATTTACAATAAAACAACAATTAATTGGGTTTTATGAGGGATTGATGGATGTTTAGTTGGATGTTTTGATGTACGTATGGTTGGATGTACGGTTGGATGTTTTGTTGTTTACAGTTGGATGTATGTTGTCTGTACGGTTGGATGTGCGGTTGGATGGTTGTCTGTATGGTTGGGTGTACGTATGGTTGGATGTGCGGTTGGATGCGGCCCCCTCCTCACCCTGAACGGCTCGGTGGCGTTGTGCAGATCCACGCTGGCGATGACCCAGCTGTCTGATGGCGTCCTGCTGCTCCACAGCGGCGTGTCGAAGCTCCGCCCCTCGCTGCGCCTCAGAACCTCCATGTGACCCGACTCGGCGATCTGGTACACCAGCCGCACGCAGCTCCACTCGTCGTGCTCCAGGGACGGGCTCAGCAGGATTCCTGTCGCTTCTCTCTTTGGTTCGATACCAGAACCTGAGCTGCCCTCCGCGTCGTCGCTCGCGGTTTCCACGGCAACAAAATGTCCTAAATAAAACAGAATAGACAGGATATTTATATAAAACTATTATCTAACGCAATATTTTCCACTTATCGATTCAATGTGAACAGAAGCTTTACATCTCTAGACACTGAGAACAGTCAGTGGTTACTTCTGCTAATATGCTAATTGTTTGCTTAGCGTTTTTGCTAACTTCGAGAATGTTTAGCACACTTAGCTACCCTAATTACATTTCTTAAAATAAATTCTAAATTGCTAATTTTTCATAAATTTCCATTGAATAAAGTTCAACATCTGTGTTGAAATTTTAGTTATGAGCTGTTAAGAATTCTTCAAGTAGCTAGCCGTTTATATCGTCATATATAAACGGCATATATACCTTGCTCTTATTTTGAAGTGAGGAAACTGTTTATGCAGCAGTTCAGTATCCTCTCCTCATGTTATCCAAAACTACAGGCTGTAGTTTAAAATCTGCAGATGCACTGTGTGCCTCCTGACCACTTTAAAGTGGTTAGTTAGGCTAAATAAAATTAGCAACAGAGTTAGCAATACTCAACAACTATAAAACTAAAACCATTACAAAGAATCAAACCATACAGGACTGCAATAGCAAATTTAATCCGCTTGAGGGTAATATACTGTGTTGTAACACATGTTGTGTCATAGATGACTGAAATTAGCGCTTTAGCATTAGCTTCAGCTAAATACCATGTTGGTATAGCACTTTAGCTTTAGCAAAACTAATATTTATGATTACTGCATTCAGGTCTTCTCCCAGTGCTAACAGGAAACAACCAATCCACCCATTGCTGTATGCTATGCTACAACTAGCATAGCTTGTTGTGAATGCTAAGGCTAATTACCATGGCTATCATTGATGACAAGCGGTTTTCCTGTAATGTTAAGTTGTTTCTGCACTACCGGCACATTTGGCAGTTAGTATATGAGAATGATTGGCAGCGCTAAGACCCGCCTCCTGGCTCTGATTGGTTGTTTCTGGTCGGGAGCGATGCTTTTCTTCAGTAGCTCAAGGTAGAGGTGGAGGAGATCAATCTTCACCTCATATTCTGTATCATAGTTACATACTGCAGCTTTAAAAGCATCATAATTTCCAGAACTTTCTCCAGCTCCAACGCTCCGTACTCCGGTGTGCATTCCTAGCTCCGACATCTTATCCAAAACAAATGCAGCATCCGTCCCTCAGCACCCAGTTAACACGTAAAACAAAACAGTAGAAGTAGCGAATAATTTCTGATACATTAAGTTACATAACATACTGAAATATGGACGATGCAGCTAATTTCAGTCAAAAAGGAGAAAGGATTTCCCCTTAGGAAAAACCCCAACAAACTAAATGCTATTTATATTAGAGTCTCTGAAACAATATACAGAAGTGAGTATGGTAATCCAGATCAGGATTTAAAACCCAGAGTCATAAGTCTCTGACTCAGTTCAGCATGAAATCCTCCTTCGTGACCCCTGTGAGCCTCGGGGCATTTGAGCTCTCAGTGGTCTGTCATTTATTATTTGCCCCTGTGGAATGCTCTGCAGCCTGCAGCTCCGCAGAATGAGAGGAAAACACCCAAGAGACTCAAAACAGCCACTCAATTGGAAACTCAATAAATATCAACTAACCGCATCCAGTAGTTAACATGGCGTTGCTCGTGCTGTTTGGTGTAAAAAGAGCATAAACAAAAGCAGAAGAAAGGAGAAGAAATCGACAATTAATGGCCACCACTGAGGTTTTATAACAAGCTTGAGGACATAGCAACCAGGATGGAAACAGATGGAGGAAAGGCGACTGAGTCATGAGTCATGCTGCTGCAGCACGGCAGTTTTTAGTTAAGTTCAACCAATGATGATGGATGGAAACACAGAAAAGCTTACAGAAGTTTTTCCAGCGCTGTCTGGTTTACTGGTGATGCAATGATGATTACAGAATATCTATTTTAGCACCTAAGAATTTCCAAACAGTAGTTATTTAATAAATTAAGCTTAAAAAAGCTAAAACAAGTTATGGTCACATTACAAAGCTAAGCCCAGAGCAACAGAGTTTACTTAAGCTAACAGTTACAATGTAAGCAACTGTAAAATACAAAAGTTTTCACATTAATTAGTAGAGCAGACGCTAAAACATTAGCATTCTGTGGTTAGCTGCTAGCATAACTCTGACTGGTTGCTAGCTCATACTAAAGCTTCAAATGTTTCATTTGTAGTAAAAACTCAGAAATCCCGATTTCCGAAGGAAAGAAAATCAACTGCACTGCCTGCAGGAAGTTGGATTTTATATTCTGGAAGTCGTAGAGTTTTTCAAACATCGACTTCAGGATCCAATATGGCCGTTCCTCTCGGAAACGGTAGCAAGCTGTGGTGAAAACATGTTTATTTCAGAGTTCATCTAAAGACATTTTCAAGAAAAAAAGAAAACATGGAAGCTTCAAATACTAGAAAAGTTCAGAAATAAATGTCAAAATTTCTGAGTTTTTGCTATCACATTTTCCACTTTTTGAAATGCAGAAAATGTCTTTCTTCTTTTTGTAAATTCCAAGATTAAGTATTGTGGTGGAAATTTACTCTTGTTTTATTTCTATCTACAACGGCACTGATACACTATTATAATTTAGTCTTGTATATTATATGTAGCTTATGTTTGAGCTACATTTGAGCTAGGTAGCTAGCAAGTGAATATTAAGCATTAAGCACTAGCTAGCAAGCATTTTAGCATCACAGGAAAGTGTAAATTTATGGCCAGTTGGTGTTTGTTTTTGCAACCGGCTTACTTCTGTTGCCAACCCGTATGTGTCCAGGTGTATTTGGTTTAAAAAAATAAAAATAAACTTGGGACTGCAGCGGTTAAAGCAGTTTCAAACAGCAGGATTCCCCAACCACCATATGTATTTACGGTTTTCCTGCATTAATGTTCAATTATGGTGAGGTTAAAAGAAACTATCCTTTGCTTATCTTTAAACGTCAAGAATAAAGTGACCTGAAGTGTGGCCTTGAAGTAGGCCACACTCCATGTCACAGTTAACTTGACACAGTCCAGCTGTCTGCGCTAGCTCCAGAGGTTCATGCAGCCATTCTTCCTAACTCTGAGCGTGAATATTGTTCTTCAGCACACAAACATGAATGCACAACAAATGACAGAGTAATCACTGTAATCACACGATCTGAGCTCCATTCATCAGGCTGTGAGCTACACAAATAAACACTGACATAACTTTGATATAGGGATGTACTGAGCTCATTCATATGAGCTGCACTACAAACCCGAGGGGAAGCCAAAATGTGCCGTTTCTCTCTCTCCAGATGTTCACTGATGCTGCAGTCAATGCAGACCAGATGGACCTTTTCCTACAGAGGGCTTTAGTGCTTCAGCCAAAAAAAATCAGCAGCAATAACAGCATCTTGAAGTTACATTCTGCATCCTTGAAGCTGCAGATAATCAGAAGAAAAATCGAGCTCCTCTTCCTTTTTGTTTTTGTGCCTAATTGTAAAAGCCATCTGTAACTGCCATGACAGTTGCTGTGGAGTAACTGTGACAACGGAAAATAAGCCACCATCTTAGCTCTCGCCTCCTTCTTATCTGATTTATGAACAATATAAGCACATTACAACTATTACTCCATTACAGTTTTTGACTACTCTGTGCTTGCCTACCAAGATGGCGGTTCAGGATCACTTCCGGTTTAGACTTGTAGTTACTATGTACTTTCTAATTACTATCTTTGAGCTAAATTATGACAATTATTATTACTAAGAAAGTTATAACATTGTCTTGGAAAATATGCCAAGTGTTATTTTAATTAATGTAAATAAATGTGTTACACTTTGCTGATGTACATTTTAATGATAATCTGGAAGATTTTCTTCAGCGCATGTAGCTAGAAGCTACCAGAAGCAACTAGCACAGCATGTCATGAATGCTAAGGCTAGTTAGCATAGCCATGACTGCAGATAAACAGTTTTTCTGTAATGTTAAGTTCTTTGTTCTGATTGGTTGTTTTTGGTCGGTTCATTTTGGTAATAGGGGGAGGAAATGGAGGAGATTAATCATTATTATATAAATATACTTTCACAACATAGTGACAGTATTAACAAATGTGGAGAAAAAACATATCTTAGCACATGTGCTGATCGTACGGAAGAATCTGTATAATCTTTGATCTAAATTATGACATATTATTCATTAAAAGAATTATAAAAAATAGACAATGTTATAACTACATATTTTGCTCTCTGCTATGCTGCAGCTAGCATAGCCTGTCATAAATGCTAAGGGTATTTAGCATGGCCGCCGTTGACGGTGAGAAAACGGTAAGTTTGTTCTTATTGGTTTTTTGTTTTTGTTTTTTTTTCTGGGAGGAGATCGATCTTTGTTATATATTATAATGTCACAACATAGTGACAGTTTTCACAACACATTTTAGCACATTGATGGCAGGGATTGTGCGTCCAGATCCTGTAGGCTTCAGCTAGCATAGCTGGTTTCCTGTAAGTTGTTCTGATTGGTTGTTTTTGGTCGCGAGCAGCTCAGGGAGGATGTGGAGGAAATCGATATTTATTATGTAATACTGTCACAACATGGTGACAATCTTAACAAATGTAGGGGAAAAACATGTTCTTCTGGTTATAGTTACACACAGTAGCTTTAAAGATGCAGCAGGGAATAAAAGTACCGTCTCTGTGCAGAGTCCAGCTGGTAAAGTCTGCGTCTGACGTATATCCGCAGGTGTTGGACTCAAAGTTACAGGAGCCTGGCAGCAGCCGGCTGTGGGCTCGGACTGCGGCTTGGAGCGCAGGAATAGAAACGGAGAAACAGAGGAACGGTAAGTATGAATCATCGGCAAGTGTCGTTATTCTGCAGCATAATGAGAGCTTACCGACAAAAGCCAGGAGGTAGATTTGGAGCATCGCAGTTTTCTGTCTGAGGAAAAACGCCATCGCTCTGTGGTGAAGTCCAGAAAATAAAAGAAGCAAAGAAAGTTGTTTTTTCCCCCAGAAAAAGTGTTTGCAGGGTTTGTCTGAGTGTCTCTCCAGCTCAAAGACTGGCAGCACACTGCAAGGAGGAGGAGGAGGAGCAGGGAGCCAGAGGTCGGAGAGGAAGGGTGGGAGGAGAAAAGAAGGTGAATGATGAGCTGAAAAGAGCATAAAACTTGTAGATGGAGAGCAAACAAAACGTGATAAAAACACTGATAGTCACTTTATCAAAACCAGCTGGCACCATTCAGCTCTGCGGAAATCAATCTACACTGCAAAAACACAACATCTCACCAAGTGTTTTGGTCTTGATTCTACTGTAAATATTACACTAAAACAAACTCACAGCAAAGATGTTTTTGTCCAGTTTGGGCTTAATTACGTTTATTTTTAAGCCTGGATATTTCAGTTAACGATTAATCAACTACTGAATAATCTGAAAATTATTTGAACCATCGATTAATCACAAATATTTGTTTCAGCCCTGCAATTGAAATAAGACAAAACTAACTTACAAGTAACTTTTCAGCAGGATGTAAGAGCTTGTTTTAATTCAATATGTTTTTTACTCTGTACACTCCAGTTAACGATTAATCAATGACAAAATGTGTTTACAGTTATTTCACCCATTGATTAATCATGATTAATCGTTTTAGTCCTGTGCTTGAAATAAGACAAAACTAACTTAAAAGTGACTTTTCAGCAGGATGTAAGAGCTTGTTTTAATTCAATATGTTTTTTACTCTGTACACTCCAGTTAACGATTAATCAATGACAAAATGTGTTTACAGTTATTTCACCCATTGATTAATCATGATTAATTGTTTTAGTCCTGTACTTGAAATAAGACAAAACTAACTTAAAAGTGACTTATCAGCAGGGCATAAGTACTTGTTTTAAGTAAACCATTCCTTAATGATTAAAATAAGTTCTTGTTATAAGTGAAATAATCTACCACTGGAATTCATACTTTTTCTTCAATATTAAGGAATTATTAACTTAGAAAAACTCTAATATCTTGCTGAAAAGTTAATAAGTCAGTCTTGTCTGATTCCAAATGTCAGGCTGAAACAATTAATCAGATAAATTGTGATTAATTGATTATTTAAATAATTGTCAGTTAATTTAGGAATTAATTAATTGTTAGCTGAAATGTACGAGTTTGAAAAAAATGGCCATTTGCTGACAACATATTTAGAGCATGAATTAAGCCAAAACTGTACAAAAAATACATACATTCTGCAAATTAAAGATAAAAAAAATTCTTATTAATTGTGATTAATTATTAAAAGAATCAACTGATTTAGTAATCAATTAATTATTATCTGGAGTATATAGACTGAAAATCAACATATTCACCGCAGAATAAAAATACATTGGTTGTGATGTTATTTTTTTTTTTTGTTTACCAAAAACTCCCAAGTAGCAGTTTTAACTTCACCTTGTTCAAATTCACAAAAAATAATTTCAATGCATTTTAGGCAATAAAAAATATATATTTTTTATTTTTAAGTAAGACATTGCATTGTTTATTTGCAACGTTTAATGTATTTCTAACATTGTTTTTAAACAGCTTAAGATTAAGATAAATGAGAAATCTGTTGAATGTGCTAATTATTTTACCTGATTAATTGTCAAACTAATCAATTACTAAAATAGTCGTTTGCTGCAGCACTATTGAAGTGTACTATGATATTTGTGCTAAAACCTGGACCAGAAATACTTGGTAATATTTTGTGTTTTTGCAGTGTATTCCAACAGACAGTTAAAGTAACGGATCATAACGGTTTTTGCTTCCTGCAGCAGAGACTTTCTGGGTGGAGTGAATGAGCTCAGACCACATGACTCAGAGTGAAGCATGAAGGGGGGAAAGCTCAAAACCCTTAAAGTAAAACAGCTTTACAAAGGCTTTAGGTGATGCACAGACACAAAATGTATGGAAAACTGATGCTGACAAAATTGGCAATAAATACAGAAATAAATAAATGGTTTGATAATACACTTAATGTGCCTAATGTTGCATTCAGGAAATAAAAACATAAAAACAGTGTCACATGAATAAATGTTATTTATTGTCTAACATTATCACTATTGTAACCATTTTATTTTCACTTGCTTTGTTTTACTGATTACTTTACTTATAATATAAGATTTTTTTTTCTCATTATTTTCACATTATGTATTTATTTACTAGTTTATTAAATTTATTGTCACATTTTATTTCTATTTTTTCATATTCACTAGTTAATATACAGTTTATTGTAGTTATTTTTAAACATTTTATTTTATTGTTCAGTTTTCGTATAATTAATTTTGTCATTATTCTCACATTTTGTAATTATTCCCTTGTTTTTAAAGCAATTGTCATATTCTATTCCCACTTATTTTGTCTCATATTCTGCATTTAATACTTTTAATTTAAAGTAACGTTTTATTTCAGTTTTGAATTTTGTTTTTCTACTTTGTACTTAATTTTTTACTTCCTAAGACTCTTACAAGGAGGACATGAGGAAAAAACATGAGGAATATGGTAAAGAAATAAATATGTAAATAATCGGGTAAAGCAGAAAACGGAAAGAGAAAATAAATCAATGTATTGTCAGTAAATAAAGATGATTCATTGTATTTAAGAAAAATAATGAAATAAAAATGAGTAAATTAATAAAACAATACATGGAAATAAAATAGAAACATTTAATAGCGATAATGTTAAAAAAAAATATTAATTTATATCACACCTATAATGAAATAAGTTGGGAAAGTTCCTATTTTTAAATTTTTTGGATTCAATATTTGTCACAGTTTTTACTTTATCCAGCCATTCTTAACATTTTTTAATATACATTTATTTTTGACAATTTTGGTAGGATCAGTCCTCCATAAAAATATGCTTTGTTGAGGAATGGAAGGCAAATAATGCCTGGTTTTCATTAAATCTGAAAGATGTCTTAGTAGAGCTGCTTTTCATTGTATTTAAGCTGAAAAAGCTTCTGAGGTTCCTGTGATTTCTGTTGGAGTTTATCCAGTAAAATATTAATTATTTTAAAAACATTTTCATCTTAGATTTCCTTTTTATAGATGCAAATCTTTCCATGTTCTTTTAAAACTCCCAGTTTCCTTTTCTCATGCTCTCCCATTTAATCAGGAAATGCTGTTTCCATCCATAACTGGAAACAAAAAAAACAACAAACAAACAAACAAAAAAAAGATCTAACGAGTTGATTCACTTTGTTACCAAGCAACAGGCGTTTTTCATCAAACAATATTAAACAGAGACGCTGAAGGGCCATCAGCAGCTTAAATAAACTGAACTCCTAATGATGAGGTAACCAAGTGAGATAATGAAGCTGAAGTGGCTGAAATACACACGAGAAAAACTCCTGACGGGTTTCCGCTAACCGCAGAGTACAGGATTCAGTGACCCCTAGTGGCCACGGGGCAGGACTGCAGCCTCTATGGAAGAAAAAACTTCAACTGTTCGCTTTAAATAAAGAAAAAAAAACGCTGAAGCGCTTTAGGAAGATATATTTGGGGCTCAAATCTGCAGCATATTGAGCTTTATTGGTTTTAGAAACTAATTCTCCCCATAAAAATAAAAAAGATTAGTTGGTTTACTCTCTAGTTTTAAAGTTATTAATTTACAAATATATTGGAGAAAATTATATAAATGTTCAATATTTGTGTGCTGATCAATAGAAAAACTATTCGGTTTCAAGTAGGACTCAACCAAGGATACAAAGTAAGGACAGAGGAAAGGAATGAAAGTAGGGCACAAGGGTGGAAGAAAAAACAAGGAATAAAGGGAGGTAAGTAATACAGCTGGAAGAAAGGAAGGAACAATGAAAGAAAGGATGGAAGGAGTTAATGAAGGGAAGAAGGCAGGAGACAAAGATGAAAGAAAGGAAGGCAAAAGGAAAGGAAGGATGGGAGGAAGAGAGAAAACAAGATAGGATGTTAGGAATGAAGGTAGGACACAAGGATGGGAGAAAGGAAGGAAGGGAAAAGGAAAGAAGGAAGGAATGAAATAAGGACAAGAATTAAATAATTAAAGTTGGACACAAATAAGAAAGGAAAGAAGGAAGTTAGAAAGGAAGGAACAAATGAAGGACAAGAAGAGAGGAATAAAGGTAGGATACAAGGATGGAAGAAAGGAAAGGTTCAGGAAAAAAAACAAAGAAAAGAAAAAGGAATAAGAAAGGAAGGGGAGGCATGAGAGAGAATGAAGGGATGATTACAGGAAACAAGGACAAAAGGAAGGAAAGAGATAAAGATAAAGGCCATATTGTCAGAATTTAATTATCTGTTAATAAAATATGAAACTTTGTGCTTTTTGGCTCTAAAGGTTAAAATCCCAGCAGAGCCTGCAGGTTTCTGACAGGCGGCCATGAGGAAACAAAGGAGAGCTGTCCTCTTCCTCTGGAGACGCCATGCAGTGGAACAAACTTTCCACTTTCCCTTCAGCAGCAAACGAGGAAAACAGAAACATTTCTCCATCTCTCCTCCGGCTCCACAGTCACACATTTCTCTGTTTTTATTCACTTTTCTGTGTTAGATCCTCCAGGAGTTAATTTTCCCCCTGATTGTGTTTTCTGCCTCACTTCCCAGCTGGTTCTGTTCAGAGAAGCTGCAGATTAAAAACCTTCAGAGGTTTCTGAATCGGCTGTAATTTCCAACTGGTTTGCATTTCCGACTTCAATCTTCAGTTTATTTGTTTAATTTCCTGCATCAACAACGAGGCGGACGGGGCATGAATAACCAACACATGCTCTCCATTCAGAGGCTTTTAGACAGTTGGGATGTTTTAACCTCAAAAACGCTGTTGGAGGAAAAACGCTGGAGCCCTAAAATCACTTTAAGTCGTTTCCTGTTTCACTCTTTCAAGGTTTTCAGGTTTTGTAACTTTAAAAATACAGACTGATGTATTTTAAATGTTAGCTGATGATGATAGTTTTCAGGTGTTAGCCACTTCACCTCTAACTACCAGCTAAGCTAGGTTGGTGGAATCAACTAACTCGGTCACTCTTTGGTTGCCTAGCAACAGCCTGCTGGGTAACTTGCGCAGCAGCAGTTTCAGGTTTCGCCAGGCAGAAATTTCATTTCAGGAACAAAATAAACACACAGTAGAGAACAAGATATGAACAAAAACACAAAATCTAAGAGCATTATAAAAATTATAACGTCAAAATTAAATTGAATCTAAGCTTTACGCTTTAGCATAGCTTCCACTAAATATCGTCTTGGTATAGCACCTTTTGAGTTAGCAGGATTAATGATTATGATCAGTGTTTTAGCATTAGCTTCTGCTAAGTCCCATGTTGGTACAGTGCTTTAGAATTAGCAGAACTAACGTTTGTGATTTGTGTTTAGCATTAGCTTCTGCCAAGTCCTTTGTTGGTGTAGCACCTAAACATCAGTGGAACTAATGTTTATGATTAGTACTTTAGGGTCAGCGCAAGTAATATTTTCTTTTTTATTTTCATTCTGGAGCCCCAGCCTGACCCTAGTCTGCCAACCGTCCTCTCTCAAATTAATCCCAGATAACTTGAGAGAGGACGATAGGCACCGCTGATGACAGAAGCTACAGTTTTGTGTGCTGACTGTTGGCTATCTAGTACAGAATGACGGTTTATTCATGTTTGCCACATGAACACATTTACAGAAATTATTGAAGCGTTCTCTGACAGTAGAAGAGCGGGGACATAAACCTGGAGAATAAAAACTGTAGATTATGTGTCAGAGTGATCATCTTTCCTCTCTCACGCTCTCTGACGTGTTTCTAAACCTGAAGGTTCTCACACTTCCTCTGGCAACAACGAAGAGCGGCGGCCACTCTGAGTGGGATCAAGGTCGAGTTGGATGGTAATAACACACCGGATGCCATGGTTACCGGCCCGCACCACCACCATCCCTGCATCACATGCCGTTGTCACGGCAACGGGGAGCTCCCGCGGGAAATCGAGGTGTTTGTGACATAGACGCTGCTGTGTGTGGAAACGGGGCTCTGATGCTGGAGATCCGGATGGAGGCCAATTTATCCACGTTTCTGGAGAACTTCCTGCGTTTTCC
The DNA here is from genome assembly GCF_051168715.1 of Poecilia mexicana. Lineage (NCBI taxonomy): Eukaryota > Metazoa > Chordata > Actinopteri > Cyprinodontiformes > Poeciliidae > Poecilia > Poecilia mexicana. Next base: position 24,050,885 of record NW_028263381.1, read on the forward strand.
ATCTGCTCTGGTTAAAAACCACATTCCACCCACACAGCAACAGCTGGATCATTTCTGAGTTTAACTACAAGTGGCAACAAAGTCAGTGATAAGAATCAAAATATTCCCCCACAAAATTGGACACTTATTTTTTATTAATCTACTCTGAATCAGCTTGTTTTGTTCTTCAAGACCAGATTTTATGAAAAACTGGTGATTTGTGAGCAGAAATGTAGTATAAACATACAGAACGGATATAATCATACAGATATAAGCTGATAAATCATATATGGCTATTTTTACATGATTATTATATTTATTAATGCATGACCCAAATCACTATTATTTTATTTTCAATTTTATTGCCATAATGTTTTATTAATGAGTTTTCTCTCACTTTTTTAATCACACATTGATTCATTTTCTCTAATATTTCTAATATGTTCTTTTTTTGGACATACAATTTGGCACATTAATTAAGATCAATAGTACACAACAAAAATTAAAAATGAGTAATTACTTTATAAAGCCATTTCTGTATTTCTTTTTTTTTTTTTGCCAATGTTGGCAGAATCAGTCCTCCATAATCAGCAACTGACAACAGTAATATTTATTTATTTAGAGAAACTGAATATTGGAGTTTAAGCACAATAAATAAACACTTGAAATATTGAAATCTGTTTGAGTGTCAATTTATTTAAATTACTGAAATAAATAAACCTGTTTCTGATTATGTTCAGTTTAAATTATACATATTTTTATAGCATAAAATGTTAATTTATAGGAGTTACAACAACATTTAATTTATCTTTGAGATCAATAAAGTATTTTTGAATTTGATTTTAGTTCATGGTCTGAATGTAAATATTCCCTAATATACATTTTATATATATTTTTTTCTACTATGTGGTTTTATAATTTTTTGTAATTTTTTGAAATAATATTTTTTGTTTAGTATATTTATTTCTTTATTATTACTGCTGTCTGTTAAGTTTGTTTTCCATGAACGCAGCCCCTGACGTCACCAGCAGCGCTCCCACCGCGGGCCACAGCGCCCCCAGCGGCCGCTCCCGGCAGCGTGTCGCAGCACTCTGCAGGTTGCTGATGGAGTAGGCGGGTCGGAGCCGCTGTTTTCCAGCATCAGCTGCTGCTCCTAAAGGCGCTTTGTGCTTCGCTAATCAGCTCTGATGTCACGGTGCGGAGGGAGGGGGCCGAGCTTTCCGTTTTAATCCCACCAGGTTGTCCGGAGGAGGGAGCAAACCGAGCCGAACCGAGCCGACCCGGGCGGGACGATGTGGACCGGAGCCGGGCCTCTCCTCCTCTAACATGAAGGTAAAATCAGCGGCTGTCACGTCCGACAGTCGATCATTTATTACATTCGTTGGGATTATTGTGCACCTGCGGGGGGAAATCATAGACAGCGACGTTTATAAAACCGCTCCGACATTTTTGGATGGATATATTTTCAAAATAAATGTCATTAATTTCTAAAATAAGGCAGCCAAGGACGTTTTGTTTCAGTCTCTAAATGACAGGAAACACGGGAACAGAGTGACCAAACAGGCCCGGAACCACAGATGTTTTTAAAAAAGAGGAACCTTTGGGCCTTAATGAAACAGAACATGACCACAGGAGGGGATTTAAGGCCTTCAAAATAAAAGTACCTGCCTGTCTTTTTATTATTTATTTATTTTTTTCTCATGAATTCATCATCATGAGCGGTCGTGACGCCTGTAAGGTGATAATTGATGCATCCCAACACGGAGCATATGCTGGCTGGGAGCTTGTGTTTGTCATGGTGTGTGACTGACACACACACACACACACACACACACACACACACACACACACACACACACACACACACACACACACACACCCTGGATGAATCAGGCTAGGAAGAAATACTCACATCGTCTTTAATGTGAAGGTTTCTTAAAATAAAACTATATTATCAGTTCTTTAGCCTCACAAAATGGCTGTTTCTCCTAAATGTTTCATATTTTTCACGTATTTTAAGTGTTGGAACAGTAATCACACCTGTAGAAACACCTTTAATGTTTTTTGGGATCTGCTTCTCTCTGCTTTTCACGTCTTCGGGTTTTTGAAGAATTTGTAAGGCATGATGCACATGTCAAATGTTTTTAATTGGTCTCATCTGAGCAAACTACTGAGTTGTGTTCTACGATAGAGTATTACTGCCAGGCTAATTAAAAAATAAATAATTAAAATAATATGTGAGAATAAAATTGTAATAATACAATAATAAACTCAGAATATATACAGAATACAGATATGATGCGAGAATAAACTTGTATTGAAAAAAAGACAGAATATTGCAGAAAAAATTTAAGTCTTAAGAGAATAAAGTCATAATTTTAACAGAATAGTCATAAAATGATAAAATAGTCGAAATAAATGAGAAAAAAGAGGTAATGATACAAAAATAGTAATAATATTGCCAGAATAAAATTGTCATACACAAAAAAAGTACAAGTCTAAATAATATGTTGATAAACTTGTAATATTAACAGAATAAAGTCATAATATTGTACTACGTGCATTAATTCTCACAGTGATAACCATTTTAGCACTACCACAAACGCTGACATCATTGGTCTTCCATATTTCCTCTGGAGAGTTCAGCCAATCAGCACCAAGGATTGACTCCTTGAAACCAGTCAATAGCGTTTCAAGTAGCAGAGAGTCTAGATAGTCCAGGTTCCCAAGCTTCATTATTTTCCCAAATATTTTAGTTATGTGCTACAAACAAAATCCAGGAAGAGGCAGATTGTTTTTGCCAATAACATGGAATCAAATTCCACAGAATAATCTGATATTATTGCACCAATATATAAAAACCTAACTTGTTTCATAGCAGAGGGAGGTAATAAGCTAAAAATTAAAGTCTTGCTTTCTCACAGCCATTACATGTAGAAAATGTTTCTTTATTATGTCAAACATCACACTGCCACCTACAGGCCTGGAGTAGTTACTACAGCGTTCTGGGTTATTTTATATGTTTGAACGGATGAAAATATTTCTAAAAATGATGAGTTTATGGGAAATTTCATTAAAAATTGCTTTAGAAAACCAGTTTTTGTGGCATCTAAAGCAGTCAGCTGAGGCGCTAACCCTTTTCCTCTGCAGTGAACTCAATCTGCTGACTGTCGGTTTCTGACAGCCTGCTTTCAGGCTACACAACAATCAGAAACCATATTTAATTTATATTGCTTCATGTTCCTCTTTCTCTGCAGGTTTACATATTTATTTTATTCATGGTAAGCATATTTGACAGTTCAGAGAGAGAAACAGAAGGCGTCTCTGCCTGAAGGAAAATCAGAAAAGGAAGATTTATACTTGGTTTCTTTGTGCAAACAGACTGTGGGGATTTAAAATATGCTACTCAGGCAGCAAAATACATTTTATAAACTTAGCAAAAACAATACAGAGAGGCTGTATGGAGAGGCTTTACTTTTTTCTAATACCTAAAGGCCATCTTGGCATTAATAGTTGGAAAGTGTCGCCGTTTCTCATCAAGGTGTATAGCAGTATTTCAGAGGCATCAGCTGTTTTTTCTGTGCAGTTTGAAATACTGCTTTTCCACCATCATACAACGTTACTGCAGATTTACTGTCAGATTGAGGTTCCTCTGTCCATCTCTGCTCTTCAGTTTCGCCCTTTTCACCGTTACAGTTGCTAATCAGTCCTAAACCTCTGGTAGCCACTCAGCAGATGCATCCAGACTCCACTGCATGCTTGAGGTGTCGTCAGGATATGTTCAGCAAGTTAATGATGCCTCCAAATCCCCCCAGCAGCTTTCACTGCAGATGGCCAGATGGAGGCGGCTCCGGCCCGGTCCGGCCATCAGCCTCGCTGCCGGGCCATCTGTGACCCAGACTGCCTTTTCCTCCCGACTCTCCTCGTCTGAACACATGACCGCCGCCTGCCAGCTCCTATAAACCCCAAACGGGGAAGACTATTAAAGACTATTAGCCTTTCTGGTCCCATCCTGGCAGTTGTGGTTGGTGCTCAAATTACTGGATCACTATTAACCTTTACTCTTACACCCGTTTATCCGTTTCCAGTCCAGATGCCATTATGTCCACATTTAAAGGGATCTGATATTCAAAATTCACACATTTTGCATGTTTTTGTAGATTTCTGCTTCTAAAAAACAGCCCTGTTAAATTTGATTTGTGTTACTTAAACTGGAGCAGTTTTGAACATATTTTTACAATGATTTGATTAGTAAAATATTTAAGCACACAAGTGTTATATTAAGGTTTTAGAAAAGTAGCTACAGTGGCCTGGATTTGGCCTGCGTGCCTCCAGTTTGACATCTGTGGAGAAGAGACAGTTTGAACTTTCCTCTTCTCTCTCTGCTCTACATCCATCAATCCTTCTTTTTTTGACTCCTTTGGGATTCAAGGTCGTAGTTCAGGTATTTTTTTAGCTTTTGAAATGCTAATCTGCTGCTCCTGCTAGTAAAAAGAAGAAAAAAAGGCACCTTGTTGCCACGGTTACGTGTCATAGCAACTGTCAGAAAGTTAAAAAAAGTAAGAGGAAAAAAATCCTCCTATATGCATCTAAAATAATTGTTCAAACATGCAACAACTCAACCAGGAAAACGAAGAACTAAATGATCTGATGTTTGGGTAAAATAACTCTAAAGGCTTTTTAAAAATCTTAAATCAGGTTTTCTAGTTTCTGTTCTTCCTCTGACCTTTTCTGGAGCTAATCTGATATTCGGTGAAGTTGCAGTAAATTCTGGTCATCTTCTGAGCATCGTATTAAATAAATAGAACAGGTCTGGTTGTTTTCGTTCACAGAGCATATTTATTATTCAGAGTGCTGCCCGATCTGCTCCCCTCTGTCAGCTCCTATCAGGTACCAGATAAAGGTCCCTCCTTGTCCTCCTGCCCTTCCTCCTCCTCCTCTTCCTCCTTGTGCCATCTGCCAGCTGCTGGTGGACGGATGAACGCTGCAGATTAAAGTGATTCTCCGAGGATTTACATTTTTAGTATTAGTGAAACAAAAACAGGGTGGGGCCAAAGTTAAACATCATGTCATGTTTGCCTTTTTATTTTCACTCAGTGCCTTGAAAATGTTTTTATACCTTCTAAACTTTTATCAGTTTATTTCATTGGGATTTTATGTGAAACATCAACACAAGGTAGTGTATAATTGAGTCATAGAAGATAAATACAGTGACTTTATTTTAACATATAAATACACTCACTGTTACATGGTGTCGTTTGTAAAGTTACAGTTTAAAATGATCAGCAATAAATTAGATTATTTAGCCCATCAAATAAACATGGGACTTAATTTTGAAACCAATTTTTTTCACCTCTACTAAGCTATATATGGTAATGTTAAATATTGTATCTATCCATGCTAGTATCCATGCTATTTAGTTAGCTTGCTAAATATTTAGATTGAAACCAAATATTTAGTTTGAAGGTAGCTATTTAACTTGCTAACTAAATATTTAGCAAGCTAAAATTAACATCTTTACCCAATTAGCGCTCATTAGCGCTTTAGCCAATTAGCAGAAGTGTGTATCTTTACAATAAAAAGACAAACATATATTTTTAAAACAAGCTGTAGCTGTCTGCAGTGGCAACAGACAGCTATACTAGCTAGCAAGCTAAATATTAAATTTGTTAACTGAAATCATTAATCATAAAAAGTAGCTTACAGACATAGTACCTTGTGAAATCTAATGCTAAAGTGCTAAACGTCTAACTTATTGAAGATTTCTTAACAGTCTGTAACCAAAACTTCATTACTGATGTCAAACTTTATGCAACTGAATGTTTCCAAAACAGTCGAGCAAAATGGAGCTTTATAACCTCCAGGAAAAAAATAACTTAGTTGAAGCTAAACGTTTTCAAAGTTAGCAAAAATGCTGAAGCGCTAAATGAAATATTAGGTATTAGAACATTAGCGGAAGTGTGCCCACAACTGGACTTTATTGTGACAAAAAAAAACTTTGAGGTTGTTTTAAATATTTTTCACAGTGCCCCCAAGTGGTAGCAAACAGCTACAACAAGTACATCTGAAAAATGTGACATGGGTAAAAAGAAAATCACAACAACACAGATAGTCATCTGGTTTTTGGAGTACTCTGTGTTCAGTCTTTTTGTACGCTTTTATTCAGTTTAATGAACAAACTCCATGACATTTCCTGCCTGTCTCTTGCCTCTTTCTCTTCCAGGTTGGTCTGTGAGTGGGCTGATGATCTGCAAAGCCGTTTGAGTCCAATCCCATCCCAGCAATGAGTCAAAAGTATCAGGAAGATGCCACAGGCGAAGCAGATGAGGAGCAGATGGGGGCCTCAGTGCCTCCAAGAACCAGGCAGTCCAACGGAACCAACGGCGAACCGCCCATCCGTCGCTCCTGGAGGCCATGTCAGATGCAGAACCAGGATGGGGAAATGCCTCCTCACCATCCCCACCGGCATCACCACCACTCTGCACATCATCACCACCATCACCACCCTGCAGGTCGTGGACCTCCTCGCCACCGCCGGCGGCCTCCGTCTGGCCAAGTTCAGAGTCCTGGTGGGGCCCCGATGGTCGTCTCTGCCAGGTCAGATGGGGCTGAAGGTCAGGATGCCGAGCCCCGTCCCGTGCAACAACACCGCCCTGCCGTTACCCGCTACCGCCGTCATGGTGACCCAAACCCCAGACTTAGAAATCACAGAGAGAGGCAGCAGTTTAGAGAAATCCAGGAGTCTTCGCCCGGCGTCGGAGAGAGAGAAGGTCCAGCTGAGATACGGGAGCAGGAAGTCTGTTTTGTTGATCCTGTACTGAACCAATCACAAGACAGAGGATCTCCTCATCAGACTCCAGTTGCTATTGTTACTCCTACCCACGTCTGTGTTGCTCCTGCAATGAATGACGTGCAACTTGAGCCCCAACAAACACCGGCTGAAGCTGAAGAAGACCACGTTGAGTACAAAGCAGAGCATGAAGAGGAATCTGAGGAAGTCAAAGAGAAAGAGGAACAAAAAGAAGTAGAGGAGGATGGAAACTTCCAGCCCACTGGCGGGAACCCAAGCTGTAGTCAGAATGAAAGAGCAGAAGAAGCAGAAAGGGTGGAGGAGGACCGGGAAGGTGTCATGGAGAATGCCGAAGAGGATCCTACAGCTCAGGGAAGTGAAATTACAGATCTCTGCTCAGACACGGAGAGCGCCGCCTCGCTGAGCATGGATGGACCTCTCCACAGCCCACCTCCTTTACAATCCCCAACTCCTCCCTCGTCTCCTGACGTACCACCTTTCCCCCAGCTGGATCACTTCAGTGAGGACATCAGTATGAGCTCGCTACCTGACAACAACCCTTTACCTGAAGAAGAGGAAGAGGATTGCTCTGAATCTTGCTCACTGTCTCACTCAACTTCTTGCTCCGAGTCTCACCCTAAAACCTATGCAGAATTTTACACGGAGTCCCACCAGAAGACATACACGGAGCCGGTCTTCGAGTCGTATTCTGAGCCAAAATGTCATCCAAACTCTTTCCCGGAGCCTCTGAAGACCTCTTACCCTGAAATGCAGCGGGAACCTTGTCGGCAATCTGGCTGGAGACCCGAGTCTAACAAAGTCCAGCAAGAGTCCCAGCAGGAGACCTTTGTCGGACATAGACTGAAGAGTGTTCAAAAAGGGGCGCCATCCTCCCCTACGGAGAGTTCCCACCACACTCCAAGGCAGGGTAGGAACCGTGGGTCCCGTCCCTTCCCTATAGACCGCTCTGTTGGCTGCCGGCTGCACCACTATGACGGGCAGTCCGACAGCGAGGGTGATGGTGCTGATAAAAGCCCTCTATCCAAGACCGGTAGGCTGGCAAGTAGGCAGCCACAAACCCAACCTAAGACCCAATCACCTGGACCGGCTGGTGTGGGTGAAGACAGGAATTTGGCGGGTCTCTCAGGGGACGCTGCAAAAGGATCGGGAGATGCCATCAGCCTGGCAATTAAAGACATCAAAGAGGCAATTGAGGGAGTGAAGACCAAGGCGGTGCGGTCTCCCTACACACCAGACCAACCGATGGAGCCGATCTGGGTAATGAGACAAGAGATCAGCCCAACGGAGGAAGCATACTCAATGCAAACCAACGTTAGTATAACTTTCTGGGCATATTTCACACCTGTAGATTGTTAATTTTGGTCAGAGTTTGTAACTTGTTACTTTTTCCAATGAAGAATCCATTTCTACAAACCAAGTGAGAATGTTCAGTCTGGGGTAGAAAACCAGATGTTTTCCTAGTTGGTAGTAAACAACCTGAGTGAAGTTGGCCCCACCAGCTCCTTCAAATTAAACAAAATTGGTGTCAAATGATAGTGGCACAAATTTTCTGTTTGTGCCGCTATCATTTTAAAGATATTGATAAATGTTTCCAGAGATCATCAAAGGTCAACCAGCCAGTCCACATTTACCAAATCAAACACATTTGGTGTCAATCAACTGCGCTACGAAATATTTTAGCAGCACGTCAGTTTTGTTTGATTTTGTACATTTTGGACTTGAACAATTTTGTTTTGCATTTACTCATGTTTTGTGTTAATACCAATGAGTCACACATTCTTGAATTATTTTTTCAAGGTTTTCTGAAGTTCTTAACTAGATTTGATCTTTCAGACTGTAAAAGGGGATTGACTTAGATTGATCAAAAACACCATAAAACCTTTACTGCATGTCTCCCCCTCTCTCATTGCTAACTTTCTTGTCAATTCAATATCAAATAAAGATCACTAGAGCCAATAAAACATAAAAAATAGTCGTATTTAATGCGCCAGTTCGACGCTATGAAGCTTATTTGTTATTGCTTGCGCCTTAAACAAATAAAATCTACTGCGAAAAGAGGAATGCGAGTTGAACAAAATGGCTGTTAATGTTATTTCAACATTTAGAGGCGTAGCCGACACGGACATGAACGGCTTCGTTCGCTACTTCTGCCGCCATTACTAAAACTATAGGCAGACTACAGCGCAGAAAATTGACGTCACGTTCAGAATTTCTCCTGTTCGCTGATTGGCCCGTTAGAAATTCTACCGGAGGAAGTTCTCTGCTTGCTAGCTTATGCTAGGTACTAACTTACAACTTTTTCCGCCATCTTCTCCCCGCAGACGTCTCCTCACTCCCCTTCTCGGTCGGCTTTGGAGTCTCCGTCCCGCTACAGCGTCAGTCCTCTGAGAGCCGAGACATCCAGGAACCCGCAACATGGCCACGCACCGCCGTCCCAACACAACCATCACCACCACCAGGGCTACCAGTCGCAGCCACGGGCACCGCAGACCTACACACCCACGACGCCGACTCAGCAACCATCAAGTCAACGTCTGCAGCAGCAACAGAGTCCGGAGCAACCTTCTGCGCAAGCGCAGCCATCCTCGCCCCCTCAGAAGCCGTCCATCCAGGAAGTAAGAGTTTAACAACACTGCGATAGAAACACATTAATAAGTTATTCAATAAATATTTATAATTTAAATAGTACCATATTATCAATATGTAACAATATGCCAAAATATTCATAAAAATATTTACTAATTACACTGTGGAAGCAACAATAATTACTTAAGTTTTTTTTTTTTGGTAATTCATAATCTTATTTTCAACTTTGCAGTAAAACAAACTTTAATGTTCTTCTCAGTACTAAATTATAGTAATTTAAAGATTACAGTAAGTTAAACTCTCAAAGCAGCAGAAAATCCTGTGGAAGGAAAACCTCTCTAAGGTCCTGCTTTGCGTAAATGAGTTTTGGTCTTTGGTGTGAAAGTGACCAAAATGCTTTGTGTTTTTGTGATTTCTCAGATTCGCCGAGCTCTTCCTCCTTTTCCCACGTTTGTGGACGGTGAGTGAAATCCTGGATAGAACAAAACAAATTATCCTTTTTGTTTTAGAATAATGTCTTGAAATATAAACTGCTGTTCTGCACATACAGTAAAATCATCTTAAATTTAAATATAAAATAGTTAGAAATCTTTTCCTGTACATTTTGTTTTGGTTTGTTGTGGATGTTTCTAGTGCTAACTGCTGCATAGTTAGCTTTAGCTAAAAGCAGTTCTTTGTCTGGATTCTCTGGTTTTGAAAGAGAGTTTGGGTCAATAGAACTGGTGCTAAACAAGCACTAGCACCAGTTAAACCACTGGATCCAGTTTGGTAGAAAAGACTTCCAAAGTGATGAGTACTTTAACATCTGTGCGTCGTTCCTGCAGTCCCAGGACCGTGCGACCCTGAGGATCTGATTGACGGCATCATCTTTGCTGCGACCTACCTGGGCTGCACCCACCTGCTGTCGGAGCGGACGCCCTCCAAGAGCGCCCGCATGCAGCAGGCGCAGGAGGCCATGAGCAGAGTCCGGGTGAGAAACACAGACGTTACAGGAACATTTCACTGGACCGGATCTACGACACTCAGATCCAAAACATGGACCTTGTTGTTTTTTTAAAACTAATTTGGCTTTTTATGTTGGTTTTAATACATGAATTAACAATATTAATGGCTTCTTCCTCACTGATTGGCCTTTCACCACATTAGTATAACGTCCTGCCAGCATCTTGACGTCTTTTACTTTTTAGTCTTTGGTTAATTAGCATAAATTCTGTCTCATTCTGACATTTGATTGATAAAAATAATTTCGCAAAACCTGAAAAAATTTAACTTTTATTCTGATTTAACTTTAAACCATAAGGAAAAATTATGTCAGATGTATTTAACTTAAATATTTAAAGTCTTCATTTCTGTTTATTTTGATAATATTTAGCTTATGAACTAAATATTTAGCTTATAACACAAGTATTTATCTCCAAAATAAATATTTAATAACTAAACAGTTAAACAACCTTTAGCTTGCTAGCTAAATATTTAGTTTGAAAATTAAATGATTAGAAAAAATATTTTCTAAATTGTAAACTAAATATTTAATCTACAAGTTAAGTGTTTAGCTCTAAATTACATATTTAGTTAGGAAGCTACATTTTTTAATTTGCTAACTAAATATTTAGTTACAAATTTTAACATTTAGCTTTCCAGCTAAAAGTTTACCTTGGAAAATAAATACTTTGTTTTCCAAAATAAACATCATCTGAATATTTAGTTTGGAACGATATTTAGTTCACAAGCTGTGACATTTATTAATGTACAATTAATCTGGTGAAAATATGACATGAAAAATGAACAAATTTAATTAAATTCTTCCTGACAGGCTAAATAAACCAAAATATTTCTGTTATTTTTTGCTGTGTGATTTCACAAATGGCACTCCATATATAAATGCTTGAAAAGCAACTTTTAACCTTTAAGTTTTACTTTTTAAGTAAATTATTCAATTCTTAGTCACTGCAGAGATTCGTTACACTTTTTAAAATGAAGTAGAAGCTTTTATTAGTTTTTATTTTTGTGCTTCCAGACTCGCTGTCACGTTGCTCTTTTTGCAGTCAGGTGACGCCGCCTGCGGCTTTGTGCGGCAGGATTACTTTTGGATCGCTGCGTCCTTCCCAGAGTCGGTCCGGCTTTTCCTCCGGGGCCCCGCTGCTCGGCGACGGCGCTGGGGCCCCAGAGATGTCAAACACGGTTAGCGAGAAGCTTTTAGCTTCATTCTCTGGCAGCAGAACCACCAATCCACCAGGATTTCTGCTTGTATTACCGTCCAGGAAGTAAATAGTGCAGAAGCCACAAATATATCTAAAAAAGAGACGATTAAGTGGAGAGATTGGAGAGCTGGCAGGCAGGAAGGAGAGACGAGTGAAGGAAGACGGGAGATTTTAAAGCTGCTTTAAACGTTTTTCTGTGTCCAGATCTTATTAGCATTCCTCCTGCAGACTGAGCTCATTCTGCAGCCTGGATCCAGAAAGACTTTATTTACTCCAGAAAGAAAGGAGTAAGTAGAGAAATCAGAGCTGAAATCTGTCAGCAGACGACTGTAGATGGTTGTTTTTTAATATGATTACACACATACACTGTAAAAACACAAAATATTACCAAGCTTGTACTGCAAATACCTCGGTTCACTTAAAATAAGAGAAACTTTGAGATCAATCTCAGAAACTTTCTAACGGTAAAAAGCCTGGAATTTTTCTAGTTTTAAAAGTTGAAAATTTTCCAGAAAAACACTCAGTAACTGAGAGATTCATCTCAGAAATTTTTGAGAAAAACTAGGACATTTATGAGTTTGAAAAGTTTAAAATTTGCTAGAAAAAAAGTCAAACTTGGGAGTTTGATCTTAGAAATTAAAAAAAAATTGCAGAAAATAATGAATAATAAATGAATAAATCAAGAATAATACCAAATGTGTCCATCTAATCCTTAAAATGCATCTTAAAATCATGTACATTTATAACAAAAGGTGAAAAATAATCTGTTTTTAAAATTATGCTCAATTTTAACATTTCCAGAGTTTCTGAGTTAATTTTGGTCGCATTGTGACTCCGCCGGCCGCCTCAAACACATGCGGTCCGTTTTGTCTTCAGGCCGCGTTGTGTCACTCTGATGCAGAGGAAACTGGTGACGATGTCAGTCGCAGACGCCACTGGCGTCCTGCTGCTGCCAAACATGGCCGCCGCTGACCTCCCACACACACGGAGACATAGAAACAGAAACCTCTGAGCCTCTTTTGTCCCTTTGTTTGGCATTTGGAGTCCAGTCAGTCTGCGGCAGACGAGGCAACTGAGTTTTTCTGAAAATGTTTTCTGCTTTCTGATCTGCAGGCGGCTCAGAAACAGGCGAAGAACAGGAAGAAGGTGAGTCGCTGCTGGGTGGTTGTGTTTATGTAAAAACTGAAGCTGATTTACTGCCAGAGGTTTTTTATTTCTGTGTCTCCGTAGAGTCCAGACAGCGAGAGTCCGTCCACAGCCGAGGTCGACCTGTTCATGTCCACACAGAGGATCAAAGTCCTCAATGCAGACACGCAGGTAAAGAACCATAATCAGGCATTCCTTTTCTGAGCTAAAACCACAGCAAAGCAGAGAAATACGCCACCACACATTCTATAGAAGCAGGAGATTATACCACTAAAAAAACTGAGGAAGTAAAATGAATGTCATTTAAAGGCTTCCAGCCTTCAAAATGGCTCATGTAAAAAAGTAAATACAAATGTATGTACTGAGTGATGTTTTTATCAATGGATTTTAATGACAAAGATATGGAGCTAAACTGGGGCCAGAAAGTTAGTTTAGAAAATACATTTTAACACAATAGTTATTTGAGCCTGAAAAATATTTCTGAAACTGGAAAAAAGTAAAAAAAAATAAAATAAATTAAACTAGAACAAATTTAAACCTGAAAAATTATTTTAAATCTGCAAAAAAAAAAAAGTATTTAAATGTATTTATATTTTATATTAAATTAAATTGAAGATAAGACAGTAATATTCCAGCATCTGGTCTGATTTCTGGCCTGCAGGAGGCGCTAATGGACCTGCCGCTGAGGACCATATCGTACATCGCTGACATCGGCAACATGGTGGTTCTGATGGCGCGGGGTAAGATGGTGAGGTCGCGCAGCGCTCAGGAGAACCTGGACCACACATCTGAGCAGACGGACCTGAACCACGACGACAGGAGGATGTACAGGATGATCTGCCACGTCTTCGAGTCCGAGGATGTGAGTCATTGTCGAGTTATTAAAAAATCAAAATGGTGAATCAAAAGGTTTTCATTAACTTGTTTGAAAAAGTAGCTCAAAATGAGTAAAAATGGTGATTTTAATGTCAGAATATGCAACACTAGTCATGAGTCTGTCGTGTTTAATATGAGTGAATTACATAACTGGTTGACAAAAGGAAAAAAATCTAACATGTTTTAAAACTTTTATAAGTAATCATGTCAATATAACACTCTGGTCTGAACAAATCAGTTTTCAAACCCATCAAAATTAGTATGGAGCTAAAGTAGAGCCATAAAGTTTTTTGAAAAACCCCAAAAACCTCAAACTAAATATTTTTGAGAAACTTTTTTTGTTTGTTTCTACACATTTAAAAAAATGTTTTAACAACAAATAAACTTCATGGCAAAATTTTGGGTCCATACAATTTAGAAACTACTTAGACTGAAGGTTTTATTTTTATTTTTTTGTTTCAATTTGTTTTTCTTAAATAAACTTTATGGCCCCAATTTAGTTCCATAAATCACAGGTTCAAAATAATTTTTAATTTTCCAGTTTTAGAATGTTTCTTTTTAGCCAACTAGATGGCCCCAATTTAGCTCCATAAAAGTTTGGAATACTATCATGAAACAGGAGCGGAATCCCTTTACAGATAAAAAAACTTGGTAATTTGAGTTTTTAGTAAATATTAGTTAAATAAACCTTGTTTTTAAACAGTTTTCGTGACGTTTTTTATTTCAGGCGCAGCTCATCGCTCAGTCCATCGGCCAGTCCTTCAGCGTGGCCTACCAGGAGTTCCTCAGGGCCAACGGCATCGACCCCGAGGACCTGAGCCAGAGGGAGTACAGCGACCTGCTCAACACTCAGGACATGTACAACGACGACCTCATCCACTTCTCCAAGTCCGAGAACTGCAGAGACGTAAGCCCGCCACCAGAGGGAGCTAAACTAACTTTGTTTCACCTCTGTGTTACTCTGTAAAAAACTGTAAAAAAAATATTTAAAACTAAAATTATATTTTTTTTTACAAAAGAAAATTTGAAAAGTACTTTTTTTCTGGGGGTTTTTTCTACTTAATGGCCCCAATTTTGCTCTGTAAAACTGGGTCCAAAAAATGTTCAGCTCCAAAAAAAAAATAAATAAATATTTTGGAACTGAAAATTAAGTTCCAAAACTCCTTTTTAGGTTTAGTTTAAAAAATCAGAACAAATACCCAAACAAAAAAGTATGGAGCTAACATGGTGCCATAAAGTTAGCTAAAAAAAGACCAATTTTTTTAAAACTGAAAAGAAAATTAACTTAAAATAAGTTCAAAACTGCTGTTCAGATTCATCGTATTAAAAGTAACAAATATGTTGAGGATTTTTGCAAACCATAGACACCCAAGGATGCTACGGTATAATTTTTTTTTTAAACTGAAAAAAAAAAAACCTCAAAATGAAGTTCAAAACTACTTTTGAGATTAAATAAATAAAAAGTATGAATTTATTGTAAACAGCATTACCTCCTCTTCTGTGCTTGTTGTCTCAGTCATTTTTGGCCTCTCTGGCCCTCCGGCAGGTTTAAATGAACAGCTGGTTTTTCAGACGCAGCTGTGCAGCAGCTTCATAAACAACCTTCCTGATCTCAGCTAAGATGAATTTCTCAAACCATTTCCCACCTGCAGGTTTACATCGAGAAGCAGAAAGGCGAGATCCTGGGTGTGGTGATCGTGGAGTCAGGTTGGGGCTCCATACTTCCCACCGTCATCATCGCCAGCCTGATGCACGGCGGGCCGGCCGAGAAGTCTGGCAGGCTGAACATCGGAGACCAAATCATGACGATAAACGGGACAAGCCTGGTGGGGCTACCGCTCAGCACCTGCCAGAGCATCATCAAGGTACCTGCAGCGTTTCTCCTGGTTTTCCTCTCATGAGAATAAATTTAACCGCGTTTTTGTTTCCTTCAGGGTCTGAAGTCTCAGTCGAGGATCAAGATGAACATCGTCCGCTGTCCTCCGGTTACCATGGTGTTGATCCGAAGGCCGGACCTGCGGTATCAGCTGGGCTTCAGCGTCCAGAACGGGATCGTAAGTAACGAAAACGAACAGAACTTTAGCAGAAACAGCAAAGGACAGGAAGTAGACGATAAAACCACACAGAGGTACTTTCTGTGGGAAAGAAAACCAAAAGTGTTTAAAAGATCTCTGTTTCAAACAATCAGCTCTGAACCAAAAACTGGAAGTCATAATACAAAAATTATGTCATATTATCAGAATAAAGTCTGAATAACATGAGAAGTCGTACGACAAAGTCATAACTTTGAGAATAAAGCAACACCAGAAAAAAAAGTCAATATTAAGTCTTAGTAATACGAAAAATTGTCATTCACTGAATAAATTCAGAATGCAAAAATAAAGTTGTACAACAAAACATCATAATATAAACTAAAAGAAAAACAATAAACGAGTGGACCAGGAATACTTCCTATAGGAAAGAAAAAAATAAATGTTTGAAAGAAATCTTTCAAATGTTCTGTCTGGAAATGAAATGGGGAAAAAAGAAGGAAAAACCCCCCTGGATCAGGTGTGCTTTCTAATAGGAAAGTAAAAACATAAGAAGTGTTCAGAAAGTAACTCCGTATGTGGCTCCATCCAGAAAGACGATTCAAAAACAAGTAAATGGAAAGAAAACTGAATATGAAGTTACTTTCTATGAAAAAAAAAAAAATTCAATCAATGCTATTGACAGCAAAACAACACAAAAACACTGGACCAGAAATGCTTTCTACGAAACAAAAAACATCTTTCAAAGTCAATGGTTTAACTTTAAAACCATTAGTTTGGGTTTCAGATCATTTTTTTATTATTTTATGGATGTTTTGTTTCTCCGTTCTTCGTCTTCTTCCTGCAGATCTGCAGCCTGATGAGAGGCGGCATCGCCGAACGTGGCGGCGTCCGCGTCGGCCACCGCATCATCGAGATCAACGGGCAGAGCGTCGTGGCAACGCCTCACGAAAAGATCGTCCAGATCCTGTCCAACGCCATGGGAGAGGTGAGAATGGAAACCAGTTTGGAACTGGTTTCCAGGACAAAATGTCTCCCATCACAGCCAGCAGTAGGAACTGGAGATAATTTATAGTAGAAGCCAAAGGTTTCCCTGATGAAATTTAAATTACCAGAGAAAATAAAAGTATTTGAAAGATTCACTCCACAGTGGGTTGATTTAATTAGCCGCTTTGCTAACTGACGAAGTAAATGATTAATTTTGAGCAGAATTTTCATTTTTCCCAGATACAAACAACGTTTTGGTTTCTTTTTTCTCCAGATCCACATGAAGACGATGCCTGCAGCCATGTACCGTCTGCTGACGGCGCAGGAGCAACCCGTCTACATCTGAGCTGCTCTTCTCTAAGCTCCGCCCCCAGTTTAAACCCCGCCCCCCTGTTTAAGCCCCACCCCTCATTCCGGATCGATCTCACTGGACTTGCCTTAATCTGTACAGCTGACTGTCGTGTAAATCGTCTGCGGTGTGGCAGCAGAAGGCAAACCGTCTCACTTTAGGCCGAGTGTTAACGTGACATTTTAGGTTCGACCAAAGATAATCTGTGGGTTTGTTTTTTTTTCTTGTGTATATTTAGGCTGCAAACAGAGACAATATTAGATCGGGTTGAATAGCCGTAATATCTGAATGTATTTCAATCATGATGGACCTATAATATGAAAGAGGATTGCATGTACAATTCTGCAGAATAAATGTATGAAAATATAATAAATTCAGTTTTCTTTTGTTCATTATTAAGAAAAAGTAAATTGCTGAGGTAATGAAGGTTACATGCTTAAATCCATCATAAATAGAAAAAAACTTTAATATATGGAGATATATTGGTGTCAAAAGGCAACATTTTGGCTTAAACAAGCCTTTACGCCGTTTTTATTTCCCCCTGAATATAAAATAAATATTTTACTGTATGTGTAATCTACAACTTAAGAAATACAAAGGTTACAAGACTAAAGTTGTAATAATTCCAGAAAAAAGTCACATTACCAGAATGCAGTTATGTGACAAAAAGTCAATTTTGCAAGAATAAAATAAAACGGTAACGGTACAAAAAAAATTGTTGTAATGACTCAAAAATGTTGTTACTTGAATAAACTCAATTTAAGTTGTAATTTTAAAGCCATGATTTTAGAGCATAAAGGCCAGAAAAAGTCACAATATTGCGAGAAAAATTTTGTATAAGAATTAAGTCAGTATTTTATGAGAATAAAATTGTACGACAGTAACACGAAATACAAGAATAAAGTTGCAATAGTAAAAGAAAAAAGTCGTGATACGAAAATTATGTCACATTGCCAGAATAAAGGCAGAATACAAGAAATCAAAACAAAGTCATAACCTTAAGAATAAAGTAATACCAGAAAAAGAGTCATATGGCGAGAATAAAGTCGTATACCAGTAAGTTGAAATACAAAAAAATTGTAATTGTAAATTGTAAAGTTAGAATAATACCAGAATAAAGTCGTAATACTACGACAACTCCTACACACAAAAATAATAAAATAAGGAATGTTGAGCATCATGTGAATGTTAAATTATCTAAAATATTAATAAAACTTTTCCCTATTGGTATTTAAAATACTAACATTAGAAACTACTCCAATCTCGAACATTGTTTTAAATCTGGAAACAAAACCCTGAGCTGTTCCTTTTAAAATCCAGCATCTCCCACGTTTTATTTCCCCTGCAAAAGGTTTGAAAGTGACACAAAAACAGAACCGAAACTTTTTAGAATGTGTAAAAAAAATGTTTTATTTATCCGAATTTTCCAAGAGTGAGAAGTGAAACACTCAGATCACAAACTACAAAAACCATAAATCACAAACTAAAGACATCATGATTGTCGCCATTTTCCTCCTGTGCACAAACACTTAGACTAGAGTGGGTTTATATCGTCAGTATAAAAATAGAAGCAGTAAAAAGGTGATTGTCTCGGCTCAAAACAACCTTTTTAATTTCTCGCTCGGTTTGTTCCAGAGGAAACCAGAAATAAATGAAAACTTTCCCTCCAGACTGAAGAATCGGCTCAATAAAAACAGTAACAGCAGGAATTTACAACGTTGCGTTACGGCCAGTTTAGGTGGAAACAACAGGACTTAATTTCTGACAAAAAACGTAGAAATTTTTAGATTCTCAGAAATTTTCTAGAAAAAATTTGGACATTTCTGAGTGTCAAAAGTGAAGAAAAAAAATTACTTTTGGAAGTTTTCATAGTTTGAAAAGAAAACAATTTCCATGATTTTCAAGAAAATTACCGAGATTTTTTTCTAGTAAATGTTTGACTTTTCAAGAAGGATTTTAAACGTCAAGTTTTAGTTTTAAGTTTTTAACAGGAAAACAAACCGAATGCTTCCAGGTTTTCCATCCAGCCTCTGAATTTGACAGCAGCTTCATTTCCCAGCAAGAATCAGGAGTAAAAAGGCACCGCGACAGTTTTCTGCTACCCAGAATGCAACTGTCTCCCCCAGTAATCTGGGTTTTATTCTGGAAATCAAGAAGCCGCTGGGAAAAACTACTTTTCCTCTGATTGTTTATTAAACTCTGTTTTTAGGGGAATGATTTCTGCTTAAATTGTGACACGAGACGGTAAATATTTCATCATTTCACTTACACTTAAATATGCTGAAATTACATAAATAGTTCTGTACAAAAGTCTCGAGTTTTCCCTCATTTCTTCCAAGGCATCCAGATTTTCTAAACTGAATAATTCAATCAATAAATCGCCACAATTTCTGAAGGTCTGAATGTTTCTTTGGACTCTGGCAGCTTTTTCCAGTTTAACGGACAGAAAATGATTCTAGCAGCAGAAACATGATTATTTTATTCACCCTGACAGCAGCAAAGTGTGAATAAAAACTGAAATCAAACTGTTTGCAGCTCAATTTCACAGCAGTTATGGTTTACAAGCAAAGCAAAGTCATTAAAAATGTTGTGGACGTGTCAAACAGAAACAGATTTTAAATTATCTGCAGAAAACTGGGGAAAAAAAGTTCCAACTGCAAAAACTAAATTTGTGATTTTCAGCAATAAAACACAAACAAAAACAGCGGTTATACTTTGTGTTGTAGGTAAAGTCACTCCAAGCTGCAAGGAAAGGAAACTTTATTTTAATTTAGTTTTGTAAAATGTTTAGTTTTTTTTAGAGCAAGAAAATCACAATTAAACTGATGAAAAGAGACATTTTAATGTTTTTGTTTCACAGCGGTTACACTGTGAAACAGAATTAAAGTCACCAGAAGTTCATGTGTAAACTTCATTAAATGAGCCATTAATGTGCATTTTTTTATTTTCACTAAAGAAAATGTAGACAAAACAGCAGCCAGGCATCAATACAAGATGGTGGCAGGAAGTGTCAAAACAGATAACATTCAAAATAAAAGTTGTTTTTTGATGAAATTACCAGATTAAATCCCTAAAAACATCTTTAGGGAGAATATTAGTGCCAATCCACGTTGAATTTAATGAATAAAAATCAATTTCTCCACTATTTTTATTCATATATTTGATTATAAGTCGTCTAAATCGTGACATTCATCATGTTTTACCTCATTAATACAGGTTAAAGTTTCCCATTTCTGGAAAATATGAGATGTAAAGGAATTTAATCTGAAATAATGGAATTATTAAGCTATATATAAGCTCAGGGTCAATTATAGGACCAATTTAGACCAGTTCTGTTTCAATTTTAGAATCTGGACTCAATTATTTTATGTTTATTGCTGAAAAAAAAAGAAAAAAAAGTGTATTGATGCAAATCCTGTTTTAAGATAACAGACAAAAAACAACTGCTTGTTTAGTTTTTTTCTGTGGGGATATTTAGATAGAAATAAAACTTTTAGACGGTGGAACATGATTACTGAATCTCTCACCTTGTGGAATCAGGCAGCAGCTCTGGATTTGACTTTGAGGTGAAATTGACTGGAAGGAAGACCTTCCAGGAACTTTTCTAGATGCTGCACCTTTTTAAGACCTTCAGAAACTCTGGATGAATATCACCAAACCAGCTTTAAAACCTTTAATCTGCTGCTTGGAGGAAAAACAAAAATTAAAGTTAAGACTTCTGCTGTATATCTGTGATGGATCCAGAAACCCTCGACTCGCCGGTGAAACACTGGAGGCTTTTAAACCCAAACTGAACATTTCGTCTCTGGAAATCAGGACCGACATTTCTTCCTCTGTGGCGGGTAACGCCACCACCGGCTTCCACAGAGTCTGGACTCGAAGCCGAATGTGAGAAAAAAGAAGTTCAGAGAGCGACAGAAGCTGTCGGACGACCTCACTTCCTGTCAGGAGCCTCACAGCTCGGTGTCCTTGTACTTCTGGGGGTTGTAGTATCCCCTCCGGGTCTGATCTGCCAGCTGGCGGCGGTACTCCGCCTCGGTGTCCTCGTTTCCTCTCGTCTCCGAGTACGCGGGCCTGGACATCGTCTGCGGCTCGGCGTTCGAGCTGAAAACACGAAACAAGTCAGATCGGGTGGAAAAGGGCAAACAGGACACCGTCTACCAGTTTAACAGAAAATATGACTTTAGCAGCAAAAACATGATTATTTTAACAGCAGTGTGATTAAAATGCTAAATCAAACTGTTTGCAGCTCACAGCAGTTACAATTTACAAGCGAAGTAAAGTAATCTGAAACTTTGTGGACGTGTCAAACTAAAACAGATTTTAAATTATCAGCAGAAAAACAGGAAAAATTAAAAATGACGACTGTTACAGCGGTTACAGGATTAAAGTCACCAGAAGTTTTTGATGGATAAACTTCTCTAAAATGACCCAAACATGGTTAAAAATATGCATTTTTTCAATTTAGCTCTAAAGAGAATTAATCTCTTAACTCTGAAAGTCAGAGTTAATACTCTTCTGTAGAAAATATACAAAATAAGGGAAATATAGGATAAAACAGGCAGGTGAGAACAAAACTGTTTGTTTCTAAACACAAAATGGTGGCATGGACAGAAAATATGACTTTAGCAGCAAAAACACCCCGACAACAGCAGAGGGCAGAGTGAGGAAAAACCTCAAACGCTTTCCTGAAAAAACAAACAAAAGGAAAAACTCAGAAGTTTAACGGAAAACGAAAAAACTCCAGAAAAATATTTAAGTTTGAGCTTCAGAAGTCAAAGAATTTCGATTCTTGAAACAGAGTCAAACGTTACTCAGCAGGTTGTTGCTAGGCAACCAAAGTTTGAAACGGCTTCCTACCCAGCAGCTTGTTGCTAGGCAACCAAAAGAGTCAGTTGATTCCACCAACTTAGCCTAGCTTAGCTAGCTGTGCAAGGTCGAGTGGCTAACGTCCTCCTCTGCCTACATCTCCCAGAATGCTGTGCGGTTCTGGATTGGAGCTCAGTGAATATCCTATCAGATGCATCATCTATTGATATTGATCATGTGTCTATTGATTAGATGTTTTATAAAAAATATCCAGGAGATTCTGCTGCTTTGATTTTGATTTACATAAACAAAGTGAAGGTTTAATCACTTTGTGCTTCTTCCTGTATTCTTGCCACTGACAGGAATTTAAATCGTTTCCTTTTCTGTAGAAAATGAGACAGAAAAAGCTCTGACCCGATTGGCTGGGGGCGGTTCTGGTTGGGTTTTGGCAGCTTCACTGGGACGGCGTAGATGTCTGGATGCTTCTGGGCGATTTCCAACTGGAACAGACCCAGAAATGTCAGAGTGAATCGCAGCAAAACCACAGAGGAGCCTTTCAGGAAGCTACTGTTCTGGCAGCCGGACCCGGAAACCTCAACGGGTCTGAATGCAGACTAAACGAGCGGCGGGTTTTCACTGACTCGAGCGTTTTCCGCCTCCTGCAGCTCCAGAAGACGCTGAGCTCGGGCCAGGTGGTCCATCTTCTCAAAGGCTTTGATCTGGAAGAAAACGAGGTTCAGTTAGTGGAAGGAAGAAAGAAAGAAAGATGGCCGACATGGAGAGTGGAGGATTATGGGCTGGTTGTGACTGATGGACCCGGGTTCCAACACGTCTATTTTATTGATTCATTTCAGCTCATTTTCATTAATTTTTATTTTAATTGCCAATATTTTCATCTCATTTTGAAATTTGTCGTTTTTCTGTCTAATTTTGCCAACATGAAACTAATTAAAACCTCAAAAGCAAATAAAAAGTTAAATGTGTTTTCCTCTAAAGCTGATTAAACCTTTCCACCAATATTTAGAGGAAAAAAACACATTAAAATGAACTAAAACCTTAAAATCAATTGAAAATTCAGTTCTATAAACTACTTCAGCTTAATTTCAGCTGTTTAAACCATTTTTAAATTAAATTTCCAAAATATTCAGCTCATTTCAGACACTACTACTTTGAATTTTGTTTTGTTTTACAATTTCCAACATATTTAACTTTTTCTTTCTAATTTTGCTCAAATGAAACAAATCAAAAATGTTAAATTCCCCCAAAAACTTGGTTTAAGTTCAACTATTTCATCGTTTTCATTTACTTAAACCGTTTACCAACCAATATTTTCAGAAACTTTATACACGATTGTTAGTTTCATAGTTTTAAGTTGTAAAATTTTCTTCAAAAAACTTTAATGAAGTTAAAGTTTTAAAATCCACTGAAATTTAACAGCCATGAATAAAATTACAGTTTTACCATGAAATCAAACAAAAACTTTCTTTTCTAAAGCTCGACTATTCCAGCCACTTGAACCATTTCCTTATTATAATCATTATAATTACCAATATATTGAGCTCATTTAGACATGGCTACATTTAATATTGTTGTCAATGTGTTTTAATTTCCAAAGTTTTAAACATTTTCTGCCTAATTTTGCCAAAATGGAACAAATCAAAACCTTAAATCCAGCAAAAACTCTATTTTCTCCAAAGCTCAACAATTTACAAACCTAAATTTTGATCAATTTTATACACGACTGTTAGTTTTAACATTTTTGCTTCAAAAAAATGAACGTAAAACCTTAAAATTCAACAAAAGCTGAGTTGTCCCTGCTAAAACTTTCCATTTTAATCCCAACTTATTCATCTCATTCAGGATATGTTGACTTTTCAAACCTTTTATTTTGTTAACTTTGTGTAAAATGTCAAACTGAAATTAATGGAAATCTTTAAAATTGTAAAACTATTTGTTAATAAACTAACTCACATTAATCTCAACCAATGGCCTTCTTGTTTATAGGCAGGATAAATACCACATTATTTTTCTCAAATATTTGCGTAAAACTTTATATTTAATATTAAATTTACAGTTTTTTTTATCATAGCTGCATCATTTTCAAAGAGTGAGAAGCTTAAAGTGTGTCGAGCTCAAAGGATTCAGGTTTAACTTCTGCTTAAGTCCAGAAAACGGAAAAGTTTTGTGCAGGAACCCAGAAACAGGATGTGGACAAGTGGAGTTACCTGATTGGCCATTCTCTATTTCATAACAGGAAGAGAGAAAAAGCAAAGAGGAAGAAAAGGAAACAAGTTTACTAAGCGAAGCGTAAAGGCAGACGGCAGTGAGAAAGCGAGTCTTGAAGGAAACGGGTCGTTCTGTGTTCCCACCTTTCCCAGGAAGGACTTGTTGGCGGGGTCTTCCTCCTCCTGCGGGTTCGCCGGCGCCGGCTCCTCTGGGGCCTGGTGCAGGCGGGCGATGTTGGGCTTCAAGGCCACCGGCGGGGGAGCCGGCCGGCTGGCGGCCACCGCGTCGATGCTGCTGATGGTGCTGCTGGAGTGGGACTCGTAGCTGCGCACCGAGTCGGTCCGGGCCTGGGCTCGGACCTGCAGCCGGGAGAGAGACGCTGGGAATTCATTCATGATGGGACCTTAGTGCAGCTAAAATATCATCTTAAAGATATTAATAAATGTTTCCAGAGGTCATGAAAGGTCAACCAGCCTCCACTGTCTTCAAACCAGACAAATCTGGTGCCAATCAACTCGGCTACGTTTGTGCAGCAAACATTTTAATTTGTGCTGCTGCGGCTGTGAAGATCTTAATAAAGCTTAAAAGTCAAAAGGTCAACCAGCCACCAGCATCACCAAATCTGACCAAAGTTAAATTTTGTGCTGCAAAAAATGGAGATGTAGATT
Source organism: Poecilia mexicana (assembly GCF_051168715.1). Taxonomy (NCBI): domain Eukaryota; kingdom Metazoa; phylum Chordata; class Actinopteri; order Cyprinodontiformes; family Poeciliidae; genus Poecilia; species Poecilia mexicana. The sequence continues at coordinate 24,075,553 of NW_028263381.1, forward strand.
ATTCATACAAGATGACATAAACCAGGAAGGCCCGCCCTCTTTGAGTCACCGCTGTTGCTAAGCAACGCATCAAACACTTTAGATGATCAAAAATGGTCGACTGTTTATAAAAGGTTTCATCCTTTTATAAAGTTAAAGTTCTGAACTTGTTCCAACTGGGCCCAGAATCGTCTGTTTGGTGAAAAATAAACAGATCTTGCAGCTCTTCTGCTGCGACGCCATCTTGGATATTTTCTAAAGCAAAATACGGAGCATCATCACGTAAAATACGTCAAATCTTTATTGGAGCAGCTTAGCGAGGCGTTGAGCTGCGGCTCCCATCCTGAGGTGGAAGGTTTGAAATCTGCCGCTCACCTTTGGTGGTTCTGGAACAAACGAAGGCGGCGGGCTGGGGTCCCGGTTCAGAACCTCTCTGCTCCCGGGCCTCTTGGCGCGGCGCGGCTCTTCGGGCAGGACGGGCTCCGACGACCTGCTGATGGCGGAGACGGGCGTGGGGTCGTCCAGCGGCTCGTCCAGCTCGTTGTCGGTGTAAGCCCCGCCCTCGTCCGCCGTGTCGTCGTAGTCGCTGGTGAGGCGGCTGTCCATGCTCAGGTAGTCGGCGCTCATGGCCGACAGGTAGGACATGCGGTCGTCCTGAAGGTCCAGGTCCTCCTCTGACCCGTCCATCTGCAGGGGAAATTAATCAGAAACTTATTTATTTCAAAACTCGGATACAAAATCCTGGTGGAATTTGAATGAAATCATTTCATTAATATTCATTTACAATGTTGTGGTTGATGTTTTACTTTCTAAAATATTTAACTTTTTCACATGTTTTGCCAAAACAAAATTTTAGAATTGAAATAAAATCTTTGTTTTCATTATAGCTGAACTGTTTCAGCCATTTTCAGCAACTTAAACCATTTAATCACCAACATTTTCAGCTCATTCCAGACAAAACTACATTGATTTTTTTGTCAATTTGTTTTACAACTTAAAAGATTTTCAACATTTTATGTCTAATTTTGCTGAAATTAAACTAGTTACTTTTCCTTTAAAGTTTAAATACTTCAGCCATTTAATTATCTTTACTTTAGGCTCATTTTACACCTGGTGGTTAGATAAAAACAGATCATTTTAGTCCAGTAAAATGTCAGTTTCATAGTTAATTTTAACAGAATTTTAAAAACGACCAACCACTTCCAGCTACTTAAACACTTGTATTAATTTATTTACCAATCTATTCATCTAGTTTCAGATATGGCTGATTTGAATCCTGGTGTCGACGCTTTTAATTTCCCACATATTTAACTTTTTCTAATTTTCCCAAAATTAAACAAATCAAAAACCTTAAAATCCAACAGACTTTGTTTTTGTCGTCTTCAGCTACTTAAACATTTACAGACTGATATTTTCAGCAATTTTATGATTTGATGGTTTGTAATTTCTGTAATTAGACTTTTTCCTTCCACTAAACCTTCCATCAGTGTTAGCAGCAACATGTCTGTCTGTGCATATTTCTAATAAATTAGATGATATTCTGATTTCTTTCTTTCGACTCACCTTCCCCTCGGACACCCACACGGCTTTCTGCTGCTGCTCCCGGATCGAGTCCTTCACGCTGCCGTACCAGGCGTCATTCGACGAGTTCAGGTCGATGGTCGCTGGATTCCCAACAAACAGGAGCATCAACAGTGAGCGAATCGGACAGAAAGTTTGAAATGCTTCGCTCTGAGGCGCCACTGACCGGTGAAGAGGTGGGAGCAGGTCTTCTTCAGCCGCACCGCCTGCTCGTACAGCTTCCGCGCGCTGCGGTTGGATCCGGGTATCAGGCGGGTCCTCATGGTTTTGACGCCCTGCTTGCTGTCCGGGTTCAGGAAAACCACGATGGGATACCACTGGGTGTAGTTCAACGTGTCCACGGCTTTGGGGGTGACGTCCAGCAGCGCGTGGAGGTCCTACACGACGCCGCGTTTCAGGATTTTATTTCCACCAAAAAAAGACTTTGAGCTAAAAGTGATAAAAAATAAACCAACTACCTGCTCAATGATTTCTCGGATGGTGTTCAGTCTCACCACTCCAGAGGATTTCTCACTTCCAGCGTCTTTGGGCTCAGTTTCTGAAACACAGAAGGTTTTAAGTTTAAAATAAACTTTGGTATAAACCATAAAGTTAATTTTGAATAATAAAAAAAATGAGTTTCTACAGTAACAATTTCTGTAGTTCATTGAAAGCGAGAGAGAAAAATGTCCATCTGATAACAGGAAGGCTGAACGGAAAACAGCAAAATAAAGTTTTGAATTTCTTTTCAGTTTTAATTCTTAGTTAAATCTTTTTCCATTTCTTTTTTTAATTTAGCCCCATTTTAGCTCCATATCCTTGTCATAGTTGACAATTTCTGTTTTGAATTTAATACAAAAACGTGAATTTCTTTTTTTTTCCCACAGAAAAAAATTAAACTGAAAACAAAACAGCTAGAATTGTTTTATTTACTTTTCCTTATTTTCCATTTTTATGTTTTATTCATTCCAAATTTCATGGCCCCAATTTAGCTCCATATTTTTGCATCTTTCCAAAGCAGAAACTGTAATCAGCCTAAATCAAAACCAGCAGGTGAAATATTATTGACACACATTAATCAGAGGTCGAAGGTCTTTTTGAGGATTCCTGACCAACAAAACAGAAATTATTGATTTATTGCTGATAGTAAATGCTAAAATGTTCTTCATAAGCACTGGAATTAATTGTAATTACCATAAATTCACAATTACAACATCCTTGAAGAATCCAAATTGTATTTTTATTTGAACAAAGTGCAGCAGTTGTTACTTTGAACGGTTTCTAACAGAAGCAAGTTTGGACGATACTTACTGGCAATAATGAACTCTTTGGGAAGGTCGTTGGCCAGTTTCTCGTTCACTACGTCGGAAATCGGTCCGAATATGACCACCGGCCTCCTGAAACCAGCTGCAAACAAACTGGATGTCAGGGTTTACCGTCGCCAGCAGGAGAACATGGGAGGAAACGTTTCCTACCTTCTCGGAGCACCACTCTCTCGTACGCGGGGAACTTGGTGGTGACCGGCGCGGTGCTCAGGTCCTCCCGGCTCTTCCGCAGGTCTTTCTTCTTCGCCGCCCTTTGACCTCTCAGCCTCCAGAAGTCTCCTCTGTCGTTGCCTGACGCCGCTCTGGCAGCGTTCTGCACGTTGGCCATTTGTTCAGCTCTGAGACACAAACAGAGACTTTCAGAGGTTTTCTGCACTGACAGGTTCACGGCTCAGACGCGTTTCTCTGACCGCCCACCTGCTCTTGTTGGGGATGATTCCCTTTTTCACTTCGGGCGACTGGTTGTCCTGGTCCATGCGGATGGCCAGCCAGTGGCCCAGCTTGCCGTCGTACAGTGTGTCGGTGACCTTGAAGATCTCTCCCCTGCCGAACGGGAGGCTCTGCGGCGCCTCCTTCTCGTACTCAAAGTGGGTCCTGATGTAGAACGAGTCGCCGCGTCCGGATGCCAGAACGTCTTCATACACTGAAGCCAGAAAAACACAAATCATCTTGGATCCACAGATGCGTTGTATTGGTTCCATGTACGTTTCAGTAACATTAGTTATATAAGCTTCTTATTGAGGTTTCTCTGTTGTTTTTCTCTTTCTGCAGGTTTATAAACAGACTTTTAACACCTTATCTTGTATTCTCTCTACTTTTCTCTCCTTTGCCTTTGAGTTTATTATATGTCAAATAAATCCAAAGCAGTTTCTGAAACAGGGTTTCTGGAGGTTTCACCATCTTTTTTAAGACCATTATGAATGAAATTTAAGACCTGTACAACAAAAAGGTACAAAGGGAAACTAATGTATTGTATTAGTGCCAAGCACATAGCATCAAAGACAAATGTCAACCAATCAACTGACGATTACAATTTTCCAGGATATGCGCTAAATAGCTAGCAAGCTAGGAAGGTATATTAGCAGCTAGTTAGCTGTAGCATCAACAACATGAAGCTACAAAATGTAAAAAAAAATCTGTGCGTCTCTCACATTTGCTTGGTGAAAAAGTCACTACAACATTAAATATTTCTGCCAAGACAACTTTTAAGAACTGTGATTAAAATATTTAAGGCCAACTTACATTTCCCCCCTGAATTTAAGACATTTTAAGGCCTTAATTTCAGTTAAATTAATTTAAAACTTGTTAGGGATGTGCAAACACCCTGTAATAAAGTTTTATATATAAACATCATAGTGAAAGCTGTAATGCTCCAGTCGTGGAAGTGAATTTGTTGGGCTTGGATGGAGAAGTTCTTATTTTTACTTTAGTAAATTTTCTGGATTTTCCACCCACTGAATGAAAAACAAACATGTTTAACCAAAATGTCACCAGACACAGACACACCTGCAGGTTTTGTTAAAGTTTCATAATTTTGAAAAACATTTTTTAGAAAAAAATGTATTTTGAAATTCTGCTACTTAAATGAACTATTGTCATTTTGATCTTTAAAATACAAAAATTTCAACTTTACATTTTGTTTCGTCTGATTATGTAATTTTTAAATATTAAATGATTGATAATTTGATCAGTTACTCAGTGCTTGAGTCGACCTTTTACCACATCATTTTTTACTCTTACTGGAGTTTTATTTCTGTGTTCGTACCTTCTGGTTTGCTCTGAGCCAGGATGGTCACGTCTTCTCCTTTTGGGATGTCCAGCAGGTAGAGGACGGCGTCTTCACGCACCATCCCTCTGAAGTCAACGCTGTTCACCTGAAACAGAGACCAGAAAGTCACTGAAGGGTTTTCATTAGATTCCATGCGAACGTTGGAAGACGAGGACCTAAAAGCGGCACCTTGACGATCTGATCTCCGGTCCGAAGACCCTCCTGCTCGGCCGCACTGTCCTCCTGAACGCCAGCAATGAAGATGCCGACGTCGTTCCCTCCGGCGAGCCGCAGCCCGACGCTGTCGCCCTTCTTGAAGCGCACCATTATCGTGTTCGGCCTTTTGTCACGAAAACAGTCAAGTTCAGAAAAACAGACAAATTCTCCTTTAATTGCTCATACAGACCGATCTGGCAGGGGGATAAAAAGCTGCTGGCTTAAGATGACTACCATTGGTTTTAGCTGTTAGCATAACGTGCTAAATCTTAAATGAACGCCTGATGTATAAAAGAAAAAGGGACGCAGTGCTTTGCTACTAATTATCAACACTACAACTAGATAAGATCAGGAAAAAGTTTTGAGAGAAAAGAAATGGCGAGGAAGAGAGAAGCAGGTCAGCTATGCTAGCTTGACTATGACAACCTGAACATGTAGATGTGCTGTGGAATTTGGCGTTTCAGTTCAGTTACAAAATATAAAAAAATGTAAACTACTGACCCGTAGACTTCCTGATCCTCCAAGCTCGGCTTCAGTGGGACTTTTGGAGGAACCTGAACTCTTGGGGCGACAGCTGCTGCTGCGAATGAAAACGGTAAAACGATCAGATCAGCCATATTGTGCTTTAATCAGCTTGTCTTAACATCTTCAGAAGCAGAAAGACATTTACCTGGCGGCGACACAGATCGAGTTTCGTCCCTCTCTGGCGGCAAAGGGGAGGAATCTTCATGCCTCTCCAGACTTTTGAGAGGCGTCGGCATCGCGCCCATTTTCGCCAACCTGCTAGAAGGATCGTCTCTGAAAGTAAAAAAAATAAAAGTTAGCAGGAAATGCTACGAATAAGTATTACACAAGAACATCGTAAGTCATGTTATGAGAATAAAATGTTTGTGATAAAAGAATAAAGTTGTAACAATGAGAATAAACTTGTAATACAAAAATAAATAAATGACCATAATAAAGTCATAATATGAGAAAAACGAACATTTTAAAATTCAAACATCTCTAGGAGTACCACAAGGTCGTGTTCTGACCCACGAGAACTTGAACCACAAATAACAGTTTTTTGCCATCATTTTAGCTGTTGCCACCAACATTGTGTCATTAATTTTGACGATGCTAACTGACCTGGAATAGATAAAGTATTACTGCCAAACAGAGAATACAACATCTTTTTACAGGTGTATTTAGCAGGTTATTCCTTACTTTGAATATGTGAATCAAAGCTAAACTGTGTTATTTTAAGATGCTGAAAATAGACCAAAGCGAGCCGCGTTTGGCTGCATGACAGCGTACCTGGGTTTGTCTCGAAGCCTCTCATTGGACGAGTGTGAGGAAAGGTCGGAGGGATGACCTCGCTCCTGTGGAGAGTAAGAGCGGTACGACTCGATCTCAGAGATATCTGCAAAAAACACGACAGACGAAGTGAAAAATGTCTCTTTCCTGCAGCCCAACGAGAAACTGAAACACAGACGCAAAACAGATTCACCTGTTTCGAAATCGAACGTCCCCGACTAAATTACAAGCATAAGCAGATCTGTGGATCTTAAACTGAAAAGCATCAGACAACGACAGCAGCACACTGCAAAAACACAAAATATGACCAAGTATTTTTACTCTAGTTTCTAGTGTAAATATATTAATACACTTGAAATAAGAGAAAACTAAATAACTTTTCACCAAGACATAGGAGCTTGTTTTAAGTGAATAATTTCTTAATATTGACAAAGATGTTCTGGTTCCATTGGCAGATTATTTCACCTATGGGAAAAATCTGCCCGTTACCTAGCAACCCCAGCAGAGTTCCGCCAGTCACCTAGCAACCAAAGCCTGTGCCACGCAAAATATGTTCACTACATTCTTTCTTTGCACAAAATCATTTGAGGAAAATAAGATTTTACTCTGGTTGTTATTTCAGTTATAATATGGGAACAATGTCTTATTGAAATCATCAATGAAACAAGCACATTTTTGTCTATTTAGGAATAAAATAAGCTGCTATATCTTGCTGAAAAGTTACTTTTAAAGTTAGATTTGTCTTATTTCAAGTGTGTTAAAATATCTACACAAGAAACTAAGCAAAAATACTTTTTGTGTTTCTACAGTGCAGGGAAAAAAATGAAGTGGATGGATGATGTTTGGGAGCTAAAAAAAAATAAACAAAAAAAATCCTTGCATTGTGGAAATCCAACAGCAGGATTATAATCTGGGATTAGATCACCCTGCTGGAGGGGAATGAACACTTTCACACATGAAGACAAAACCAGACAAAGTGGGTCACGCTGGACCAATCAGAGTCCTCCGTCTGGGTCATGTGACCCCAAAAAACCAGGTATAAAAAGAGGAGCTGCTGCTGCTGCATGGAGTGAATATTTAAATACGACTAAAAGCGGATGAGAGTAAAAGTACAAGCTTTTATTTGATGAGCGTAAAACAAGTTACAGCAACATTATTGGCAACAATTTCTTCACAAATGGAAGTTCACATGTGCTGGGTTATTTTTCTCTCTTAAGCGATTTAAAAGTATGTCTATGATGATGGCGGTGATGATGATGATGGCGGCGGCGGCGAGCATTCACACCGGGTAGGTCCTGCTGGTTTTCAGTTTGGAGGGTCTCTCACCATCGAGCTCCGAGTCGCTGTCCACCATCGGCGGGATGCGGATCAGGATCTGGCGGCGGTCGCGCTGAACCACCAGCTGCAGCCGGCCGCGAGACTTCTCGATCAGCTTCCCGGCGTCGCCGAGGGAGAGGTTCTCCGTCACCGTGCCGTTGATCTGAGGGAGGAGGGACAGAGGTCAGAGGTCAGAGAGGAGGAGAGACCAGTTGAGTTTATAGATAGTTAAAGAAAAACCAGATAAAGAATGAGGAGTAATTTCTCTCTCTCTGTTTATTCTTGTTTTCTGGGCGATTCTGTTTTTGTAGCAGCTGAATAAACTCTGATCATGAATCCCCCTCCCTGCCTCTCTGAGGTCCCACCTTCAGGATGATGTCTCCCTCCTGCAGGTTCCCGTCTCTGCCGGCCAGGCCGCTGCTCGTCATCTCCTTGATGAAGAGCTGGCTGCCCAGGCGCAGGCCGTACTCTGCAGGACGAGATCACAAACATTTCACATTCACTCTGATGTCAAACCTGGACAAGCTTACACACACGTCACATTTTAAAGACAAATCTGGTATGAATCTGGAAAAAAACTAAATAATTATTTTTTGGAAAAGTATTGTTTTACCCTGAGAAATATAGAAATTTCAGCCTTTGATTTGAACATACTTAGTGAGGAAGGAGAATAATTTACCGCTGATTAAAGGTTTTAGTTCAGAGCAGCAGCCTGCAGTAAATACTGAAATATTTTCAACCTCTAGAAACAGATGTAAAGCTTCTCATTGTCTTTAAGTCTTTTTTGTGTTTTTATGCCTGTTTTGTCCAAGATGAATAATTTCATAAAAATTTAATGCATCATTATTTTTGGAGAAATGAAAGTAAAGAAAACAAACTCTTCATCCTCGGGTCCCAAAACATTTAATGTCAGACTTGGAGATGAGAAAATTTTACATGTTGGAAGATTTAAAAGTAGAGGAAGTCACATTTAAACTTATTAAAGTGTTCATAAATGACCATTTCTGCATAAATCCCTCCTGGTTTAGGAGTTTTAATCCCATCTGGAGCCAACTAGGCTAAAAATCTTATTTTTTTCCCTTTAATACTTCAGTAAATTCATTATTTGCATCAGAAGAATCACCACTGGAGACTGGATAAAACTATTAATATGTTGAAAAAACTACATTAAACCTAATCCTTAGTTTTACTGTAATAATCTCGTTTTATGAGTTTAGCTTTAATCAAACATCTGAGCTGCTGCTCTGCTAATCTGTCAGCAACTAAATCAGATTCAAAGGAAGAGATGAAGGCCAGTCGCCGCTAATTAACCTCTCAGGTTTTATTTTAATGAGCATCTCCATTCTGTTCTGAAGATCTGGACCCAGAACGACGCTGACGTGTGTATGCTAAGCTAAGTGCTATTTTTAGATGTGAAGGAAAACCAAAAAAGAAATGGCTAGAAAACGACAAACGGTCAAAAAAGTGGAAACATTTTAAATTAAACCGAAAACACAGAACAGTTCAGTGCACAGCAGAATTATCTAGGAGGAAAATTTTTAGCTAATGTTACATGTGACAACTAATCATAGTGGCCAACAACCTGGGTGTTAGCCAGGTTGTGTCAAAAAACAACAACTGTGCAGCAATTAATGTAATGGTGTCCAATAGATACAAGGTTATAGCATTTTAAGCTATATAATGTTTATTTAAAATTGAATTAAATTGGTTGTTTACTTAAATGTCTTTTTTGGGGGATGGTAATAATCATAAAATGTGGATTCCCCAGAACTTAAGTATATTGTTTTCCCAATTACTTGATTAATTGACAAAATAATCAATAGAGTACTGAGAGTCTCTGCATAGTAGACACACAAAAGACTAGCTAATTAGCAAACAGGGGTTTGTTAGCAGCTAGTTAGCGGTAGCCGCAACTACCTCGAGCCACAGAACGCAATCATGATGTTTGTGTGCAACAAGCTTTTTGACTGACTGAAAAGTCAAAAACTATCACGACTTTTTTACATTTCTGTCTCAGTTGCTGCTCTTAATGTGTTGTTCTTTCAGCAAATGGCCTTTTTTAAAAGTTTGTTTAGTCCAGTTAGCGATTAATTATTTCAATAATCGATTAATCATGATTAATCGCTTCAGTCTTAAAGATACCAAAGTACATTATGAAACTAAGGAATATGTCAAAATTATTAAGTCAAATCTGATTAACTTATTTTATCATCAAAATATGTTGTACATAAATTTAACCATGCATTAAGGACTACTACAATTTCAATAATTGATTAATCACGATTAATTGATAAAAAATTAACATTAATTTGAATAATTGTGATTTCAACAATTGATTAATCGTTTCAGCAAATGAAACAATTAGTCGTTTCAAAGAAGTCCATGCATTAAGGACTACTATTACTATTTCAGTAATCAATTAATGATTCATGATTAAACAGATTAATCACTTATTTAAATAGATGATTATTTGGATCGTGATTTCAATAATTAATCATGACTAATTCAATTAATTATGATTAATCAAGCATCTTGATAATTGAAAATAATCGATTAATCACAATTAAAATCATGATTAATACGATTAATCGTGACTAAGTGACTGAAAACATCCATTACTGACAATCAGTGATGATTAATCTGCTTAATTGTGATTTCAATAACTGACAGTTGTGATTAATCTAATTAATCATGATTAATCGTTTCATAGACCAAAGCTGAGACCATTAGAACCGTGGACAGATCGTGTTGTTCTGCAGAGTTCGGGCCGCTCACCTTCGTTGGGATGGTTCTTCAGCAGCAGCACGTTGACGGGTTTCTCCAGCGGCTCCTGGTCGCGGCCCGGCCGGGGCAGTGGGATGGGAGCAGCAGGGGGCGATGGTGAGCGATCCAGGCGATCTCTGCTGGCCGTCCTACGGACCGGCTCGTTGTACCTCGGGTCCCGGTCTCGGTCCCGGCCGCGTTCGAAGCTCGGGTCGCGCCGCTGGCTTCTTCCAGGGCTATAGCCGTCCCGGCCGTAGCGCGGCTCCGGGCTCGGGGCGCGGTCCAAAGCTCGCTCGCTGCGGTAGCGTGGCTCTGGGCTCGGGGCGCGGTCCAAGGCTCGCTCGCTGCGGTAGCGCGGCTCCGGGCTGTAGTCACGGTCGAGGGTTCGCTCGCTGCGGTAGCGGCAGTCTGGGCTGTAGTCGCGGTCCAGGGTTCGCTCGCTGCGGTAGCGGCGGTCTGGGCTGTAGTCGCGGTCCAACGTGCGGCCCCTGCTGCCGTCGCGCCGGTAGCCCCGGTTGGGGCTCAGGTCGCGCTCGGCGCTCCTGCCGCGGTCATAGTTCCGGTCGTAGTTCCGGTCGTCGTAGCCGCGGCGCTCCAGGCTGTTGTCGCGGCCGCTGGTCATGCTGCGGCGGTCCGGTTCGTAGTTGTAGTCGCTGTAGTTGTCGTTGCTGAAGACCTCAGGCGAGGCGGGCCGGGGCATCACGCTAACTGGGACTCTCTTGGCGCGCTTGACTGTCTGCAGAAGAAGAAGAGAAACCTCGCAGTTTGTGGATGTTACCACGGCAACAGCACAGTTCCTTTAAGTCACGGATCCAACAGAACTTTCCAGTTTTCTGTGAAAGCAGGTCCCAGCAGAGATCGTCTATTAGGGCCAATCTATGTAACCAAGTTCTGCATTTTTCCTCACATAACAAAAACTGTTGATGTTACCATGGCAACAACACAGTAGTAGCATAGTGAAATACTACATTTAGTGGCCAGGAAGAGAGAAATATGCGTTCTAACAACAAAGGAAGAAAGGAAACAAGAGCAAAGGATAAAGGAAGGAAAGAAGGAGGGAAATGAGGACAAATAAAGGAAGGAAATAAGCATAGTATGAAAGGAAACATGAAGAAGGGAGGAGACAGTCGAGGCGGGCCTGTGTCCTCCTCATATGAGGTAAGAGCAAGGTAAGGAAACATCTAGGAAACAATGGCAAAGGAATTAAGAAAACATGAAATAAGGATACATCAAGGAAGGAAAGAGTAAAGATAAAGGAAAGAAGAAGGGTGTGAAAGGAGGGCAGAAGAAAGTAAGAAAGAAAAAGAGAAGGAAAAGAGAAAAGAAAGAAAGGATACAAGTAAGAAAGGAAGGAAGGAAATAAAAGCAAGGGAGGAAAAGAAATAAAGAAAGAAGGAAGAATACAAGAGCAAATAAGTCAATAAGAACAAATAAGGAGACATGAAGGAAGGAAACGAGGACAGAAGGATGAATCCAGTGTAGCTCTGAGTTTTGATGTCATTCTTACGATTTTGGCCGTTTTGCCACATTTCCTGAGGGTCTGAACAGCGAAGGAGTGCAGCGCTCCCTCCATGGGCGTGTTGTTCACCAGAACCACGCGGTCCTTCTCACTGAAACACACACACACACACGGGTCAGCGCTCTGAAACACACACGGGTCAGCTCTCTGAAACACACACACGGGTCAGCTCTCTGAAACACACACACACACGGGTCAGCTCTCTGAAACACACACACGGGTCAGCTCTCTGAAACACACACACACGGGTCAGCGCTCTGAAACACACACACGGGTCAGCGCTCTGAAACACACACACGGGTCAGCGCTCTGAAACACACACACACGGGTCAGCGCTCTGAAACACACACACACGGGTCAGCGCTCTGAAACACACACACACGGGTCAGCGCTCTGAAACACACACACACGGGTCAGCGCTCTGAAACACACACACACACACGGGTCAGCGCTCTGAAACACACACACGGGTCCGACCCAGACCCTCTGACATGACACTCACAACAGCAGCCCCTCTGCCGGGCCGCCCTGCAGGACGTCCGACACCACGATGGACGTCTCGCCCGTGTCCTCGTTCGGGTTGTCCCGTCCTCCTGAAACCGCGATCCCAAAACCCATTTTGGAATCCTGGGGAAAAAAAACAAATACTTTAAACATTTAGAACCATTTCCAGGAGAAAAGTGTTTTTCCACCAACGACCCGGTTTAATCTGGTTTTTATTCCACCTGGTGATGAACCGGTTTTCCCACCAGATGAGATTAAGTTGGAGATTTGATGACCTCGCCTCTTTATCCCTCCCTTCAATCTGAACCATTTATAAAAACAATTCAGCGCTTCCCTCCGTCTCTAGCAGATGGCCGATCGAGCAGAGGGAGGGAGAGAGAGCGCAGAGACAGAAGACGAGCCGCCATTTTGGTTTCGTCCTTCCACCAACGGTAAAGAAAACACTTTAAATGGTTCAGATTAAAAACCTCGGTCTGGTTCGGTTGAACTGAACTGACGCTGAGCGGACCAGAGATCGCTCCGAAGCAGGAAACCAACTACAGGCCATTCTGGGCGTGTATCCAGTTTAACTAGAGGTTAGTGGAGGTGTTGTGTCGGTTGTCATGGTGACAGGTATTCGTGTAGCATAAAGTCGACCCAAACAGCGAGGAAAAGCAGAATATAAACGGTTTAAAGTTATTTTCCACCTCGTTTATCAGCCGCTATTATTTTTAAACATTCAATAAAACTGGAATATTAATTAACTTGTTTGTCGAACTTGGTGATATTTATACGATCAAATAGGGTCAAGTGTTTCCTAAAGTATATAAGCCGTTTTCTGTTGGATTTTAAATTATTTACCAATGTACAAGAGAAATTTGCTTAGTCATCTCTGGCATCTTAGCAGAATCCAAACTGTTTATAGATTTATTTATATCCAGAGAGAATAAATATTTTATGAATAAAACCCATCAGCCATTTTCTCATCTTTAATTTAAGCCATATTTTACAGAAACCGAGTAAGAAATAAAGGCACTGCGACCATTTCAGTGACGGATTCCTCCTCATATTGCCACAGTCTGGTTTTGTGGACATGACTCAGTGACTCTCAGTAATGGCCGCCTGCAGGAGCGTTGCTAGCGTTAGCGGCTAACGTCCAAACCAGTAGTTTATATTAATGGAGGAATCCTAACACCGCTAAAATCTGATGCTAATCCATTTCTGTTTACATTTTGTGAAGCAGGAAGTTGTGCCCAGCGTGAGATTTGTGACGTTTCCTTCAGTGGTTCTTGGTGCAGCGCCCCCACAGGCCAGGAGGGGAACAGGTTTTTCAATTAGTTTGGTTTGTTTGACTCGGTGCAAAGTGAAACAGCACCAGCAGCTGAAAAATGTAACAAATGTTGCAATTTTGGTCCCCAATCAAACCGAATCTACCGAACCATCAGGTGTGAAAACAGCCTCACTGTATTAAACTGAAATAGTTTGAGAGAAACGCCGTCTCAAGAGGATTACTGTTAACATAAAACAGTAAACTGGGTGTCGTTTGGTCATTTATTTTGATCCAGCAGGGAGAGCGAAGCCGCCCGCCTCACCTGATGACTCTAATCCAACAAATATCACGCAGCGTTGAGGCATCAGATAATGAACGGCAGGAGAGCGACAGCTGGCTGCCGGAGGGGAGGGGTAGGAAAAAAAAAAAAACGTTTCCTGCATTAAATCAGCTCCGTTTGTCCTGCACGTGTTCACAGTCAAAACCATGCAGAGGCCTGATATGATTGTCAATAAATCAAATGATAAATTAAAACAAGCTCAATAATTTAAATTTTCATGATTTATCATCTTTTTTTCTTTTCTACCAAAACCTGGATGGTAAAAGTTTTCAGTTTGGTGTCAACTAAACTTTCTTTGAAGGATAATTTTGTTTACAGAGACTTCATAATTCATTTTATTTTTATTTCTGTTTTGTTTATTTACTTTGGATATTTATAAAGTATAAAACTGTTCAGATTTAGAGCGTTAAAGATGCTTCAATTAGTTTAGATCTGGATATTTCTTCCAGTTGCAGTTTTAAATGCTCATTGGAAATTAAAGTTTGTTGATCTCTGATTGTGTTCTTGCTTTATTATTTTGCCATTTCCATTATATTAGCTGAAAATGGTCTCAAAACAACAACATAAACTAATGGGACCATTTATGGTCCAGTAAAGTTTGTCGTGTTGACCGGCCTGAACACGCGTCATCTTCTGCTTTTACAAGAAAAGAAAAGTGAAAGTGTGTCCATCTTTAGCCGTCACTCAGTAATAATTCATCAGCACTCAGAGCGTCTCTGTGGTGAATAATGTAAAGATGGCGGCGTCTGGGACTCACCCTCTGCAGGGTCACGGTGTACTGCTCCCACACCGTCTGCTCCATGACCGGGTTCTGGGGAACAACACAAACATTTCCATTTCAGACTCAGATTAATAATGCATTCTGTGATGTAACCAACAAAGCCGCTCCACTGGGCCCGTCGTTACACAACCAGAGGAACGGCGGCGGCGGACCGCTCCCAGCTGGAGACCCACCGACCAACCGGCCACAGATCAGAACCAGACGATTTCTCACTCCAGCATATGGAGCGATACATCATGAAACACTCGGTTGGAAACTTAAAGAACTTTTTAGGAGAGAAATAGAAAAAAATCTGATCGGTGCGTCTGAATGAAGCTGCTAACAGTAATTTAACTTTTGTAACATTTTCAAACTATCAAAATACTTTTCAAAAGAACAGAAATCTGAATTTTTCTACATCACAACTGAAGCTTCTTTCTTCACAGGACAAAATCAGCATTCATTAAGTTTTCTTGTGACTAAAGTGAAGAGCATTTTAAAATATTTTTAATTTATGTGTCAATTCAAGCAAACATTTTGAGGATTTGCATTAAAACCAGAGTCGACGTTTTAGCAGCAAAAAAAACTTCCGTCTGAATAAATGATCCATTATTCAGCAAGTTGTCAGTTCTCAAAGGGAAACTCCATATTGGTTTAAATGAAACGTAAAAAAAAATTAAATATGAACTGGAAAACAAAAAATTTAAAAGGAAGAAAAAACTTAGATTTTTTCCAAGCAAAAATAAAATAAACATTTTCCTCTAAAAAAAAAAAAGACAGGAACTGATTTCCCGTCTTTAAAAATAAAAAAATTGTTAAAAGTATTGAATAAAAATACAGAATTTTTTGTTTAAGAAAAGTTATTTTCCCCCCATGAAAAATAAAATTAAAAAAAGGTTTCCCTTAACAAAATTATCAGCTTTTTGTCTTAAAAAATAGAAGCAAAAAATAAAAACTATACATTTTCTTTGTAAAAGAAAATTAAATTCCACTTATCCGCCTCCAAAACATGGCCTCACTTAAAACAAGCAGCAGTTCAACCACCTGAGCAGCAGGTAGGAAACCTGGGTGAGGATCTAGAAACTCAAGTTTTCAAGATTTTCACTAAACGTATGTGAAAGACAGCAGACAGTGAAATCTGCAGTTTAACTTTTTCTGACTTAAAAGCTCCAGAAATCAGTACAGAGAAAAACCTGACTGGTCAATCTGTGTGAAATAGATTTTCAAAACACTAAAGATTAAGATTAAACGGGTTACAGAGAGAAATTAGAGGCAAAATTCATGTTGGGATTAAATGAAATCAAAACTTTCAATGCAGAACCTCAAATCTTTTCTAAACCCAAATCCCTTCCTTCTCCATCACACAGCCTCCATGACCAGCCGGGTCCAGCGGCGCGACTCGGACCCAAACCGGGTCGCCGCGGCGACGGAGCGGCACTCACAAGTCCCTGCAGGATGCGGATGGTCTTGACAGCGTGCGCCCATTTCCTGTGCAGGCTGAGGACGGTCTTCATGGTGGCTTCCTAACCGCGTGTGTCCTGGTTCAGATCGATGTGCGCCACAGCCTCCATGACCACATCTGCACACATCTGCAGCTGCAGCAGCAGCAGCAGCAGCTCTCTCCCTGCCTTTGACGTAAGCGGGATTCTGCTGGCCTACATTCAGCACAAATCCCACCGTCTGCAGGAAGTGGAAGCAGAGACGCTCCGACTTCTGGGCTGCGTTCAAACGCTCAGCGCAGGAAAACTCCAGCTCTTCCCACCACTTCAGAGGGAAGTTTGGAAACTTTTACAGCACCGCAATTCAGAGATACAAATAAATAAATAATTAGTGTTATTTATTACTGGTATTGCTAAGGTGTTGCTGTGGTGTTCTACACTCTACAGCAGGGATAAAACAGATAAAATATAAAAACATTTCATGTTAAATGTCTGATTGGTCCAAGAGGGCGGCTCATTTAGAGTTAATTTAAAATGTACTATACCTTCTTTTATTCTAACAGCTGATTTTTTCATAAATAAAAAATTAAAAACACTGATTTTATTTTTGCTTAAAAATATTTTTTCTTTAAAATTATTTATGTTTTAGGCTTAAAAAAGATATTTTAAACAAAACTTAATATTTCTAAGTGAATAACTTTTTAAATGGCTTCACTCTCTTAAAAATGCAGTAAGAAAATGGACCAAAAATTTGAAAAAGATCCCATTTGACGAGTTTCATTTAAAGCTCAGAAATGAATTTAAAAAATGTCATATTTTGGTGAAAAACTGATCCATAAAAGACGATATATTCAAAACGATAAGACGGGCATTTGGGTCGATTGGTTTTTAGTTGTAGTAAAAGTTGTTTGGATGTTTTTGTTGTTTTATTGTAATATTTCTTTAAATCTTCTTCTGTATCAACCGATGGGATCGGGGGCCACTTAAAATCCATCAAGAGGGCCACAAATGGCCCCCGGACCACACTTTGGACACCCTGATATAAACCAACCTGTATTTCAGATCAACAAATCAATGAGTCATTAAATATTACATTGAAAGTATCCAAACAAATTAAGGTAAACGCTTAAATATAAAATACAAAGAAAGTCACAAAAAATTCTCTAAAATGTGTTTTCACCAAGTTTTATAGTATTTAGCAAATATAAATAATTTTATTGACCCTAACTGACCTAAAATAAGAAAAATGTAATCTGATTTAACTTCAGACACTGAGAAAAAAAAAAGTTTGTTTATCTGGTTTCAACTAAGTAATGTTTTACAGATTTGGGCTTTTAATCAGACATTAGATTATATTTTATTACAAAACTGTTGCGTTTACATATAAAGCAGTTTGAAGACGCAGATGAATAATCTGAGAATAAATCAGCGAAAGCTTTTCCTCTGAATGTCGAGAGTCATTACATAAACGTTTCCTCTGATGAGGATCAGAATCACAGGATGCGACTTAAACTAATTATTTACAACAAGAAGAAAAAGAACCAGGAAGCTGCAGGGGAAAAAAAAAATCTACTCTGGGTTTATTTTTAGACGCCACATAGAGACGTGGATAAAAACCTTCAGATATAAAAAGGAAGCAGCGTTATTTGAAGAAACTCTCTCTCTGAAGCAGATGGACAGGAAATGCTAATGATGCCCCATGCTAGCTGCGCTAACGCTACAAGCTAATGCTACAACACGGATGTTTGGAAGCAATTTAAACTCCAGCTTCTGCTTTTTGTTCCTTTAAAGTTACATTTCGAACACAGAATCCATGTAAGCCCTTTAGAGTAAGACTTAACTGTTTATCAGATTCTACCAGAGTAAAAATGGTATTTTCAGAGATGAGGGTAAAAAATACATAAATTAAAACAGGAAAAACTGGTGGGAATTTAAGGCTCAGTTAAAAAAAGTGAGTAGCTCAGAAAGCCCCAGTTATAATCCCAGGCTTTTTCCACTTATTTATTAATGAAATCATAAACAAACAATTCCCACAAAAAGGAGGAAAATTCCATATTTCATTCCCGTTAGATGGGAGAACAATAATCTGTCAAATTCAGGTAAAATAAGGACCTGTGTCTTCCTGCAGGAGGCGCCAAAAGCACTAAAACCAAACCACACAGAGGATGTTTCAGAGCGCTGACTCACCGTTACAGAAAATTATGAAACAAAGTCTAATTTTATCCACAGAACAGATAAAACTTGAACAAGTCAGCAACCTAGACTCAGCATAAAAACCAAGAAAAACATTTCTGTGTCTCATTGAACTGAAATCAGATCCATTTTGTTCAAACCGTTACCAACAGAAGCAGATTTTGTAACAAACTCAGGGTCAAAGGTCAGATTAGACGACTCTGCTGGACAATACAATCTGAAACTAATGTTAAAAACTAAATTAGTCTTTTTTTTTATACTTCTTTCCAGAAAAATCCCAGAATCTAAAATCTAATGGATGCTGGGAGAAATGTTATGCAGTGGCGCCCTCTGCTGGAAACAAAGCAGCATTACACCATGGATTTTAAAATGAAGAAACAAAATTATGAATAAAAATCTAAATTTAAATACAGAACAAATTCAGTTCTTACCTAATAATACATGAAATTTTTCATGACCACAAAAAGAAAAAGCTACAGAATAAATCAGATACAAAATTTATCTTTTAGTGAGAAAAAAAAAGATTTCACATCTTTTAATATCAAACAGACATTAGCATCTCATGAGATATTTGACTCCTTTTAAAGAAACGGCAACTATAACCATCAATTTAATTGTTTTTCCCCTCATAAAGGAAAAAGTGATTTTAATGTCTTTATTGCCTTTTTATACTCTTTACATGATATCTTGCTTGCTGATTTTAATAAAATAAATTTCTTAAGCATGCATTTCCCCAGATAAGTTATTCTACTCTTCCTATGAAATCCTTAAAATGTCTCAGGTTTAAAACATTTAATCTATTTGTAAAAACTGGAAAAATGTAATTTGGACTGAAATATCCTAGTTTATTTTTTTTAATCTGTCATTTCAAACCCTATAAATTAAATCCAGTTGCTACTACTGTGGTCAATTTTTACTTTTTATGGATAGAAACAGAAAAAGTGCCAGAGTTTTTAATTTTAAAGCAGTTTAACACATATTGCTGCCCACAGTCAGCCAGCTGGCTGAAAAATCTCTCTGTTTTTCCTCATACTGGCAAGAAAACACTAATTTCTCTCACTTGAAACGCATCTAGTCGCACAAAAACAATCAATTTGAAATATTTGAGTGTAAATACAATAATATTGTAACGATCTGGTATATTTATACTCTAATTTATGTAGGGATATCAAACTTCCTTCCCACTGATTATTAAAACTCATACTTGTGACTTCTAATAATAGAAAGTTACAATTTTATTTAAGATAGGTTTTAATTTAAAAATGCCACCCTAGGTGAGGCTGAGTTGTAAAAATGTTTAACTAGTTAAACTTTGATTATTAGTTGATTAATACACAGTTTGTCATATAAACACCAACATAATGTTCAAAATAAGGTTTTTTTTTTTAGGTTTAACCAAGAGTGGAAAAGTTCCTGAGGATCACAAACTGTGTTTTAATGAATGTTAAGTTTTGAGTAACTGGGTTCAGGTTCAGGCCTGGAGCTGATTAATAATCCGTTAAAAACGGTGGAACAGCCCTTTACTGGAGCTTCCAAACGGACGCCAACTTCGGCGCCGTCCTATCAGCAGGTGCGGCAGGATGCAACAGGCTTCAGTTGGGATCCACAGGGGAAAAAACCCGAACATTCCCGGTTTTCTCCCCCTAAAAACAGCCACACGAACCTCTGTGGCCGCTCCAGTGTCACTTCTACTCCCGGTGGAGGTTTATAACTTCAGTTTGTTTTAAAAACGGAAGATACTTACGGTTAAATTGCGGGGCGTAAATCTTCTCAGAGAGAGCAGGGCCCCTCTGTTCACAGGCATCACGCACTTTGAACCGTCCCGGACTGGTACCACTGGTTTCCAACCGAACTCCCTAACTGGATGAACGTTTCCGGGTGGCACGTCGGCCAAAGTGACGAATAAAAGTAGGAAAATACACAAGTTTAAAGATTTTACAGCCACTTCGGCTTGACTTTAAATCACGAACTTCGCTCCCTAAAAAAAACATTAAAAAAAAAAAAAATAGCGCCGAGGGCTGTGAGCTCGAGCCGGACTGAACCAACGCAGGCAGCGGCGGGGGGTGACGCCTTCACAAATAGTCAGGATAAATCCACTCCGACGTGAAAATCTCCTTATAACCACACTATTAAGTCGTTTAGCTCATCTTTAAATATTTCATAACAATTAAAAACCAAACCGGAAGAATAAAAATACATTTACACAAAAGATGTTGGCGTCTTTAACACCCGGTCGGATGGAGTAGTCCGAATTTCCCATTGATTTTTAAAGCTGTGAAGCTCCCAGGCGGACAGAACAAAAAGTATGACACAGGAAAACGACATCTGAGCGTAATTTATCTATTTTTAGACAGACTAAAAATAAATCTGCATCACAGACACAATGACTTTTTACACTCCCACACATCAAAAAATCCCAAACTGCAACATCTAGCATTCAAAGTATTCACACCCCTTCAAACGTTTTCACATTTTGTCCGGTTAGAGCCACAAACTTCAGTTTATATTATTAGGATTTTATGTAATAAAAGGAAAAGGTTTTTTTATTTAAACAAATGTTTATAAATGAAAATCTGAAGTGTGTGGCATGCATTTGTGATCCACACAGATGTTCTTTATCCAATCTGACTAACTTAGAGATATTTTGCAAAGAATACTGGCACAAATTCTGAACTTTGTGTTGGTTTATTACATAAAAACTAAACAAAATCCATCCAAAATAGTGGTTTTAAAGTGAGAAAAAAATTTAAGCTCAAGATATATTAATATTTCATGAAATTATGCTAGAAATAAGTTCTCTCTAAAACTATTTAGAATAGTTTAAAAATAAAATGTAGAGTTACTAAACTATTAATTGTCTCTGTAAATAGTTAAAAAATGTATATTACATTCCAAATGTAGTTGCTTTTAAATTATATATATGTATAACAGCTTTTATGACTTTTATTTTATCTTTTTTGTGAATAATTGTACAAAGTCTTTGGTGGAGACGTCAATTCAGACCTTATTAATTTGATCTTTTGTGTGTTTTGTTGTGCCTAATAAATATGACCTCATCATAATCTTCTAATACAACCAAACCAAATTGTTTCCATATTCTGCCGCCACAATGTCTGAAATATAAAAGGAGGCTATAAGTCGAATTATCCAGGCAGATAAAGCAGGGATTGTCCCAATTATAAAATCAGGGATTAGTCCATGAAAAGAGGTTCCCAATTAACAACAAACAACAAAAAAAATGAATCCAAAGTCTAGCAGATGAATCATGGCTGCAATTATTTAAATTTGAAAATGAAGGATTATTTCTGACTCATAACAAGCAGATTGTTTTTTTGAAACCTTTATCCCATATAAATATGATTTTTTGTCATTTACTTTCAATTTTTTACTTATTGTATTTTTATAGCAATTGTTTTTTTTTTTTACTTAATTGCATTTTTTTCTTTTTAGTATTAGTACTTTGTAATTTTTGTATTTTTTACACTTTTAAAAAATTAAACCATTTACTACATATTTTATATCTTCATATTTTTACTTTCATTGTATAGCTCACTTTTTTCATAGTCTGATTTAATTTCTATTGTATATTTTATGTGAGTTGAATCCAGTATTTAATTTTCCAACTTTTCAGTGGACAGTTATCTCCTAGTATTCACCCGGTTATTGATCCCAGCCGCCCAAAAATAGCTAAACACCTTAAAACTCCTTTAAAATGCTTATAGCTACCAATTTTAATAGTACAAACCTTAAATATATCTTGATATACATGAATTCACAGAGTGGAAACCGTCTTAGCTAGCTAGCGCTGCTACAGAAGCTAACAACAGTCTTCCTAATCTCCACTGTTGGAGTATTAGCCAATCAGCATGAAGCAAAATAAAAGGTGCTCCTGGATTGGCTGTTACATAACGGGTAGCCAATAGCATGTCACGTAGCATTGTACCTCAGTGTTCTAGCTTCGAGTTAAGTTCCACAGAAAAATCTCAATACGAACCCGCAAATAAGGGAGGATTCACTGTTTAATGAGTAATAATACCGATAAATTATTTTATTTTTAGCCTGTTTTGGCCAGAACAATCAACTTAATCTCAGCAGTTTAACTTTCTTGATAAGTAAACAGCTGTTTCAGGTTTTAGCTGCAGTAAAACAACATAAATAAGCTAATTTCAAAACAAATGCAGCTCTTCTGCACTTTGGACACACCTATGACTTTTTTCTGGAAGAGGAGTCAGTGTGGTAGAAATAAGCACATTCCAGGGCTGCTGAAAAATGTCAGGCACAGCTCAAAATAGGCCAACCTTATGCAAAGCAGCCTCCCTGACCTGAATTATTTGTGAGACTGAGCCATTAAAACAATGAAGCTTTCTGGATCTGACATGTCTCTCTGGTTAATCATCATCCTGGGTGGGGGAGAGCAGGAGGAGGGGAATCTCTGCAGGAGAGAGGAGTGTTCAAAAATGTTGATAAAAAAGGAAAGAAGCAGACTGGGAAACACCGAGTCACTGATTCTTTTAAATCCATGTCAGCACACTGATTCTGCTTTCTGAATCAAGGTTTGAATCATCCGGGGCCAGGATTATAAAACGGCTTCATTAGAAGGTAAAACTAAATTTTTCGTTAGTGCAGAAGCTTGAAAATAAAACCAAAGACAGAAAGACTGATGCTAATCTTCCAGAAGGAAGTTAGCAACATCCATAAGATATGATAAGACCTAAACTAAACAAACAGAAGGAAGTTTACTGGATTTCAACGGCTGGTCTCCATTTTACACCAGATTTCTATCTTTAAGATTTCCCTAAAAGAAGCTTCAACAACAACAATCTATAAAGTTAAACTCAAATATATAAGGATGAAAATAAAAACTGCATTTCAGTGAAACGTTATATACAAATTAATGGCACACAAAGTGATTTCAAGCACTATTTTTTGTTAATTTTTCCAGGTAAGGCCTACAATAATACAAACGTTTTGTGGGAGAAAAAAGTGTGATGTAAAAAGGCTCAAACCTGACCTTTAAATTATATATTTCACAAAGAGGGTAAGCCACAAAATGTCATTCCTAACTATGCTTGATGATCACAGGGGGAAGTATCTCAGTTTATAAATGGAAAGTTTAGTGGAAGGAAAAACTGTGGTAGAAAAAGGCTCCAACCAGACATGTAAATGACATCCTTCACAAGAATAACAAGCCACACAAGGTTATTGCTGACAATGCTCGTTTCAATATAGAATGCTGTACCACAGTAAGCAAATGGAAAGTTTAGTGGAAGGATAAAGTGTGGTAGAAAAAGGCTCCGACCCAACAGTTGTTCTCCAGAGTATAAATGACATCATTCACAAGAAGGATAAGCCACAAAATGTCCTTCCCAACAATATACACTGATCACAGAACTCTGTACCAGAGTATATAAATGGAAAGTTTAGTGGAAGTAAAAACGGTGGTAGAAAACATAAAGACTCTGACCTGACAATTGTGCTCCAGAATGTAAAAGACATTCTTCACGAGGTGAATAAGCCACAAAAAGTCATTGCAAACAATATTGACTGTCCACAAAATGCAGTATCCCAGCTTACAGGGAGAAAGTTTAGTGGAAGGAAAAAGTGTAGAAGAGAGCTCTAACCTGACAAAGAATAAATGACATCCATCACAAGGAGGAGAAATCAGAAAACATTTCCAACAGTGCTGAATGATCACAGAGTGCTGTATCTTATTTTGAAAGTTTGGTGCAAGGTAAAAGTGTGGCAGAAAAAAAGCTGTGATATGACCTGAAATGACATCCTTCACGCAGAGGATAAGTCACAAAATGTCACTGCTAAAAAAGTTGTAAAATCCTTTATCTGTTACTACCAATTTTACAAAAATTAAGACTTTAAATCTTTAAATGCATCAATTTACATTTAAATGACTTTAAATGTAAATTTGTTTCTGTAACAAATTTACACAAAATTTCCCTTCCAAAACTAATCACTGAAATAAATTACTTGAATATTTACTGATTTATAATAGGGAACATACTGAGAGATGTGACTGAATTTAAACTATTTGCATCAACACCATTTAGTTCTGTTGGTTGGGATTTTACTCCCTGTGGTCGCTGCATCATAAAACCACAAAACACGTTGTATCCAAATCAGAGTTTTTAACCACATAAAGGTAAATATAGTAAACCTGGTTTAACTACATCAGTCCCCAGATTAGTTTACCATCTCTTATTTTTCAGCTTTTATTTGTATTAGATCAGGAAGCTGCTTCAAATGTTTAATTCTGATGGAACAAATCAAAACAATAACAGCTTCTGATTTATTGCCAAGATGGAGGAAGAGACTATGATTAAATTAATGGTAGAAAAAGGAAAAACACTGAGAAAAAAAAAATAAGGTAAAAGATTTTTGAAAAAAAAAACACAAACGAGAAAAGGTGCCAAAAATGAAAAAAAGGAAAATGTGGAACAATTAAAAAAATAAAAAAAAAAATAAAAAAAGGAAAAGGTGAAAAATTTAAAAAATGGTAAAAGGTGGAAAAATTTTAAAAAAATAAGTTAAGGAAAGAAAAATGAGCGTTTAAAAAAATATTAAGAAAAAACATTAACAATGATATATACAAAAAAAGACAAGAGGGGGGAAGGAAATATCCAGCGTTTACTAAGAACATATTTTAACGTTACTCCATAGCAAACATACATCTGGATCTATAAGCTGAATTTGACATAAACATCTGAACTAGAACCAAAGCTGCTGTTCATTTGGTGAGATTTTAAACTCTGGGTAATAAATAAAATCTCTTTCACAGCAGCTGCATCATCACAGCAAAGCTTCCTGACCCGAAGCTCTGACCCCATGTTGACCCCTAAACATGGAGGACGCTCCCTCTCCAACGCTCAGCATGTGAAACGTACCATGGTGATGGCGGAGAGGCTCCTCGACGACAGGCGGCGAAGGTACAAGTACTGGGCTTCTCTGGACCAGCAGAACTTACGGCTGGACTTGAGCAGGTCAGTACTGGTCTGGTCAGAGCAACCCTGGTCCCTGAGCAGAAGAAGAAAAAAAAACTCAGGATTTCTCACAGATCAGGGACGTGTGAAAGGGCAAAGGTCGATTTATTAAGTTATAAAAACTGATCCCAACATGACCAGTTGGGATTACAAAGGGTAAAACTAACCAATTATCTGGATCATAACACATTTATCATCTTATTAAACTGAATATAATTATTAAAACGTTTGAAAATGAATAGAAGTGCAATAAAGTAGGTTATACGGAATCATATTGCTGCCAAAAATGCTGAGAAGCTTGTTAAGCAAATTAAAACCGCACATTTATTAACTGATCACAGGCATTTCTATTTATTCACAGCCATTACATCCGTTGGAAAAATTGTGCTTTTAATGTATACCGAGTATTAGTCAGAAAGGGAGGAAGCAGTTCTGATTGGTTGGATTTTCAGAGTACACACAGTGACAGCCAACAGGAACAGCATACAAAGAGGAGGAACACAAAGAATATAAGGAAGAGGAAAAGTTGTGATTTCCCCCCTTCTTACATTCAACATTTTTGGCATGAATGTGACGCCATAAGAACGGACCCAAGTTTTTCCTGTCACTGTAGAAAATGATGCAGATCTCAAACAAGGCAAAAATAAAATAAATTTAGATGAGTGTCAGAGAACTGCAGTGAAAAGTGAAATAAATTGTAGATATTTAAAAAAGCACTTCCTGTAGACTTAATTATGGCAGCACAGAGGTTCCCAAAATGGGGGTCAGGGATTTCTGGAGGGCCACGGGACACCAAATGAGGGGTCATGAAATGATTATCAGAATCATAGTAGAGCCAAAATTAAATAAACACATCATGAAGTAAACGTACCAATAAATGTCACATTAAATATCAAGGAATATAACTTTTAATCATTTTTATAAAATAAATTCATTTAAAAATGTTTATTTATAAGAAGGATGTTTGTCCTTCCAAAGGCCGACAAGGATAAAAAAAATTTTTTTTCTAGATTTAATTTAAAAGTTGGTTTATTACAAATTTTTGCTTCTAAAGTAAGAGATTAAAAAAAAAACTTTTCCATCATTTTTATGCCAATAATAAATTCTGCAAACACCATATTGAGTTTATTTAGCTTAAAATGTGATAAAAATCTGAGAAAACCCAACATTGCAGTTATTGTCACCGATATTATAGAACTGAGCAGAAATCTGTTTGTAATTCTGGATGTTTATGAGCCGTTGTGACGAAGCGCGCTGCGGCCCTCAGCTTTAAATTTTTAACGACGCTTCTGAAATATTCAGAGGGAAAGTCTCAGCGGCCGGACTGTCAAACTGTCAACTCTTCAGTCTGAATCACCCAACACTTCAGGATCCGCTTTTAGAAAGTCCAAAACACAGTTTGACCTTTAAAACCTGCAGCCAGACCAGCATCTGCCTCAGATTATTATTATTATTATTGATCTTTATATTCTAAAAGTAAACTAATTTAGTAAACATCAGCTGTGATTTGATGATGGAAGACGTTAAATGTGATAAGAACAAAGACGTTTCTCGCTCTTTTCTCACCCTGACTAACCGTGAGCGACATGTTCAGTCCTCTGCCAACATGGCTCTCGTTTCCCTCTCCAGGTTCCCATGGAAACGGGTCCCTGAATAATGGCTGGTGCTGCCAGCTATGCGCCCGCAGCGGGGAGGATGTGAAGATGGTCGGGGGTTTCTGATGGTGACGTTTTAGGAAAACAGCTGCTGAGACGATCCTGCGAAACTCTCATTTTATTGGTTCATAACATTTTCCTCCACGTTGGTCGTGGCGACGGATTCTTGAGGATTTACATCAACAGTCCACAACAACTAGCCTCTTAAAGATATTATCATAATGTCACGACTTTATCTTGGTATCTAACATTACAACTTTGTGCTGGTAACCTTACAATTTTATTTAGGTACGTCTTTTTCGTATAACTTTATCCTAACGTCGCGACTTCATTGTCTTACAACTTTATTCTGAAAATATTACAACTTTTTTTCATGATATGATGTATAATATTTTTGTAACAAAGACATTCTCATATTGCGACTCGTAATACTTTATATTACGAGTTTTAACTTGTAATATATCTATTGTTGTACAATTTATTCATGTAATATTACGACATTCTGGAAATGTGACAATTCTCTCACATCACAACGACTTTGTTCTGGTAATACTACGACTATCATAAGAGTATTCTCATATTTTTACGATATTCTTGAAACATTATGAATTCATCTTGTAATACGTCGTCATACAATTTATTCTTGTAATCTTACGACACAGTTGTAATACTTCTTTGTTTTGCGACTTCTCATGTCACCATGACTTTATTCTAAATGTCTTGCAGCTATTTTCACCTCATTACGACTTTATACTTCGGCCCACTCCACTGTCCGCTGCAGTGCATTCACACCTAAAGGTTCGGACCGACGGGGGAAATGAACTCTGGTCCGTTTAAAGCGAACCGAAACTCTCCGGTGTGAATATGGAAAACCGGATCATTGTTCTCTGGGAACGGCTTAACGAAAGTCAGAGGAGTTTGTTGTTGTGTCATCGTGCGTTTTCTGGATCCAGAGAACGCTTTAATCAGACATTTTTAATGAATATCTTGACCTTGAATACCAAAAGTGAGCGCCGTCTCAACCACATATTTTCTTAATAATTCCTCTTGCAGGTGGAGTTTCTTTTTAAATTAATGTCCTGTGTATCGGAGCACAAATAGGCCGATTCAGACTGAGGTTTTCCCCTCTGAGAATAAAACCGCTCCAACAGAAAACAAAAGGTCAGTCATCCTGACATTTCATCTCCGTTTGCTCCACTCAAATAAACCTGAAGCAAAAGTATATTAGATTAAAAAAAAGATCAAATCAACCCAAAGGACTGGAGAGAGCTGCACTGTCCTCCCGTGACTCAACAGCTGCAACATTTAAAGCAATCCTCATTTCTGATGCAACAACATTTCCAATCGGTTTCTGCTCGTCAGCCTCCAACATTCGGGAAACTGAGCAGAGAAAAAAGACCTTGGAAGCTTAAAGAGCTGAACTCTGAATGCAACAATGTCTCCTTTTACTTCAAAATATTCTGTTATGACGCCTGGAGGCCAAAACGACCAGATATTCAACTCCTCCTGCTTTCAGTTCACCGGACCAACAAAGTTTGGACTTTAATCCAAAATATCAACAAAAAGCTCAATTTTCACAAAAAATAAAACACCCGTTAAAACAGATTTCTGGTTAGAAGCAGAGTTTTTGGGGGTATTTTCCAAGTTATAAGTCAAGGGTGTTCAAAGTAGGGTCCGTGGGCCGTTTGCTGCCCCTGGATGGATTTTCTGTGGCCCACCTGACCAAAACTCAAGAACAAATTCAATAAATTGGGATAAAACTACAATTTTAAATTGAAATCTACTTACAAAATTGTTAGATGCAAAACAAAGTGATCATCTTTTCAAGTTTTCTGTTTTCCTTCTGTTGTCATGGTAACAGAGACAATTTACGCATCGACTTGTAATCTAAATGACAGATTGATGCATCCAAATCTGCTTTTAATTGTTGTATTGAAACAGGAAGTGTTGTCAAATAAAGACCAACTTAGATCCTGTTTTTATTGATGAGAAAAGATTAAATTAAAATCGAGCCCAAAATAATAAAAGGTTTTTCATTTTACAATGAAAACATGCTAAAATAATTTGAAGTTTTGTATCTATTGCCTCAAACGTGCAAGAAAAAAAAAGATTTTTAATTAAAATAGTCATGCTTCGTCTATTGTTAAAAGAAAATGGATTTACTTTAACCGCTAATTATTTTAATTTGTTTTATTGTTGGTTAAAAAACAAGAAAAATCAGAAAAGAAAAACGTTTTTGTTGATTTTAATCTTAAAAATTACATTGTTTTGACCAATAAATGATTTTGACCCACGTGACAAAAATATTTTAAATTTTAGCCACTTTCTTTTTTGGCAATATGGCTGTAATATAGTTTAAAATTGCCGTCTTACTCTAATATCTAAGATGTTTCTGAAAGTACGAAGCACATAACGTAATATTCCAGGTTCAGCCATAAAGACTCGATTCCCTTGATACACTCAGTTTAAATATAATGTATTACAGTGGACAAATTAACACACAAAAAAGAGAATAATAATGATCAGTATTTTTCTTTTCATCTTCTCTTATTGGTGCTGATGTTATTTTTAAAGCTGAAGTCTTAAAGGTACAGAATCCACCTGTTCCTTCCCTGATTACCAAACACTGAATCTTTTCTGTCTATTTGTGAAACGTCCATCTCACCCCGGGGGTCGCCACAGCTTCCTGCCCGGCGGCATCAGCTCCCGTTTGTTCAGCGGAACGACCCCCATGGCCGCCTGCATGATGGTGATGAACTTCTTAAACTTCATCTTCTCTTTTTTTAAATCTCTCCTCTAGCATCCATCAGACCGCCGCTGCCGCGTGTCCATCTCATTTCCTCTCATCTCCCCACGTCTGACTCATCAGATGCTCCGTCTCCGCGCCTCACAGCATCCGCTTCTCCATGGCAACGAGCCTGGGATCCAGCGCGGAGGTCGGCGACATCCCCGCCGCCGCTGCTGACGGACCGACGTCCTTTTGGCTTCTCCGAGCAGGAAGCAAGCCGCCACGCCGTCGCTGGGATGGCGTCACGCTTACATAATAACAACGGAGCGTCTCTGGGCATTACACTAATGAAAACGCTGCTTCTGCCGCCACCACCATCATCATCATCATCGTCGCTGCTGCTGCTGCCGGAGCCGCTGGGATAATTGTGTTACTAAGCTCTGACAGATCATGGAGGCTCCCCGCCCCCGCCCACCATAATCCCCCCCATCGAGGCTTAGTCTTCTCGCCACTTAAACGGCGACCCTTCAGCCGACACACCCCCCTCCATCAGCACAGCTACGGAACACCAGAAATGTCCAAACCTCTGATACACATGTTCAGAGTTCAGTAGTAACCAGTTACATTTACTCAATTATATTTACTTGAGTTACTTGTTTGAAAAAAAAATTACTTTTACTGCACTTTTTACTTTTACTTGAGTAATTTTATTATGAAGTATTTCT
This sequence comes from Poecilia mexicana, assembly GCF_051168715.1. Taxonomy (NCBI): domain Eukaryota; kingdom Metazoa; phylum Chordata; class Actinopteri; order Cyprinodontiformes; family Poeciliidae; genus Poecilia; species Poecilia mexicana. The sequence goes on from NW_028263381.1 coordinate 24,105,881, forward strand.
TCTCTTACTTGACTAATATTTCTAGATTTTCTACCCACTGAATGAAAAACAAACATGTTTTAACCAAAAATTCACCAGACACACACCTGCAGCAGGTGGTTAAAGTTTCTTCAGTTTTTTTATTAAAGAAACTGATTTGGAAACATTTTATTTTTGCCTGATTTTGTTATATTTTGCTACTTGTATGAATTATTGTCATTTTGGTCCTTAAAATACCAACATTTCCACTTAACTTTATATTTTAGTCCATATAATTATGACATTTTTAATTACTAAATGATTGATCAGTCACTCAGTACTCGAGTAACTTTTTATCAAATACTTTTTTACTCTTACGCAAGTAAAAATGTGTTACTTTTGGAAGTAAGCTGTCGTCACTCAGCAGTAGCCAAGTTTCCATTACAAATGTGACCAAATTTTTATGATATTGTGCGTTTTATTTCACAATTAATTTAAAAACGCAGTTAAAAATCACGTGATAAGTAATTTAAAATCATGCGGTGGTCATTTCTTAAACTAGATAAGGAAACCTTTTACTTTGATTTCTTGATAAGCTAACATTAACTCACCAGATAACATAAGCTAAACTGTAATAAAAGATCAACTAAGCTAAAATGTGCCAAGCTGTTAAGTCAAAACCAGCTCAAATATATATAAACCTAAAATAACATGAGTTAAAATAAGATAAAGTAAAATATGCAAACCCATGATAAGCTAAGGTCATAAGATTTACAAAGCTAATAACCTAAAACAAAAACATAAGCTAAACTAAACTGTGATAAAAAATAAAAAATAAAAAAAAATAAAAAAAGGTGAGTTAAGGTAAATTTAACTAGAAGATAAAAATCAAATTAGGATAAAAACAAGATAAAAAAGCAAAGCTATGCTAAATCAACTTAAGATAAGGTTATCTAAGCCAAAGTAAACAGAGATAAGCTAAGCTAAATATGAAAGTAATGCCAAAATAATCAATAATAAAGTATATTATGATAAAATAAACTAAATGAGGTCGTTTCTTTGCTGGTTATTTGCATGTTCGTCATGAATCATGACTTTGCTTCATGCCAGGATTTTTCTTGCACAATGTTCAGAATCAGTCTGAAGTAAAACTGGAGCCGTTTCATCAGACGGAACCACCAGCCAAGAATCTGCTGAGGTTTGTTACAACGTTTGGTCCCGACTTGCTCAAACACACACCAACCTCAAAAAGTATAACTTCATGATCTTTTCCTGCATTATTTCCGTTTATCCTTTTTCAAGCATAAAGTTTTTAAAGATAAATTGTGTGTCGTCTCCTGATGTAAAGTCAGCAGAGCCAGATTAATAATCCACCATCCAGTCTCCAGATGACAGCAGATATGCGTGTCCTGGGGGGTTCAAATAATAAAATATTAATCTATGTGCCCTCCCGATGAGATGCCAGCTAATGCAACTCCGAATGGGATTTATGCTCGACCAGCCTGGGCCTCTGGATTACGGCTTTGGATGGTGGAGCCACGAGAGCTGCTGCAGATTTCAGAGCAGGAAAACAACAAAAAGGAGGAACACCATCAGTACAACAGGGGGGAACAAACCGAGAAAGTGATCGTCTTCATGTTGACTTTTTAGGAAGTTCTTTAATAAAATGTTTTCATCTAGAGAGTTTCTGCACCTTGTCATAATTTGGGTGTTTTCCCACCATTTGGTTCAATTGGGGACAAAAACTGCAACATTTGTTACATTTTCAGCTGCTGTTCTTTCACACCGAGTCAAATGAACCAAATCCTATAAAAAACCTGTTCCCCTCCTCACCTGTGGGGGCGCTGTACCAAGAACCACTGAAGGAAATGACACGAAAACCTTTGAAGACACGGAAATGTAAACCAAAACGGAACGGAATCAGATTTTAGCAATTGGAGGATTTTGTTTTCCTCTTTGGATAAATGACAAACCATTTCTCCTGCTAACGCTAGGCTAATGTGTTTGTTTTGGTTGTATTTTCCCAGAATGCCCTGCGCTGTAGTTCACTTCCCGCTTTTCGATCGGTCTCAGTCCGCTTGGCGTTCACATATGTATTCGAACTGAATCAGAGTTCACCCCTCCTCAAATGAACCGAACCAAATGAACTGGAGTTGGATTAAAGCGGATTAATCAGGACTAGTGTGAATGCATCCTGAAAAAGTAGGCAGACAATTTAAAACATTAAATTGTCTTAAATGTAATGTCTTAATTACTGCTCTGGATATTTTGTTTTTCCAGCAAATGGCTTTTGTTTTACGTATAAATATTCCATTTAATTAAATTAGTTGGTGCTTCAATCATTGATTAATCACAACTAATCCGATTGTTTCAGCCCCAGAGGCATCAAAATTAATTATGAAGCTAAAAATAACCTAAAACTACATTTAAATGTGTTTTAACTGGTTTCATCTCCAAAATATGTTGCAGATGACTTTAATCATGCATTAAGGACTGAAAGCGTCAGTGAAGTTCCCATTATTAACTATAGCAGACGGCTGAGCGTGACTCAGCCCTGCAGCTAACTCCTTTGTCGCTGCATGTTCTGTTTCTCACCAACTTTCTATTTTTAATTCCTCAACCGGGTGAGCGAATGTGGCAGGAGTTGCTCGGTCTTCTTAATGCCTTTACATAAGCAGTTTGTTTCTCTGGCCCTTGTCACTTCCCCACGTGTCGCGTAGTGGCTCGGTGGCGCCGCGTTCCCCCGGCCCAGGCCATTACGCAACGTCCAAATGCAGTGCATGTGCGAGCCAGATGGAGGGACACATGCCAGCCGCAAATCTGTGGCGGGAGCGTGCGAAGGGAGAGGGAGAGGGAGTGGACGAGGCAGATTGACAGGGAGCGAGCGAGCACATGCTCTGCACAGGTGGAGTCGGGATCATCAGGGATGATGGGCGGGAAAAATGTCTGATTTTTCAATCTGCAGGGACAGAAAAGTTGTTTTTTTCTTTCCTTCAGCAGCGGCACGTCATGCAAGGAGATTAAATAAGCAACTTATCCAATGCTGTATCTGATCTTTCAACAAATGGAGGAGAGAAACCCCGGCATTGTGCATAAGAACGAGAAAAACCAGATTCTCTAAGCTGTGGATGTTAACTTCCTATTACGTCAGGGTTAACGATTATTTTAATAACCGATTAGTCAAATGAAAATAAGACTTTTTATTTAACCTTTCAAGCCTTTTTCTGCCATGTCAAATACATTAAAATATGTCAAAAACATATTTCAATTGCTTTTTAAATAAGGAAATAAACATTTTATTGCCTAAAATGCAAAACAGCAGCATTACTTTAGTGATCAGTTGTAGTAAAGAAAGAATCTGCTTGACTTTATGACATGTATGGCTGATCTGATAATTATTTTATCGGTTAATTGATTAATGATTGGATAGAAAAAGATGAAGCAGGTGAAGCTGAATCTGCACTTCAGAAGTTTGAGATATTTACAGAAAAATAGTTTTCTTTTTATTTGCTGTGGTTTCATCACTGCTCTGCTATTCTTTCACCATTTGGCCTTTTTTGAGTCAATTATCGATTCATCCATTACTGACTGTGTTGACTATCATTTTAATAATGAATTAATGAAAAATAACCCCATTAATCATTATCAGAGTTGATTTATTAATAGATGAAAATGAAGCATCAGAAATGTAGTAAAAGAAAATGATGTTTTAAACCATCTTAAAATAATTTAAATATGTATAAAATTAAAAATATGGCTGAAATATGTCAAAGAGTTTTAAATTTTATCCTTCTGGGACTATTTAGTAAAGTTTTTTAAAGTGTAGTTCTTTCAGTTTACAGTGAGTTGTTTGTGTCTACTGTCGCCACATGCTGCTCAGGATGACGGATTACTGCAAATCAGTGAATCGATTAATTTCTTCCCTTGATGGATAAATTTACCAGCTGACATTTAATGACTGGACCGAACCCTGACTGCATGATTAAACTGGAACATGTTACATTTTGGATTTTTTTCTTTAATTATTTGGTAGGCCTGATAAGAAATGTTGCTGGACAATAAATCATCCCAGAATATATGGCCATAATTTTGCTGTTTTAAGACCATTTTCAAGTAATTAAATGGCATAATAATGTAAAAACACGTTCTCAAAGATCAATAAACTTTAAATTCTACTGAACATTTAACTCTGGAACAGAAATAAATCATAAAACATAATTATGAAGTCTCTGTAAAACTATAATCAGATCCGATTCTCTTTTGTTTTCAAACCGTCTGCAGTCTGAACGATCACTTTGCATTTTATCAGATTCTTACAGCAATGACTCGAGTTCGGCTTACAGACTTAACAGTTGTGTGTAATTCTGACCAGTTTGTCCAGTTAAAGTCTCTTTAAATTGCCTATTTTGTCAGTTTGGATGATGTAAACAACCCAGACTGTATTAAAAACTGAGTAAATTATGTTTAAGCTCAGTTTTCATTGTCTTATTAATACCAGTGAGATCTGCTCAGGACTTCACAGACTAAAATGTTTCTATTCAAAGGAATGCTTGGCAAACGCTGCCGGCTGAGCAGATGAAACACCTCCCTGCTGCGCTGATCCACAACAAAAACAGAGGGAGGATCAAACATTTTAGAACAAGCAGGCCTCTCTGCCCCTTTTTAACCCATTTAAAAAACATTTCTTCCTCTGTTCAATGGAAATCTGCAGCCAGCACTTCCCTGCCAGCCCACTTCTCTCTGAAATGCTCAGGTTTAGTAATCAGGAGAAAAGAAATTTGAGTCATTAAGCAGGTTCTCCAACCGGTCCGACCAATCAGCATGTAAACAACATCTATATGCCTCCATTACGTCACTAAAAAGGGTCGTTATGTTTGACAAAAACCCAATAAAAGCAATTACTAGAACTGAACGTCGACAGGTCGGGAACAATGAAGAGGAAATGGAAATAAAACTGAAGAAGTTCCAGAGATTAGAAATGATTAACAGACCATAAAGCTAAAAATAAAAGACTAATATCAGGAATTTAAAGGCCAACAGGAAGGTTTTTGTCATATAATCACATTTTCCTGGCTACTAAAGTGACCACAGCCTCACCTTTTCTTTTTCCACCAAAAATGCAGCCGTGGTTATCTGCTAATGCGCTAATAGACGAGCTAATTTTTAGCCTATAGCGCTTTTGCCAACTTTGGAAACATTTAATCTCACCGAGCTTCCCCCAATTTAATTCTGAAGCGCTACTTTATTTGGCCATTTTGTAAACTTTTAATTGAATAAAGTTCAACATCTTTATTGAAGTTTTGGTTATGAAGAATCTTCAAGTAGCTAGACGTTTGTATTCGTGCCCTTATTTTGAAGGGGTGAAGACTGTTAAGGCAGTTCCATTTCCCCTCATTTTTCTCAATAACTTTATTTAAAAAAACAAAATAAAACAGACAGTAGAGATCAAGATAAACATAAATAAAGTATCTAAAAGCTTTTGCTTCTGCTAAATACTTTGTTGGTATAGTGCGTTAGCATTAGCTTTTGCTAAATATGGTGTTGATGTAGCACTTTAGAGTTAGCATACTGTGCAGCAAAGGCTTAGAAAGATATAAATACTAATCATTGACCAAATTTAAAAAGATGTGGGTTTTTTAGTATTTCTTTCATAGAATAAAAATGTATTTAGAAATATTAAAAATCCAGTTAAATATTTTATAAATTCTGAACAAAACTTCAAATTTGTCATCTTTTTCACTGATTTAATTTCTTAAGAACCTAAAAACTTAAAATTGTCAAGAATTCTAAAAAAAAATTTACTGCAAATATTTAAATATTTTGTAATTAAAACAAGCATGCTTTTTTAAAACAAACTTAAAAACTTTCAAAATCCAAACATTAAACTGGTTTTCCAAAAAAAAAAAAAAAAAAAAAAAAGGGGGGGGGGGAATGTTTAGTAAAAAACAGAAAGCTGAAAATATTTGTAGATTTTTTTAATCATCAGAAACTGTAAATTATGTTAATAAAATATTTAAAACCATTTTACTAAAGAAAGCCTAAATAATTATTGTCCAGGAACATTTTAAAGGCAAATACTCCATTATTTTTGTAGATAAAGTCTGACCAGTGTGAAGCACATCATCATACAAAATTATGATCATCTGCAGTGACTTTCCCCTCTAAAAGTCATAAAATAAAATTCCACATTTGTATTTTTCCTCATTCAAAACTATTTTTTAAACTAACCCAGTAAATTTTAAACTAACCCAGTAAATTGAGAATAATTTCCACACATTGAATCTCCCATGTCTAAAACTTTTCTATCATTTTTACAGTTAAAAAAGCAAAAGTATCCAACCTCAATTTATGCTTGAAACTTAAAAATTAAACGGTTAAAAGAAGAAATGAGATCATTTCTTTGAATATCTCTCATATGAAAGATGTGAAAGTGAGACAAATAACCGGAGTTAAATATAGAAAAATGGTTGAATATCTTATATGAACCCCATTAGAGGTTAAATATAGTGGATAAGTGTCTGGTCATCTCATTAATAACACCTGAAGCGAACCTGCAGGCCACAGACAGACAGACAGATACCGTTTATTCCTGGATGGACGCCAACAGAGCCGCGGCCTGGACACGAAGTGGGTCAAAACCAGCATAAATTAAACCTTTAATTCCACCTTAAAACTCACTGAAGGTGGTTATTACACCTTAAAACCCTCTAGGTAAGTCATTATTTCTCGGTCTGTGTCGGTATTCTGATCCAACATGGCTGAGAAACACGGAGAAAAAAACACACAGAGGCGACATTTGAGCGGACAGTACAGGGCGTACTCACCTGGCGAAACCGCGACTTTCTGCCGGTTCTGCCGGTCCAACGCAGGTTTTATCCCGAACCAACGGCCCGGACGGGGAGGAGGTGGGCTAGTTAGGGTCTTCAGCTGGGAAAGATATCGGTGAATGTTTTGGAGAAGTCCATATAATCTCTTCCTGGTTGTGGCAGGTATGTGGGCGTGGCTTAGTGACTTCAGGTGTGCAGTTGAAACTGCAGTAGGTGCGGCTGATGGTATCGCTGCTCTGACTCATCACTCATTTACTGAGCGGGATTCAAAAAAGGCCATTTTCTCACCCAGAGGCTCTGCTGAGGAAAGACTGAACACGGATTTATGACGCATATTTTAAACTTGAAATAAAATCTTTTCATTCAAAATAAAAAATCATGTTGAAAACTGATGAACTGATTTCAGATTTTTCTTCTGTTTCTGTACTTTGAATAAAAACCACAGGAAGTCCTTAATATTTCTATGTTTGTCTGATTTTATGGAACATATTAACTGATCATCCGTAACAGAAAAACAACAATGGAAAATTGTATTTTATTTTATTTTACTATATTATTTAACAAATTAAATAACAGATACAGCAAAAATGGATGGATGGATGGATGGATGGTTTGTTTAATGGATAGATGGAGTCTGTTTCCCTCTGTGACCTTTGACCCCTCCCTCCAGTGCTTCTCCAGTGGTTGGCTCAGATCTCCCTGTTGGGATCAGGCCGGGTTCTGCTCTCCATCAACCAAACCTCCTCCGTCCCTCTGGGGGTCCGGTGGAGGCGCCGCGCCTCTTTCCCTCGACGACGAGATCCAGGAACAGATACGGAGCACAAATCCTGCGGAATTCACTCGGACAGGAAGCTGGACTGGAGCAGGAACGCTGTGAGCGCTGAACAGGAAGGAGCAGAGCCGCCTCCTTTTCCTGTCAGCGGGTTCTTCAGCATCTGACCACGGTTTGTCTTCTGCCTTTCACACACACGCTTCTCTCAGCTGACAACAACAAGGCAGAAAGTCGCTGGGACACACTACAAAAACACAAAGTCTTACCAAGTATGTTATAGTTTCTAGTGCAAATACCTTAGTGTACTTCAAATAAAACTAAGCGAACTTACAAGTAACTTTTCAGCAAGAAAAAAGTAAATAATTCCTTAATATTTATGAATAAGTATGAGTTCCATTGGCAGATTATTTCATTTATAATGTGGGAAAAATGCTTTGTTACAAGTGAAGTAATCTGCCCCGTTACCTAGCAACCCCAGTGGAAGTCTGCCCGTCACCTAGCAACCAAAGCCTGAGCAACACAATATGTTCATGACATTTGTTTGCACAAAGTCATTCTTAGGTAATAAAATTTTAGTCTGGTTATTTTTACAACATTGAAAAATATCTTGTTACAAGTGAAAAAATCTGACGGTGGAAATTTAACTTTTTAAAATCAATATTAAGAAATTACTGATTTAAAACAAACATGTATCTTGCTGAAAAGTTACTTGTTAGTTTTGTCTCATTTAAAGTGGATTAAGATATTTGCATTAGAGACTAGACAAAAAATATTTGGTAGGATTTGTTTTTGCAGTGCACTTCTAATGACTCCCTGTTCTACTGTAAGAAAATAGTATTGTGAAATCAATTTTACTTAATGTAACTTTTTGGGCTTAGTTTCCATTTTAAGTCTATAAAATGTTTCTCAACAATTTCCTATCATACTATGTATTTAGGAAAATATAAGGGGCTGGTGTGACAAAGTCTGTTTTTGAGTAAAACCTCACTGGATCTTTTGTGACGCACAAAAAAAAGTATTGGAGGGCCAAATTTGTGCAAATCTTGAATTGTGGTTGGGGGCCACAAATGGCCCCCGGGTCACATTTTGGACACCTCTTATGAGCTTTCACTGCTTTTTTAAAGTCACTGCATTAATCAAAGAGGCCCTGAATGTCCTATTACTAAATCTATATAAAACAGGAATATAAAGGAGTTAAATTAATAAAAACAGTGGTTATTAGTAATTTACCAACTAGTTTTTAAAATAAAAATAACCCATTAGCATAATGCTTGGTACTCAGAATTCAAGTCAAGTCATATTATAATTTCACGCTATAAAAGATGAATTTCTCTGATTATACGAGCAAACAAAACAAGAGATCACAAATAAACAGACTTTAAATATTAATTTATTTTCCAGAAATTTACAATTGTAGTCTTAAAAACCACAGAAAAACACATTTGGTTTAAACAATATGTGGACTAAAGCCAGACAAAGACAACAAAAAAAAACACTTTTTACATAAAATTCAAATTTGTTTAAGGTATTTTAAACAATCACAACTTTTATTGAATAATCAAAAATATTTTGACAATGTTTATTACTTACTGTAGATAAAATGAGACTGTGCCTGTAAAGTGTTACTATGACAACACAGTTTGACAATTTAATAATTAAAAACAACGTTAAAGGCTCCGTCTTGATGAAAGTTCGTACAACATGTTGCAGGAAATGATAAACTAATATTTCTACTACTGTATTAAGCTCAGACCTATAGCATTTGTAGCTAACAAATTAGCATTTCATGCTAACATGCTAATGTTTACCTGTTGCGTTCAAAGCAATTTTCGGACATAAGGGTGTTACCATGGAGACTTACCAATCAGTTAATGTCACAAAAAAGTACAGCTGTGTTCAGATGCTACCAGGCTCTCACAGTAACAACTACCGCTAAACAACTAAACAGATATGCTAATGTTTAGCATGCTAACAGACTAACATCTCCAAATTAAGGAAATTAACACATGGTATTATTTATTCATCCCTGAATTTTTATATTTAACTTATAAGTAGCTAAGCAATCTTACATGGTCCTTATTGTTCAGGTCTGTCTGCTGGCCAATCAAGCAAAGTAATATCACTGAACTAGCTTTTGGGATCTTTAACGGTCTTGGCAGGTACCAAGTCCTGCTGGAAAATATCTGCATGTCCATAAAGCTTTAGAAGGAATCACAAATTGCTGTAATATTGCTACACAGCTGGTCTTTAGAAAACCCAGTAGACCAACACCATGGCAACCCAGACCATCACCAACTGGAAACTTAACGCTGGACTTCAACCTTTCCATCAGTCTGAGACCTGCCAAGTTCAGGGATGGTAAATGTATGGAAAGTATCTCATAAGGTTCAGGAAATAAAATGCTGCATCCCAGGAAGTCGTAGGTCAGTAACCGGTAAGTCACAGGAAAATGCTATTTTTTTCTAGAAATGTGTGTTAAGTCCAGGAAAGGTGCCGAGAATATTTCAGGATAGAGACATGAAATTATGTGATGGTTTTCAGGACAGCACCTGATAAGCTACAGAGAGGCCTTAGGCCAGTAACTGGTAAGTTACAGGAAAGTACCAATGGCTTTCAGGAAAGTGCCTGGTAAGTTCCATGAGAGATTCTTGGGAGGTGCCTAGTAGGTTCCATGAAAATGCCAGGATAGCACCTGGAAAGTTCCAGTACAGTACCTGGCAGTTTCCAGGAACGTCCCTGGTAAATTCTAGGAACAGTTCCAGGAAAGTATCTGGTACGTGCGAATGAAGTTCCAGGTTGGTACCTGGTAACTTCCAGGAAAGTCTCAGCCCAATAACTGGTAAGTTACAGGAAAGAACCCAATAGTTTCTAGAATTGTTTCTGTTAAGTTGCGAGGAAGGTTATAGGAACATTCCAGGACAAGTTTCAGAAAAGTCTTAGGCTAATCACTGGTAAGTTTCAGGCAAGTATCTGGTATTGTCCAGAAATGTATCTGGTATGTTCTGAGAACATTCCAGATTGGTACCTGATCCATTCCCAAACCAATAACTGGTAAGTTACAAGAAAAGTACTTGTAGTTTAAAGAGATGTGCCTAGCAAGTTCCATGGAAGAATCCTGGAAAGTACCAAGTAGGTTCCAAGACCATTCCAGGATCCTGCATAATGGGTTCCAGAAATATTTTAAGCCAATAACTGATAAAGTTTAGGAAATTATCTGACAGGTATCTAGCAAAAGTCTCATTGAAGCCCCTGGTAAGCTCCAGCACAGGAAGTAGTAAGTTCAGGGAAAGTTCAATCAGTATTATTTAGTGCTATCAAAAGTTTTGCATGATACTGTAAGTGTAGGAGAGCACAACCCTTCATTGAAATATGTTATGCAAGAACACAGCAGTCCAACCTGCACTGTGGTACTACAGGTGACAGAATCGCCTCTGAACATAATTTCTGGGAAAGTCATTCCTGTCCTCAGGGATCCAGCCGCTGAGAAAGTTGCATATTTACAGTAAAACAAAGAAAAAGAAGCAAAAGAGAACAAAGTGAAAATTAAATATTTACTGCCAGCACAGTGAACAACAGTGAGAGGAAGAAGCAGTGGCAGCTTAGTGTTTTTTTTTGTCAGAACAGTGGATCTCAAACCACACAAACACCTTCTATTAATAGGATAATAATGGATCTACAGTGATTTGGCACATTGATGGCAACACAGAATGACGATGATGGAGGCTCAGAGTGACGCTGGCAGGCGAGGACCAGCATGTTGCTGCCTGTAGTCTTAAAAGTTTGCTCACAGGTCCTTCCTCACTGGAAAAGAAAAATAAAACATCATTCTTATTTAATACTTTTCAGGAAAAACATAAATGACAAAAAAATAGAACCTATTATAACCACCCGCCTGACCCTATGCGTCTCATAACTGAACTTTTTATATTTATTTAATATTTATTAATGTAATGTGTCACATGTAAATTCTTGGCTTTTGTATGTTCTGTTAAAAATTGTTGCAAAAATCCTACATTTATTATCTTTATAAAAATAAAATCAGTTTTTACAAACGTGCATTGTCGCCCCCTGGTGGCTCATATTTGTTCCTACACATTAGACATTTCCTGTTTTTAAACATTTTCAACTTTTAACTCATCAATTCTGGGTATTTGTGTTATTTTATACTACAAGATGACTGTTTTAAAATAAACCTTAGTTTATTTATTGTATCTTAAAACTAAGCAGATTAACTGTAATAAAGTATTTTCAGTGTTTATATAAAATTTTTAATGATTTGACATTTTTAGTCATAAAATTTCTTACAGGTTATTAGATTGTTTATGATGTACGGAAATATTTATTTTGGTTTCAAATAGATTCAAAACTGGAGGAAAAACAATTAGGTTCAATTTTTTACCCAAGGACATTATATAAACGAGTTTATGCGAACTAAATGACTTTTTTGCGTCTGTGCTCCAGTTGTTGAATTTCTCTGTGCTCCTCCTGAGCCTCTGAGATCAGATTAACTCGGACGTCTGCTCAACACGGGCTGGAAAACGGCGCCATATAAGCCCGAATGAGGATTTGATGGTTATGTAAGCAAATTCACTGAGGTTTTCCCAGGCTGGAGAGCAAAAGGGAAAAAGTCTGAGCTGAGTCACTCAGGCTGGACGATGACAGCGGGAACTTTTGACCCTTTGAAACCACAACCATCAAGTGGGAAAGTATTTTAACGATGAGACAAATTGCATGAGAGTGATAAGCAGGAAGATGAAGTCGTGTCATTAGCAGTAACATCTCATGGCTGCAGGGGAGTTTACTTATCATGAGTCACTGAGTGTAATCTACGGGTTTCTATTTCTGTCCCAGAACGTCTGATGAAGGGAAAACCGAATCCCCAGAAGTCCCTCAGCGTCTCCAGTTTAAAGAAGAAGAAAAACAAGTGAATGGAAATGTTTGTAGATGTAATTTAATGCTTACATTTTTATGGATGTTGCAACACAAACGAGTGATCAGCTCCAGCTGGGTCGCCTGGGCGAGTCTGTATGAGGCTGAAAATGTATTAAGGCCACATTTTGTAAAGAAATGTAGGATGTTATTTAAAAAAAGCGGGCAGTTTAAAGGTGTTGGTGATAATCTTTGATAATCAAAGAAAGGAAATATTAGAAGCTACACCGCCTACTAAAACAAAAACAGGCATTTCAGAACTAAAATGTTGGCAACTCCTTACAAAAATATGAGCTTTTTCTCCCCTGTGTCACAATAAACTTTATATTTTAATATTATAAATAGACAGTGGTGGGCACACTTCTGCTAATACGCCAACAGTGAAGCTAATTTTTTTGTTTAGGCTTTTTCCCAACTTTCAACACGTTTAGCACTTAGCTTCCAGCAGATTAATTTTTACGGATATTTTCTTGGCTGTTTCATAAACTTTAAGTAGAAAAAAAGTTCGACATCCGTGTTTAAATTATCGACGGTTAAGGTTCATTCAAGCAGTTGGACGTTTATATTCACGCTCTTATTTTGAAGGAGGCGAATGCTGTTTTAGCAGCAGTTCCGTTTCCTCTCCTCAAGTTTTGTCCTGTTTTTTCTGCAATAACTATTTAAAACAGGAAACAACAAAATAAAAACGGACAGTTGAGAATTAGATAAACATGTAATTATAGTGCATGTCAGTTATTAAAAATTTAATTGGTGCTCAAAGGTTGTAGTGTTTCGAAGGTAGATATGATTTAAAGTTAGCAGGTTAGCATTAGCTTCTTCTAAATACCGTCTTGGTGTGACGCATTAGCATCCCAGCATTAGCTTATCCTATATGTTTATGATTAGAGCTTTCTGATTAACACAACAAAAATTTTTTATCATTACTGCACATAGCTTTTTAGCTTTGGAAAAAAAATCTAGATTTTATTTATGTTTAATTGACTTTAAAAAAGTTTTCTTGTGAAAAATTATGAAAACCTGTCATTTTTATTTCCTCTATTGAAAATTAACAGATTTCTGGGAAGATTTAAGGGCTATGAATGCTTGTGCAAGACATGCTAGTAATAAAACTGAGATTTTTACAAAAACAAATCCAACCTGATGAATTATGAGTCTACATTTCCCTTCTTTCATCAAGTACAAGTGATAATAAATTATGTTGAATTTGATTCTAACTGGTCAGCAGTGTTGCATTTAGCAGAAAGGAATAACGCAGATGTATTATAAATATCGTGTTTATTATCAGTAACTTAGAACCATTTAGAGTTGTGGATAAAAACGTTTCATACCAAGTAAACATCCAACTCAGAGTCTGATTGGCTCCTGCTGAGCGACGGCAGCGGATCGTCCAGAGCTAAAGTGGAGCTGGAGTCCCGGCGATCGTCACTGGTACAGGAAAAAAAAAACAATTTTAGATTTTTATGCACTTTACATTTTCAGAGTTGAATAGTAACTACTTATATTTACTCAATTACTTTTACTTGAGTAATTTTATTATGACGTATTGCTATTTCTGAGTAAAATTTCTGGATTTTCTACCCACTGAATGAAAACAAAAATCCAGACAGACACACAGCTGCAGATTTTGTTAAAGTTTCATAAGTTTTTTAATTGAAAGAAACTGATTTGGAAACATTGATCAGTTATTCAATACTTGAGTCGAATTTTCACCAAATACTTTCTCACTCTTTCTGGAGTAGTTTCTTGGATTGATACTTTTTACTTGAGTGAAATGTTTCGATACTTTACCCACCTCTGTGCATTTTAGGGGGAAATATCTGCTTTAAAACAAATTGTTGTCACTTTAGATGCAAAACGTCTTAATGAAATGATTCCAAAATTATTTCACATCAAATCGGATGCATTACATGAGGTGAACTGAGTTCAGAATTTGGGGTTTTCATATCAGGAAACAAAGGTTTTTTTTTCCTGTTATTGTTGAAAACAACAGGATGTGAACCTAGAAGGTTGCCATGGAGACAAAGTACCTGTTTTCAGTTTCCTCTTCGTCGTTTCGGATGGATTCAGTCAGAGCAGATTTGGGAAGCAGATCTGGTTGTTTGGAGGAACTATAAACTGTTGAATCACCAGAAAGTGAATCAGAAGGGATAAAAAAAATAAAAATAACATTTAAAAAAAAAAATGGATGTAAAGTTTAATTTACAGTTTCCATCCAGGTTGTCCATGCTTTGCGCCTTCTTCTCCTCCTTCTCCTTCTGTGTGGACAGAAACTCCTGAGACGCCGACTTCCCTGCATGGAGGGAACTCCTCTTCCTCTTGGAAGACGCTCCTCTTAAAGCTGACGTCATGGAAACAGAAAACACAAACTCATGAAACACAGACTATAAACGGAGGATATTAAAGCAGAAAGCTAAACTTACGATGAAGTTTCCTGAAAACAGTCGTTCCCATGAACTTTAAAAACCTGTCTGCGTAGAAACCGGGCCTGTGGACCGACACGGTGTCCTGCAAGCAGAGAAACGGTCAAACAAAACATTTAATCTGTGGGTAAAATAGAAGCACAGGTTTACAAACCGACCCCGTCGTGAACGAGAGCCTTCCAGGAGTGCTCAACCTTCTTAATGAACCTGGAAAACAACAAGAAAGTTGGAAAAGATCAATCAAATTTAAACAGAAAACAATAAAAAATTCCCAATGGATCCATTTTAAGGGATTACAAAAATGTTTTAAATGAAAATATAAAGGAATGAGGTCTGAAATGATTAATCTG
Source organism: Poecilia mexicana (assembly GCF_051168715.1). NCBI lineage: Eukaryota > Metazoa > Chordata > Actinopteri > Cyprinodontiformes > Poeciliidae > Poecilia > Poecilia mexicana. Next base: position 24,121,137 of record NW_028263381.1, read on the forward strand.
ACTAATCATGATCAAAATAATCAACTAATTTAATAACCTATTAATTGTTACTCAAGACATTTGCTGAAAGGACAACCAAATGATTCCATTAATTTTTCCTCTGCTAAAACATATATAGTATTAACAATAATTTAATGTAATTAAAGCAGACATTAAACCAACAGTGAAAAACTAAGATGTTAAGTCAAGCAGAAAGAGCTGAGTTTTTTCCAAGTTTATATAACTTCATATATTTTTTTCTGATGGAAAACTCAAAGTTTAAGATTAATCTCAGAAATTTTGTGGAAACAATGAAATGTATGAGATCCAAAAGTAAAAAATTTGCAAGAAAAAAAATGTAATTTTCATTAACCTCGGAATTAGAGTGTTGAAGAAAAAGTGAAAATGTCAGTTTTAAAAGTCAAGTGGAAATTTTGGTATTTTAAGGACCAAGCTGCTAGAAAAAAATTTAAAATTTTGAGATTAATGTACATTTTTTTTCTTTAGAAAAAAAAAAAAACATATCGGTTTGAAAAGCAAAAAAGACTCAAATGTCCAAGTTTCTTTCTTGAAAATTTCTGAGATTAATCTAAAAAACTGATTTTTGGTTGAAATGTACTCTTTTGTTTTCCACCACGGCCCTAAAACGCTGCGTCGTGTTTTTTGTGTTACCTGTATGACTGAAGAATATCAATGATTCCCAAAAAGATGAGCAGGTTTTCATCTTTGTGTTTGGCAGGAATCCCACCCAACCTGGAGAGAGCAGAGACGATTATTTAAACATATTTAATCTCCAGCTTGATTAGAGAATAACTTTTTAATGAGACGTTTGCTGACGTGTCGTCGTCTGCGACCGGTTCTGGGTCCTTCAGGTTCCCCTGGATGGACTCCAGGGCGGTGGAGTAGAGGACCTTCTGTCCTCTCCTGCTGTCGCAGCGGTTCCCTCTGCTCAGCGGCTTCCTGTCCAGCACATGGACGCCCAGCAGCAAACTGTAGTCCATGATCTTAAAGCTCTCCAGGACCTGAGGGGACAGGAGTAAGGAGGAGAACTGAAAACCAGCTATAAACAACAAGACTGAGGATTGTTTTGAGTCATTGCAGATTAAAATAAAATATATATACATTTCTGCCAGAAAACAGAAATTTCCCCCCAAAAAATTAAGTTTTTAGTTTCAAAAGTTTAAAATTTTCAACTTTTGCAACTCAGAAAATTTCCAAAAGTCAAAAATTTTCCATTTCTCAAAACCAGAAGTTTTCACGTATTTTTCTGAAAAGTTTGAGATTAATCTCAATTTCTTTGTTTTTTTGTCCAACTAATTTTTGACTTTTCAAACTTTGAAGTTTTTTGTTTTATCTAGAAAACTCCTGAGATTTTTCTTCTTTTTAAATCTACAATTTTCCTAAAACAGCATCATAAATTCACAACTAAGACATTCACCACTGGTTAGCCATTAGCATGACACCAAAGTTTTGATTCGTACTTTTTATCTCAACAGCAAACAGTTGTTAGCTTGACTCTAATTAGCCGTTAGCTTGACTCCGATTAGCCGTTAGCTTGACTCCGATTAGCCGTTAGCTTGATCAGAATCTAGTTTATTAGCCATGTTTGTAGCTATTAGCTTCTGCTAAGACAGTTTCTCCTGTGTGTGTTGAGACGTTTTTGATCTTTAAAAATAAGCAGTTAGAGTCTCTAGAGGGAATCTGCAGAATTCAGCTACAAGCAGGAAGTTGTGAATATCCACTTTAGACGTATGCACTGAATATTACATCATACAGTTTGAAAAAAAAAATCCTTCACAATTGTAGAGATGCGACTTTTTAAAGTATTGTTTGAAGCATTTCTATCTTAAAAGGATAGAAAATGGACTTTGGGATTCATGTAAGCTGGTATTAAAGTTTAAAAAGGTTAAACCAGAAAGTGCAGAACGCTGTAAGCCTCTGAACAAAGAGACTCTTAACACACCGAGTTACCAAACACACAGACTGATGTTCCACACAGCCGACCAGTTAGAGCTGGTCAGGTGCTAATCCTTAATCAAGTGGCCATTGTTGTTTCCGTTTAGTAAAACAGAAGCAGACGTCGGCTCAGCCTGCTGCTCTGCTGTGTTGCGTAACGTCATCAAAGTGGGGAATTGTGCGGCGATCATCGGCTTAGCGAGGAGCAAAGAGCGAAACCCGCTGAGGACCGATAAGTTGATTGAGACTCAATTTCTTTGAGCGTTTGGTCTGATGGAACAACAAGCAAGTAAAATGATAGTGGAAATAAGCTCCAGCTGCTGATTCACTAATGAATATTCCTCTGTAAGCTCAGATTTATTTCTATTAGTGATCAGCTGAGCAGTTAGCATGGCTGCCTGTGTTCACAAACCATTTCTGTATTTTAGAACCACATGATCTTCAGGTTACTGGAAACATGAAGTTAAAATGTAGATTCTGGAAACTTCTGCAGGTTTTCCTACTGCAATACGATGCAACACAGCCACTGTTATGACTTTGACTAGGCCTTTCTAACTAAAACCACTCTGGCTGTTGGTTTAGAGCTGTTGTCAAAAACTGTGCTGAAGTACAAAGTATCCGTCCAAGAAATGACAAAAAGTATTTGGTAAAAAGTTACTCAAGTTCTGAGTAACTTATCAAATTATCATTTAAAGCTGAAAAACTACATCTTCAGATGGACTAAAATATAAAGTTAAGGGGAAATTTTGGTATTTTAAGAACCAAAATGACAATAATTCATATAACAAAAAAAATGTTTCCAAATCAGTTTCTTTTAATAAAAAACTTAAAAAACTAACAGAAACTGCAGGTGTGTGTCAGGTGAGGTTTTAGTTAAATCACGTTTGTTTTTCATTCAGTGGGTAGAAAATCCAGAAAGTTTACTAAAGAGTAGAAACACTTCATGATAAAAAGACTGAAGTTAAAGTACAGGGTGGGGAAAAATACACATAATGAGACTAATGTCTTGTATTATAGAGCTAATACTTTTTCCATTTTAATTCCTTAATAAGGAATTATTTATTCCCAACAAGCTCCTATGTCTTGCTGACAAGTAAGTTTTGTTTTATTTCACGTTTACCAAGATATCTGAACTAGAAACTAGACCACACTTGGTCAGATTTTATGTTTTTGCAGCCATGAATTCAGTCCAGGAGTTTCCCTTTGATGCTGCGCTGGAAAACCCTTTAGCATCAGTGGAGTTAATATTTATGATTATCGCAGAAAATGTTTTAGTCAGAATAAAAACACAGCCCAGTTTAGGCAACAAATAAAAGTTGTTGTCTGAACAGGCACCTTTGGTTTAGTTTCTAGTACAAATATTTAAGTTCACTTGAAATAAGACAAAACTAACTTATAAATAACTTTTCAGCAAGTAATAGGAGCTTGTTGTCGTCAATAATTCATTAATATTGATGAAAAATAATCAACCAGTAGAACAAGATATTTTCCCATACAAGTTAAAATTTTAAATGTTTTACTGGGAGATTATTTTACTTATAAATTCTTTTCATCCATATTAAGGAATTATTGACTTAAAACAAGCTGAAATGTTTTTGCTTTATTTCAAGTGTATCAAGTTATTTCCACTAAATCTAACATGCAGTGTTTTGCAGTGCGTCCTGCTCACCCTGCAGTCCCTCTGCAGCGTCTTCATCAGGGCGCTGTAGGTGTCCGGGTCGAAGTAAAGCCCGTCCTGGTGCATCTCCTGGAAGTCCAGGTCCTTGAAGGTCGGCGAGTTCTTCACGCGCTCCTTGCGTGAAGCGCGGCGTTTGTAGGACGAGCCCTTCAGGTCGTACTTGAAGTGCATCTTCATGGCTCGAGGCAGGACGTTGTTCATCACCACCACGCGAACCGTCACGCCGCCGCACTGGATGCAGTACAGGCCGTAGAACTTGGGCAGCAACGTGCGCGGGTTCTGGTTCAGATTCTGATTCAGAACAAACAGGGAAGACATGGAGACACGGTGGAGTTTAGTTATTTTTAAGCAAGTCTTTCCCCTGAAATTCCTTCATTTTTCACTTAGTCAAATTAAAATAACAAATCTTAAAGATAACCTGATTAAATATAAAATACATTTTTAAATGACTTTTTATTTAAACCAAAGAAATGCTATCCAGATCCTTGTGATCCCAGTTGTATATGTAATATGCATAACTCAATGATTGTGTTTATTGTACATAACTTTTTTTGAAATTCTGATGTTTTTATGCGAGAATGAAATAAAAGTTGGTTCTGCACCGTCTTTACGTGCTGCTGAATCTTAGTCTTATAAAAATGTAACTGCATATAAAATACATGTTTCTATTAGGTGGGAAAGTTTAGTACCATTTCATATTTTCTCCATTTGTGGACAATCGTTTTTCTGCAGTCAAAGATTTAGAAATGATTGTTTTTCGCTTGTTCTCATCAGTAATTTTGATCCATTCATTACAAATTGCACTTTGAGCTCTTCTGGCCTACTTCAAGTTGTCACAAGGGTCCTATTGAAGGGATTAGTTCATGCAAGAGGTCTATTTGTATCAGGGTTGGGTGAAGCTGGTGAATTTAAATGGGATTTATTATGCAAAATTCACATATTACAATTTTTTTTTACACTTATTTGGCTTTCTGTTGTTCTGAAAACATCCAAATTGCTTGAAAAACCCACCCAGGCATTTTTGGTGTCAGGAAAATGATCCGTTTCAAAAACCTCCCGAATGTAAAGTATCAGCAGGCACCACCCGTTACCTAGCAACCCCAGGCAAACTCTGTCCTGTTACCTAGCAACCCCAATAGAGTTCCAGGATGCTTAGTCAGCTGGTTTTACCGCTGTATGCGATGCAACATGGCTGTTGGAAGAGACAAGCGTTTAGATGTTGACTTAGCATCCAGAAACCACTGCTGGTTATGCAGGAGGCTCCACTTCTGCTTTTCAAAGATGTTCAGTTGTATAATTGTGCATCTGTTTGCAGCCATTTTCATGCAAGTGTTAAAAGTTGAGTTAGGGGGCGTGGCCAGCAGCTTATTTGGATTTAAAGTGACAAGTCCCCCTAAAACAGCTAAAATCTCATTATCTAAGATTTATTTTATGCTAAAATTGTAAAAACATGTTTTGTATAGGCCATAGACTGATGCTAACCTGTTCAAGGAAGCATAATAGTTACACTTTAAAGCATTTATTTCAGTATTTCTTTTCTCTTAACAAATAAAGAGAAAAAACTAAAACAGCTTTTAGTTTTTATTCCGGTTAAATATGTGATCTAGAAGATCACATGTCAGAAAAGTGCAGAGCGCTCTGTGGGAAGACGAGCATCTGATGATGTCACTGTTGGGAAACGTGTGACTCAGCCACCCACCATGTAGTAACCAGGAAGCAGCTTCTGCAGAAACTCGGCCTCTTTGTGCTGCACCGTCTTGATGATGAACTCGTCGTCACTGGTGAGGTAGAACCAGGAGCTGCTGGCGCCGGGGTTGGACAGCTCTATCAGCGGCTCCTTACAGATGGAGTACTGAGACGCAGTGACGCAACAGTCAGACCGTTTCGCAAACAGTTACACGGAAACTCACATCACCACGGTGACGAGTCAGTTTGACGTTGTGGTTTCAGCTCACCAGATAGTCGTCAGGCTTGATCCCAAACAGCTCCCTGAAGTAGCGGAAGGCCAGCGGCGCGTACGTTTTCAGCCGGAAATCTGGGAAGTGATGCGCCGGAGTCAGGTTGCTGCCTTCACTGGAGATAATGGTAATAAGAAATGTTAGCTAACTGGTGACGCTGTTTGACCAGTCAGAGGGTAAACCAAGCATTGCTAAAGTGTTTTCTGACATCACATTTCCAGAAAATGTCTGACCAAGAGTGACGGCTTGTTTGTGTAAAATTAAACCAACACCTTGTGTAGACGTGTGTTTTCCTCCATTAATTTGTTCTATTGAAAGATTTAAGTTTCGGCAACAAAAATGTTCAGAAATATTTCTTAAAAAGAAACAAAATGTTTTTAATGTTTTTAATCTTTTTCAAAATGTCTCCCTTTCTCACTGTTTATTCAATGTCACATGCTGTTTTTATTTTAATTATGTAAAGCACTTTGAAATGCCTTGCTGCTGAAATGTGCTATACAAATAACATTTGATTGATTGATTGATTGATTGATTGAAAAGTAAATTGTGCCACAGTCACTGGCAACCATGTTGGTAATATTTGTACAACTGGAAACCAGCTGGACAGAAACTATAACATTTCATTAGGTTGGAGTTAAACCTTTCACTTTCTACTCTTGGCATCACCCAACAGGTTTTCAAATCATTAGATCTGGATAAGATTATGGCCAAATATTTCATTTTGACTAATAAAGTTGATTTTCCACATGGTGAATCATTTCTCCATATATTATGGATTATTATTCAGCTCAAACACCGATTTTCATTTTTCTGACAGAAAAACTAGATTTCTATCTAAAATGTCCTGATATTTTATTGCACACTAAATATTCATGTCAGACACAACTGTAGTGTATGTGTAATACAAGTCCCAGTAGTATTTATTAAATTATGCATTTATGTTTGAGATGGTAGGACAGAAAGTCTTATTTGTACCTCAGAGAAACAGGAAGTTTGATCTTTTAGAGGCTGTATCTCAATTGATTTGTTTAAAATAATTTTGCATTTTTTTCCTCCATTTAATGATTAGACACAAATTAACAGGCAGATTATTTCATTATGAGACTATGCACCAGCAAATAAAACATTCAGTTCATGTTTGACCAGTTTGTATGCTAATCCATTCTACATAACAAGTAATAAACTTCAGAGTGCAGCCGCCCCCACAGGATGTGCTGCCCTGGGTGGTGGGCCATTTCACCCTTAATAGGTTGGCTAACTGAGCTCAAACTATTCTCAATCTTATGAGGAGAAATAGTCAAGTCTCCATTTTCTTTCCTGGATAAACAAAATGTGAGACACTAACTATCTGTTATTCCACTAGTTTCTGCACTAAACTGAAATTGATTTAGCCCTATTTACACTATATGTAAACATTTACCTGGGTAAGAAGACGGTTTCTACCATGGAGAAGTCCTGCATCAGAACATCTCTGTCGGGTTTGGAGCTCAGGTTTCCAACAGCATAACCGATTCCCAGCTGGATGGCTCCTTTCAGGGCCTCTGGTGTGGGCTGACAAACACATTTATAAATTAAAAAAATAAACTAATTACTTCTTTCTTGTCTCCACGCATAACCTTTACTTTTGCCCCGTCACGAACAGGCTATATTTAGCATGTGTTAACATTTGGTCTAGTTAAAAGTGTCGGATTAGCACGTTCCCTCGGGATAAATCATGTTAATGACTCTGTTGACTCCCTCAGCTGCACTTGGCTTCGTGTTAATTAGCTTGTAAACATGTTCAGTGGTGGCGGTGACCTCAGAAACAAACAGAAATGCACGGATGTTTAACCACTTTCAGCCTCACCCTGAGCGCGTGGTGTTGTTTGGAATTATGCTAGCGTGTAGCCGCTAACTGTTAGCACCACTTGCTAACTGAATGTTGGTGTAAATAGCCTAGATCCATTTCTGGGAAAAACACAATATCATGTTCCTCTCCACAAATACTGGACTAGTTCACCGTGTAATCTGATCATATCTGTGTCAATTTGTTTGCATTTTTAAAGTGACACCCATCTATAGCCTGCAGCTTTATAAAGCTAGCAGCGTTTTAAAGCTAGCTTGAATGAACAATAAGGAAATAAAAAAAAAGTTCTTGACAATATTTCACATTTGACAAACATGTAAAATATTGAAACTCTACAAAATTATTAGGTTTTACTGTAGTGGACAACTAAACTTATTTAACCAAGAAAGAATAAAGCAGACATCTATATTTCTTGCAAGTGCTACTAACAAATAATGAAATGTAATGTTAGCGCTGTATGGTAAGATTTAGGACTCAAAATAATTGAGGGAAACTACATTTGATTTAGGGCAGTTTATAGATTCAACAAAGTTTGGAAAATATTGTTTTAATAGAACATAGACCACCAGAATACTATAAAATTAGGAGTCAAGACATCAAAAGTCACCAGTTTACACAAAGTTCTGCAGTCTTGGTGAAAAATCTAAAGTTATTTACATACTTCCACTTTCAAAACCAATTTTAACAAGATATTATGAAGTTGCTTGAGATTAGTTTGTTTTGAAAACCAGGATAACATCATCATTGCAAATTATGCCCAGCAGGTCAATTATTATAATGGTTTTGTAAAAATATTTCAGACATTTTGGCTGTTTTAATGATCATGCAGCTGCTGCAGATTACACCAAAGTAGACTATATTAACATTTTCATATTTACATTTCTAGTTTAGCTAGTCTGGAGTTTTTCTGCACTGTACTGTGTTTTATTTCTGTTATTCTTTTGTTCTGTCCACTTTCTTCTGTAGCAGCTTAAATTTCTCACTTGTGGGACTAATAATGGATTATCTTATCTAATAAAATTCTATTGATTGAGATCTTGTAACTAAAGTGATCTCATCGTCATGGCTAAACCTTTTAAATATTTTGTTCTGATACTAAAACATTTGCATTGATAAACGACTCTCACATGAAACTTAGGGAGAAAGTTGCACCTAACATTTCAACATTAAAAATACTGTCAATAATTAAATATTTATGAAATAGTATTTTAAAAATCAGAAGTAATTTGACAAACGAGGGGATTTTTTTTTTTTACCTTTTTGTGATCCTTTGACGTTTTAGAGGTTTTGGTTCCTCTTCCGTCCTTGTCGACCGTCTCTGTTGACATCTTTTGGATTTAGAGAACTTAATCAAAGGGAAGCTCGGCTGTTCTTCCTCCAACTTTCACTGACTTCCTGTTTTATTTGCGCTCACTAATGAATGAACCAACGATGCACAGCTTTATGACTGATGGGCTTCATGGAAACTTCATTTCCCCAGCTGGCAGCTCCTGTAGAGAGAAGACATTTGCATGAAGATAATTATATCAGTTTGTAGAAACCAAGAGATGATCATTATTTTCCTTGCATGGATCCTGACCGTTCTGTCTGAGCTACTCCATCACTCTGAGGTACTCCTCAGTTTTTGTAAGCATGTAGCTCCAGAATCCTCCACCGTAAACCTTGGTCCCAATTAAACAGGATTGTAAAATCTGTTACATACACAAAAATCTCCCACTTTCATAACAATGAGCAGCAATCAGGGCTTACAGCTTAGATCCTGAATTTCCAAAAACGCAACCCGGGACAAAACAAAGGTTTGTTCATGACTGAGAAGGTTTCCACATCTCTGCATTCTTGGCTGTGAAGGTTCTGGGTTCAAATCCAGATTCTGGATGAGGTCAGCATGTTGGAGAAGAGAAGCTCTGTTTGACTGACCTAGCAGAAAAAAGCTAAGTATTCATGAATAAGAGAGAAGTGGTGAAATTTAAAATGAACTGGCTATTCAGTGCATCATAATTTGTTTAATGTTAAATATTATGTTTTCCATGCATGTATTTTACTCTTGAACTTTTAAGTTTTATTTATTATTTAACATTTTGCATCGTTTTCGCATAATAGTAAAGGAGTGAAAAGAACCTGTAAGACAGCAAATGCTAACATCTACTAGCTAACAACTGTTTTATCAGTAAATAGTGAGTCTTAACATGTTTATAGTCCTGAAAATTAAACATCTGGAAAATCTTCCAGGATCATATTTGTTTTTATTTCATTCACCAAATCCACACGAGTAATTTCACAGTAACCTAGCATTAGCTTAGCTAACTAGCATTAGCTTAGCCAGCTGTTTTCTGTAGATTCAAAGCTGAAATAATCAAAGCAGTTTGTTATATTATAAAAACTCAGTTCAGTTTGTTTTATCTGGAGCAGAAATGGTGATCTGCTTCATAAGACAGTGGAGCTACACTCTTGAGTTGGATTATTTAATTATGTAAAGAAATTAGCACTCTTATGCATTACTGAACCCAGATTATATTTAGAAAAGCCCATTGTTTGTAGTGATATTTCTTCTTTTTCCAATTAGTTTTAGAAAATAAATACATTTTTTCAGTAGTTGCACCAAGTTGTTTAAAAATAATGTGAATTACAGTGATCATTTCTATCACTTTTCACTGTATTTTAACCCCCATTTAACCAATTTCTTTCCAGCTGCTTTTGAATTGGCTACAAACTCTTTTAGTTAAAGATAATTCTTTAACTGCCAGAAGTTATGAAACTGTTACTTTTTTCTACTCATTTGTTTTGTTTCTTTTGGTGTCTGATGCAAGAGACACTTTCATACTCAACAGATTTTAAAGCCATTTATCAGATTAGATGTTTTGGAGCCATGAGTAAACCTGCAGAAAGCGGCACAGACGACCAGAGAAGCTGTTTATTTTAAGGCTCTGCTTCAGGATGTGGTTTTGTGGTTTTGACTCGAGGAGGCGAACTGGGTCGAGGAGGTCGTCAAGAAAAAGATCAACGTTTTTCAGGGATCTGTTCTCACAGCTTGACGTTAGATTCCTTATTGATATTCAAGGCAGAAAAACCTGACGGGAAAAATAAACCGTTCATAAAAACATGACCCAGCAGCTGTTTTAGGTTTCTGGCTGATGATTTGGTTTGTAGATGGTGTAACAGATTAAGAGGGGAGTCAAAATTAATTTAATGATAAATAAACAACAACTTACATATGAGGAGACATATGGAGCAACAGCAGGTAAACAAACAGGAAGCAGAGAATCAGAGAGGAGGTTAAATACTGGGAGCTGATTGGCCAACAGGATGCAGGTGTGGGGAGACAGAGAGAGAGAGAGAGAGAGAGAGAGAGAGAGAGAGAGAGAGAGAGAGCATAATCTAAGTAAAACATAACGAGGCTGGTCAAATCAAAAATAACAATAACTGAGGCAAATACATAACAAATAACAAAAAGACACTTGCAATCCAGAAAAGTCTTTACTAAATTATTCTTGGTGAAGTTTATAGTCCAAACATCTTAGTACATTTAAAATAAATAACTTTTCCATAACAAGTAACTTCAGCAAAGTATAGGAATTTAAGTCAATAATTCCTTCATATTCATGAAAAGTATTAGTTTCACTGGCAGGTTATTTCTTTTATAATGTTGGAAAAATTTGTTTTTATAAGTGAAATAATCTGCCAGTGGAACTAACACCTTTTAAAAATCAAAATTAAGGATTTATTTACTTATTATCTACTTTATTTTGCTGAAAACTTACTTATACGTTAGTTTTGTTAGTTTTGTACTAAGATATTTTGACTAGAAACCAGACCAAAAATACTTGGTAAGATTTCGTGTTTTTGCAGTGTTTCCTCAACAATGACAATAAAAAAGAAACACAATGTAGATAAAATATTTGCTTTCCAGTAATGCCTCTTTTTTTGAGTATGCTGTTCTTAAAAATTGGGTCAAAATCAATATCTGATGTTAAACATTTTTGGATGTTTTTGTTCTTCCATTTTTGCCTCGACTGCTTCTAAAGAACAAAAGGGCCGAAAACAAAACCACGCAGCTGTTTTTAGGCAATAAGTTCATGTTTGGTGTCTGGAAAATGAGCCGTTTGAAAAACCTTCAGCATGTCGAGACACAAATCAGCAGCCACTGCCTGTTACCCAGCAACCCCAGCTGAGCTAACCCCGTTGCCTAGCAACCCAACTGAACTCCATGCTGAACTCCAGCATGTTTGGTTTTACCGCTACAAAATGGCCACTGGAAAAGGCGAGACATAACTCAAGTGAGGAAACCATAAAAGTTATTTTTAGTTATTTCCCCTCATGGTGAAACACTAATCACAAACAAAAACACCTTGTGGAAGAAGAAACAAACCGAACAATTGGCCCGATGAAGAAGTGTCAGGTCTGGGTTCTGAAAGTGAGGAAGTTAGAGCTGATGTGCCCTTTACCTCAACCTTTACCTCAACATCAGGTTGTATAACAACAACCATTATACAAGCTATCTGCTGGCTGCAGATTAATTTAACTTGATTCCTTGAGTTAATTCAAAACAACCAACTTGGTGTTTGATGACTATTATCACAGAGGCAGACTGGACTCTAATGGTTTGATCCACTCAGACTGGAGGATTTGAATGGTTTCAGCTTGATAGTTGTTGAGTTTTGCTAGCTCTGATGCTAATTTACCCTGTTCCACCACAGTAGGGATTCGGTCAGAAAGCCTGCAGGACATCAGGAGATTTTAAACTGTTTACAGAACTCTGAGTACAAAGTAAACATAATTCTCACAAGTGGAGACTTCAAAATAAGAGCATGAATATAAACATCTACATACATGAAGAATTCTTAGGAGTTTATAACAAAAGCTTCAACACCGACATTCAACTTCATTCAACCAAAGGCTTACAAAACAGCAAATTAGTGCTTTAGAATTTAGGGGAACCCAAAAGTGCTAAAAAGTTTTCAAAGTTAGCAAAAGCACTAAATGTGCTAATTATTAGATTAGCAGAAGTGTTCCCCTCCCATCTCTCTTTCTTGTTGTTAAATCATGAAGCTAACAGAGGCACTGACGCCTCAGAGCTCTACATGTTGCTCTCGGTTCTTTAAAACGTTTTTGATGAGGTAATTTTGATGAGCCAAACACTTCCTGGTTTCTCCATTTGTATCAACTGGTTCTATGGAATCCTGAAACTGTAAAATGACTTTATGTTTAATCTATTCTTGTGTTTCTGTAGATTGGAGAATGATATGTGGCCTCAACAGATTGTACACTGCATCTCTACTGGAACTGATCCAAAATGTTTCGTTTCATCTTAAAGTTGTTTTCCCATCTCACAGTTTGATACATTTGGTTCAATTTTTCGACCAAAATTGCAATATTTGATACATTTCCAGCCTCTGTGGGTCACCTCTAATCTGCACCGAGTCAAACCGACCAAATCTTTTGAAAAAGCTGTTCCCCTCCTTGCCTGTGGGGGCGCTGCACCAAGAACTACAGAAGGAAACAAAACAGAAACCTCTGAAGAAGACGCAGTGCGAAATTTCGTTCTTCGCAAAATCCAAACAAAAATGGAGTGGCGTCAAATTTTACTGGTTGTAGAATTTTATTTTGTTTTTGGTAAAAGACCACGAGACTTTTCTCCTGCTAGCTCTACTTTATCTTGCTGAAAATTTACTTGTAAATTAGTTTTGTACTAAGATATTTTGTACATATTGTAAATATTTTGGGCAACTCCAGGCCTGGAGGGCCGGACTCCTGCAACTTTTAGGTGTATCTACTTCAACACACCTGAGTCAAATAATGAGGTCGTTAGCAGGACTCTGGAGATCCTGACTGCATTTAGCAGGTGATTCAGCTGTTGGATTCAGGTGTGTTGGACCAGGGAGACTTCTAAGAGCTGCAGGACACCGGCCCTCGAGGACCAGGATTGCCCACCCCTGGTCTAGACTCACACATTTGTTTTGGATTTTATTACCCAGAATGCTTTGCATTGTAGTCCATTTCATGCTTTTAGAGCGGTCTTGATCCGCTTGGTTTTCACATTTAATTTGAATCCGAACCAGAGTTACTTCAACCGAACCCAGACTGAGGTTTCGGGTTTTTGGTCCGATTGACGTTCACACCTCCCCAAATGAGCCGGACTTTCTAATGGATTAAAGCTGACTAAATTTGTTTGATGAGACAAAACAGTATAGAAGATAAACATTTCTCATTGAGCTCTCTGTTTGAGGAACTGTCACTTTTATTTCATAATCCTCTGTTTTCGGTGTTGACTGTATTTTTAAAAGTTACACCGTGGCGTTAAACCAACAGCTCCTGTAGCTGAAGTGATGAAGAGGCCTCTAGTAGAGCAGGGTGTAAACCGCAAACAGGCCTGTGTTTAACTAGACGCTCAGGTGAGAAAAAGCAAATATTTAAGCCTGCCTGCTGCCTTTACATGTATGTAAATGTCAGAAAGTTCTCCTTCCAAGCTGGTAGCAGATATTTCACTTTTTAGAGTCTGACTGAGGAAGTGGAGCTGATTTCCTCTTGTGATACAATCTTCAGCTCATGTTCTCGCAGCGGGACGCCCAGCCGACAGGCCAGACGGAGCTGAGCGGAACCGGCCGGGTAAACGGCAACAGCCGGCAGGTAGAGGCTGGATGTGTGAGGAAGAGGAGAAGTCTTACCTGAAGCGTCAGGATGCTGAGTTCAGGCGTGAGGAAACTCCAGCAGCAGGTCGACGTGAGCTGAGCTGCTGAGAGACGAAGAGCCGACTGCTGCTGCGACTGTAAGGCATCCTCACCACTTCCCCTCCGTCTTCCTCTGTTCGCGCTTCTCTCCGCCCACCTGCTGTGCTCATCCTCGTCTGGGCTGGAGTTTTGATCTGCTGCTAACGTTGAATTTAAAACACACCAGAACCTTCTGAACAGGTTCTGTAGAACCAGGTTCTGGAGGTTTTATTGGAAAACAAGTCCAAACTGCATCATCCAATAGGTTATAGAAACACTTTCAGCAGCAATGACTCTGACCACCACAGCTTTTCAGTCAGGTGGAGGTCTGGTCTTTGACTAGACCATTTCTGCACCTTGATTCTTGCATTCAGCCCTTGGTTTTCCTGTTGATGACCTAGTTTGATGAAAGATTCACAGATCTGTTAAAACTCAAACGATGACGTGACTGTTTGCTGAATTTAGAGCTTACTTTACTGGAATGTGCAAGAAAACTTCCAGGATTTTAAAAAAGTAATTTCTAGGTGTGGGAGCATCGCTAACTAAAAACCCTAAAGAACTCATTATAAACATTAGTTCCACTAATGCTAAAACGCTACACCAACCCGGTATTTAGTACTAGCTAATGCTAAAGTGCTTCACCAACCTGGTATTTAGGAGTAGTTAATGCTAAAGTGCTACACCAAATGATAGTTAGCAGTAGCTAATGCTAAAGTGCTACACCAAATGATAGTTAGCAGTAGCCACTGCTAAAGCACTACACCAAGCTGGTAAATTTCTTCAAACCGCAGTCATGGAGGAGGTGGAGGAGTTTGATCTTTTTACAGATTATCTGTCTAATGCTGTATTGACATGACGTAACAGGGTGATTCTCCGAATTCGGTGCCTTTTGTGTCCCACAGGTGCCATGGTCTTGAGCCGGAAAAGGGTAGAGTGCCTTTTCCAGGTCAGGGGGGTCGTCCTGCCTCAAGTGGAGGAGTTTAAGTATCTGGGGATCTTGTTCACGAATGAGGGAAGAAGGGAGCGGGAGATCGACAGGCGGATTGGCGCAGCGTCTGCCATGAAGCGGGCGCTGTACCAGTCCGTCGTGGTGAAGAGAGAGCTGAGTGAAAAAGCGAAGCTCTCGATTTACCGGTCAATCTACGTTCCCACCCTCATCTATGGTCATGAACTTTGGGTCATGACCGAAAGAATGAGATCACGGATACAAGCGGCTGAAATGGGTTTCTTCCGCAGGGTGGCTGGGCTCTCCCTTAGAGATAGGGTGAGAAGCTCGGTCATCCGGGAGGGACTCAGAGTAGAGCCGCTGCTCCTCCATGACGAGAGGAGCAAGTTGAGCCTCGGGCATCTGGTAAGGATGCCTCCTGGACGCCTCCCTGGTGAGGTGTTCATGTCCCACCAGGAGGAGGCCTGGGAACGCCTTGGGGTTCCCAGGCCAGCCTTGGGGTTGAACATTGGACTGTTGTTAAACCAGCTGGTGGGTTCAACCCCGTAACACAACTCATTGTTATAATTTTTTTTATAATAACAGCAAATATTAGACTAATATCTGTTGGACTGTATGCAAAGTTTCAAGAATGATTCAAAAACATAAAAAAGCCTGATTAAATTTTTATTTATACGTGTATTATCATAAATTATGAGAAGTGTTTTTACATCAAGTTGCCATATTCTACTTATCAGCCTAATTATTCTGATTCAGAATCAAATAAAATATACTTACAATTAGCTATTTTAATCAAGGGACAGGTGATTTCAAAGGAATTGGAAGAATTAGTTTAATTATGTTATGCAGTTATACTGATAGAGAATGAAATTGTCCCGTTACGGGGTTGAATTTAAAGCAACCTAAGTAGCAAAGAAATGCGTATTAATGTTTGGGATTTCATGCATAAGGTGGGGAGACACATTTTCTTGGAGGTTCAAAGAGTCCTTCAATAGATGCAGTGTTCAAAAACACTATTTTTTGTGGTTTATTTTTAAGTAACAATAGATCTCAAAAGGCACCGAATTCAGAGAATCACTCGACAGCATTTTTCATAAATATGTAAAAAACATATTTTTTGATAAAAGCTACACAATGCACCTATAAATGTCTGAATTTGTTCAAACTACTAATTCTGCACTGAGAGTCCAGAGTTCTATTTCGTGTAGGCCTCGCCCTTTAAGGCTATCGCTGGGTTTATCCCTCGCGCGCAGCGCAGCACTGAAAAAAGCTTAGTCCACGCCCACCTACTGGGTGGGCCCCACCCCGGTCTGTATAAATAGCGGTCAGACAAGACAAACGGCTCCCTCTTTTTCTTCAGCGTAAGATAGCACTGTTTTAAGGGTGAACGTCTGTTTGCGTCCATCTTGTCAGACGGGGTACATCATGTCCTTTGATGGGCACCGGATCTTCGAGGGATGCCTGGGTCCCCAGCACTTTGACCTTGCCCTGACGCCTCAGCCCTCTTACCGTTCCTGTGCTCTCCTCCCGCTGGAAGAGAGGAACCGGAGCTAGCCGTTTCTAGGCTGGCGCGAGATGGGGCGCCAGGCCCACCGAGTCCGGTCGCTGCTCGTGGGAGATGCTAGCTACACTGAGCAGGATGACACTTGCTACGCTGAGCGTTTATCGGATAATCCCACTGGCAGAGAGGACGACAGCGATGAGGACGACAACAGGACCAGCTGCGGTTCGGATGTTGCTTCCCAGCTGGGAAATACCGTGGTGGAAGGTAGGCGGTTGAGCGGATACTCAGTCAACCCCGGGGTCCGTATGTCCGACCCAAACCCGCTCCTAGCTGTTGGCTCGTTCCTCCTCGAGCTACCTAGCTTAGCGCTGGCTTCGAAGAGCCGGCTAGCGCTACGGGGCTTCCAGTCCCCCAACCTCTTCCGCCACGTTCGAATGACCTGGCAGGACGGTTTAGCTCCGCCCTGAGACGCCGTCCAGACCCCATCTGGCCTCAGTTTTCGGCCGTAATGGCTTACATAACTGAGGCAGCGGCTGAGCCCGCGAAGCTGAGGGCAACTATCACCAAGGTGGAAGGGTTAACTGAGCGGAGTTTTCCCTTTGTTACCGCTCTGGATCCGGGCCTCTCAGACGTGTTTGGGCCCTCCACCAGGCACGTGCGGGGAGGGGGGTGTTTTAGCACCTGCCCTTTTTGCTCCTTGCCCCCAAGTGCCCTTTTGGTCAATTTTTTTATTTTATTTTTTTGGCATTATTTCCTAAGCCCTCTTCTGACACATAAAAACATGTACTAAAATTATTTGCTTTTTTGTTTCTTTTTTTGTATAACATAATAAGCCAGTCACCTTGTTACCTTTGACCTTTTGCCCGTGACGGACGAAGCAATCGCAGTGAGGTAAGGCGGCTAACTGTGGAGCTCAATGTTGCGAACATTCTAGATTACAGAACAGTTGTTGGTGAATTTAAAAAAAAACGTTTTTGGTGAATAAAGTGGAGTAGACTTGCTACTTGTCAGATGACGGAAAACGTTGAAGTATCGTTTCTGCTTCAGCACGGAGTAGCGGTTTAAGCAGAGAGGTAATGACAGGCCTCTGCGTCTGCTTTACTCTGAAGAACTACTGAGTGGGAGGAGACAACCAGGTGAGGAAAAACTGTTCTTATCTAGCGATTCAGTATTTTTATCATACAGACATTAGGCTGCTGTTTTTGTTGTGCTATTAGCTAGCTGCTAGCTACGACTTTGCTAGCAAAGCAAGATGACTAAAAAGCTTCTCTCCCATATCTTTAATGATATCAGTCATTCTTTAGTATTGCTTATGGAATAGGGGTAAATAAAAGTCCAACGAGGATATTAATTTAGAATTAAAAATAACTCACCCTGAATTACCATGATAGATATAATGTATGTAATAAGTGTCATTAATGAAGGGGGGAAAAACTCAATCCAGACTTTAAGTAAGTTTAGGGTCTGGTTCGTAGAGTATTAAGTTAAATTTGTTTCCCAGTTATTCAATGAAAAATAAACTAACCTCAGTTAAGTAAAATAAAATTGTAATCAAAACATTTGGAATTGTAATGATTCCTTAAAATAAAAAAATATTTTTTTTAATTAAGTCATTTTTACCAAACAAACTTTTATTTGCACACATCAGAAATATTTTGTTGTGATTTTAGGCCCTGTCCACAACATCATGTGAGAATCACAAGCAAAACTTTGAGTCACAAACAAAAACTTAGAATAGCAAGAAAAGATTTCTGACATGCGCAAATAAGTTTGTTTTGAAAAGAAAAAATAACTTCATGAGTCAAAAATGTGTGATTTTAAGTTTTTTTTTAAAGCAAAACTTAGTAGGCCTTTCTCATGGTGACATGCATTAACAATTCAATATTTGCTTTTGTTTTTTCTGCAGTTCCATGTTAAAGTTTGATGCAGCTCTGCTTTCCTGAATGGACCATCTTCATCTCCACTGCAAGTGTAGCAAACAGGCAGCTCTTTGTTTTATAAATTACAGTCACTAAAAGGTTGCATTGTGCCCTTGTTTACATTTTTAATAGTGTAATTCTGTAAAGACAAAATATGTCTGGTCTCGCTCTGATTTACGTATCTTGCTAAATTGCGGGTTTAAATATTGCAATACTTTCCTATAACAAAATAGACCTGCAGAAAGAAATTACTAATAAAATATCTTACATATGCATAGTGTTATGCTCTATATAGGGATGTTCGTTAGCTTTGATTGTATATCTCACAATTTTGTAATTTATCATTGGTTATTAAACTGAAAGTTGAGTGGATTTGTTAATATTCTGTCCTAGAATGCGGTTAGATGTGCCCATTTTTTGTTGTTCAGTACCTGCCCCTTTAGTGGTCTCTGCAAGGCCCTGCCCTCCACAGTTGCTGCAGCCTCTTCCGGTTCTGCTCCGCCACCATCCTCCACCTCTCTGTGGTTTTTCCCGGTGTGACTGCCAGCGAGCCAGCGCCTTCCCAGAAGACTTCAGACCGAACCATCCGGACCGGCCAGCCGCAGGGACCACGGAGAAGGCAAGCTAATAGTGACTAGCTGGGAGGAATGTGTGTGATAATGTGAAATGTTTTGAAATAAAACGCAAACATATCGCTGAGAGCAAAATCCCTGCAGGTTCCAGCTCTGTAAGATCAGCTGATCTCACAGCAGCTTCCTCGCACGCATTCCCCCCACACAGTGAGCTGGCGGCCTCTAAACAGCTGTTTAGGAGGCACTGCGGTTTCTATACAGAATTTTTCTGTCTCAGTGGATAAGTCTGCCTCTTCTGAGCAGTCTGAATCTGAGAGCACGTTTTGTGAACAGTCAAAGCCTACTGTGATTCCGGTTGCAGCTTTGCACTCATCTCACTTTGTGAGTGGCGACTGTCATCTGTCCGGCAGCGGTCCACGCTGAAATGGCGTCTTAAGCACCCTGACTCCACTTCAGGAAGCGCGCGGGTTCGCCCTCTGCCTGACATGAACACGGCCGCGTCATGCGGCATGGAGGCTAACAACCAGCCCTTATCTGGCCACCATGAGTCCCCCGGAGAATCTCCGAGGCAGGGGACGGCGGTAGGGGCTCTGACTTGGCTATAGTTCATGCGAACCACAGCACCTCACATGAATGCACGCCTGCTTTCAGAACATTATTCAGAGTGGCGGCGCGCGTGGTCCTTGGACAGGTGGATGGATCGGCTCATCAGCAGGGGTTACATGCTGCAGTTTGGAGGCAGGCCTCCGCCTTTCCAGGGGAACGTGGAGATGCTTCTACCACCTCCAGAGCAGAACGCCGCTCTCATGTCAGAGCTGCAGGAACTGGTGCCGAAAGGAGCCATTTCCACGGTTCCCCAGGGAGAAGAAAATGCAGAGTTTTATTCCCGCTATTTTCTGGTCCCCAAAAACAGGAGGAGTGACACCTCTGTTGGAAATTCTCGATCTGTTCCTGTTCAACAGCTCGATGGTGGAGAGGTCATTCCACATGCTGACAATCAGACAGGTGCTAGAAAACGTTCACCAGGACGACTGGTTCTCCTCCATAGATTTAGATGCATAGTTCCACGTCTCCATCATCCTGAAACACAGGAAGTATCTGTGTTTCTCATTCCAGGGGCCCAATATCAGTACAACTGTCTGCCGTTCGGTTATTCTCTCGCCCCACGCACATTTTCCGAATGTGTGGAAACGGTCTGAAGCCATTGCACATGGCAGGGATGAGAGTCCTCTTCTATCTGGACGACCTGATGTCAGCAGCTCACGTGGTGATTCCGCTGGGTTTCCTACACATGAAACGCCTTCAGAGAGACACATGAAGGCGTCTCATGTGTAGCCTGCATAGATCCTGGATCCTGTGCGCAAGAAGAGGCACACAATCTCTGTTCCTTCTTCAGTGGGAGCCGATCTGACTGAGTGGGGAAGCCCCAGCATTCTGGCAGAGGGAGTTCCCCTCAGCAGACCTACATCACACCTAACGGTGTTCAGATGCATCCCTGTTGGGATGGGGAGGAACGTGTCTGCCTCAGGTGGTTGGAGCACAGTGGCCAGACAACATGACCCTTCATATAAACATGCTGGAGCTCCTCACAGTGCTGGAGGTGACTCAGCACTTTGCTCCTCTGCTGAAGGGTCAACATGTTCTGATCCACACGGACAACAGAGTGGTGGCAGCCTACGTAAATCGCCAGGGAGGCGTGCGCGCCGCTCTGCTGTTAAACATCGCCAGACGGCTGCTGTGCTGGGCACATGTTAACCTGCTCTAGATCAGAGTACATCCCCGCCGCAGGCCCAGCGGCATTGAGGGACATTGCCCACCCACAGAGTCTGCCGAGCCCCCCTCCTGGACTGGAAGTTGTTTGTTGTTTTTACGTTAGAGTGGTCAACTCTCTGTGTTTCCTATATCAGTTTGATACAGTAGGGGCTTCCACACTTCCCATATCTGTGTCCTCTGTCACTTTTATCAGCAGTTAAACTGTTTAATCTGCTGTTAACGCATCGTAACCTGTTTTTCTGAGCCGCCTTTAAACGCAACATGAGCGCTGAGACGCTTGCGCTGGGTTTAAACGGCAGCGACGGAGACCTGCTGCTGTGCAGAATTGCGCAGGAGCTGCTAGACTTATGACAGCAAACCAGCATGTTGCAAAGAAATTTGCACAGTTTTTCCCTCCAAACTAACCAACTGAGTTGAGTAATGCTGTTGAATGCAGGTGATGTTAGCTAAAAGATGACTAGCTAATATCAATACAGCACCTTCAGCTTTTTAACAAGTAGCCTGTAGGCTACTGATGTTGTGTATGTTCAGCTATGTCGATTCATTTTGCCCCCCAAAATAAGTCGATGCCCCATCCTGTTAAATTCATCTGGAGCCGGGGCTGCCCCAGCATCTTGAACAGAGTAGTGGACATCATGTCCAGGAGTAGTCTTTTATGCATTTACCCCAGTTCCACTGATTCCATGGCTCCTGGACCGAGTTCAGGAGGAACAGCTGTCTGTAATCCTGGCACCCGAGCGGAAGAATGCGGCGTGGTTTCCCAGTCTGTATCAGCTGGTGTCAGGGCGACCGTGGAAGCTGCCATAGAGGATGCCCTCTCCCAGGCCAGGGCAGCGATCAGGAGCCACCCAGAGACAGGCCAGCATCTCTGGGTCTGGCGGCTGAATGAGGGCACCTAGAGAGGCTCAGTCTCCCTCAGGATGTGGTGCACACCATTCAGGGTGCACGAGTTACTTCTACCACAGTGTTATATGCTTCGAAGTGGTCAGCCTTTCAATGCTGGTGCGTGGGACGGGGCATGGAGCCCATTTCATGTCCTTTAGGCTGCATGTTGTCATTTCTCCAGCAGCTGATGGACAAATTTAGCTTTCAGCACCATTAAAATGTATGCTGCAGCTATTTCCTCCTGCCATGAGGGTTTTGGTGACAGAACAGTTTTCAACCACAAGCTGATGAAGCGGTTTCTGAGAGGTGTGCGTAGAAGCAGACAGGTGTCATGGTTGAAGCTCCATTTGAGCCTTTAGCAGAGGCTCCTCTGAAGTTCCTCTCTTTTAAAACTGCTCTGGCCCTTATGTCTGCAATGGGAGTGAGCGATTTTCCACACTCTCTGTTGCTCCTTCTTTTTCTCGGAATATGAGCCAACTGCGTCCCAACCTTGCTTTTACTCCTCAAAGCATCACAAGCTCGTTCAGATTAAGGGAAATATCTTTGGAGGGTTCTTATCCCCCTCCTCATAAGTCTGAGACAGAAGCTGCTTCTCATCTTCTCTGCCCCATGCGCACGCGCTCTCTTGTTATGTAGCGCGCACGTCTGCAGTGCGTCGCTCTCAGTGTCTGTTTGTGCATTACAGAGATAACTCAGTGGGGCGTCCTCTGTCTGCCCAGTGTCTTTCTCACTGGTTGTGTGAGGTCATCTCACTGGCTTACATTTCTTCTGGATTGGATCCTCCAGAGAATCTTAGCGCTCAATCCACTGGAAGAATTTCATCCGTGGAGGTTTGCACACATTTGTAACAAAATGCAGAAAGTGGGCGTCAGAGTTCTGCGTGGAGGACATTTGCACAGCAGCTTCCTGGTCATCTCCGTGCTCATTTATTCGGTTTTACTTGTGTGATTTTTCCACGTTCTCTATGACCCATTCTGTCCTCAAAGTTCTGACAGAATAATTATTTTTGTCACGTTTATTTACAAAGCATTTGAGAACAACATGGTTGTCCAAAGTGCTGTATAATAATGCCCCTTTTCCACCGGCTCTACTTCAACAACCTGGCTCGGCTCTGTTTTGGATTGACCGCGTTTCCACCAGCCCAACTTGGCTCTGTTGCAGGGTACCGCCTCCTGGTGGCGGGGGGGTGTAGCGCCCCACCTCCAGGGGCTATGTGCTGTGCTTCGTTACATGCGACTTGACTTGCTGTTCTGATACAAAAGAAGAGAGAGCTGAGCTATTTTTTTTAGAGCCTGATTGCGATTTTTCTGAGACTTCAAGAAAATGTGACAGTGGGAGGAATACTGCGATGTGGTGAGGAGGAGCTGATCTCTGCCTTGCAGCGGAAGGAAAGCAGGTGGCTCAGACGGTGCAGGTAAGCCAACGATGGTTTTTGTATTAAACTACGATAAAACTTGTAATGGTGCCGAATATACATGAGCTAATGTTAGTGACAGGTTTTGGAAACATTTTCTTACATTGAAGATTCTGCAGGAAGACAGATAAACAGTGAGTGGATAGAATGATGTATAAACTAGAAACCAACAAACATGACTTGTATTTTGGGTTCTTGTTAATAGCAACCCTGATAATGTCAAAATGTTTGGTTTACTGAATAATGTATTCAGTTTTGGATGGCTTCATTGATAATCTACAATGTTAAGTTCAGTGAAATATTTATATAATGTTGTTTTCGCTCTGGCTAAAGCTTCTCATATTTTGGGAGGATTGTATAAGGACCTTGATATAAACTACAGTAAGTACAATAATGTGTGGAGTGAGCAGAAATAAAGACTTTGTTCACTGAGACGCAACAACTTTTATTTTTCTTTTGTCTCAATCCTCTCTGGAGCTCTGCCATTTCTGCTGGTAGCTGCTTCCTCCTGGAGGAGATCCAGGTGTTCTGACGGTTCTCCATCATGTCAGCCATGTTGCTCTCCTTCTGCTCCCTGGGAAAAGTAATTAGATGTTATAACTTATAGTACATAAATGTAGATGAATAACAGTTACTAATGTGGAAATTGCATGCACATAAGGAATTATTTAAAACAGACGTGTTATTTTATACATACAAACACTTTTTTTTTAACCATCCCAGCCATACAGAATTATAAATAACTGGAATAGTGTAAATTAAAGACAAAATGTAATTGCTTGTAAGTTTTAGACCTATGCAGACATACAGCCATGGATAAAATACCACTATCGTTTTCTTCAGATTTATTGTTCATTCTACAATTACTAATTCATAACAATTTGATTAGAGAACTGATATATAGACATTTTACAATAATAGGATGTCATATAACATGTTTTATTATCTCGCAACGGGGGAAACTCAGATGCAACAGCAAAATGAGAAACAATCGAAGCACGTAGATTCACACAAAGATAAACAAAAGAAGGTAACATGCTGTACAATATTGAGTTATTTATAACTGTAATTTGCAACTGAGTGTCTTCAGAAAATGCACATGTGTTTGAGCAATAAAAATACAGCAGACTTTGTGTTTTAAATGTCTTCCATGACTGTATGTATGCAACCTTAAATGTAGTGAAAACCAGACAGATGTATCTACAAACTGCTCACCTGGCTGGAGAGCAGCAGCTGCGTCTGGTCGGTGTTCACCGTGGGGCTCCTTCGGCTCCGTAGCGGCTAACGAGGCTTTACATTCGCTCCACTACTGACAAAAACGACTCATTCCTCACGGCTCCATCGAGCTGCCGCTGAATATTGAAATCCGAAGCAAAGAAAAAGGCCGGCATCTTTTAGTTCACGGCTTATTTGTATCTTCCATCACTTTCGTGTTGCAGCGAGTTTCAAACATTGCGCCTTAATTTTTCTCCTCTCTCCGCTGCTCTGTTTGTCCACACCCTCAGCCAGTCAGTGAACAGCAGCGAAGGTTGCGTCACCCACCAAACCAGGGCCGGCCCGGCTGGCCCTGCTCTGAAGCAGGACCCTAAAAAGCAGGGCCAGCCCCGTAAAAAAGCCAGTGGAAACTCTCGGAAAGCGAGCGGAGCCGGGCTGAGTCAAGCCGGTGGAAAAGGGGCATAAGTTACCTGTTCTGTTCATCTTTACACTGTTGCAGGTCGTAACATTCGTTGTTCCTGTTCACAGCAGCAGGTCTGTTTGTCTCAACCTTTCTTACCAGATGTTATTCTCCTTTCTGGTCTTCTGCTGTATGGGAGGCTGGGAGTGCATAATTACGCACTCTAGGCTGAGACTGTTTTTGTTATATGCGAGCAGATGCTTCATGGTGGTGGTCTGGATGGACCCAGTGAGGCATAGACTACATCCTGCTTCGCCTTTAACCCACTAGTAATAGCCTTAAAGGGCAAAGCCTATACTCATAGAATCTGGGGTTACCATATGTAACCAACGGTTTTTCTGAGGGAATAGGCAAAGTATCATCTTTTAATTTTACAAATAATGTTTCCTATGATTGGAAGTGATGTTAGTGACTCTGATGGATTCAGCTAAAGATGAGGCTGACCTCAAAGATTTGAAGCTTATCGTTAAAGATTCAAAATATCAACAACATGCAAAAAGCTGGACAGCTACTATAAGAAGGTTTTGACGGCTTTCATACAAAACAAAGGAGTGATTACTGGGAGTATAAAATGTTCAACATGGCCTTTTAATAAAACCTAAATAAAATCCGCTAATCTTGTTTTTATTTAAATGATGCTCTGTAAAACACTCGAGTGTCTGCCATATTTCAGGAACGGTTGGGAGTTTTTTTCTGGTATGTTTGGTTTAAGTTCCTCTAGAACGTGAAACTGTTGAATTTTGACTATAACCTCAGGACTTTATCAGCCTGTCATCAGATTGTACTGAATTTTAATCCTGCATGTTTTCAGTCTTCCTCAAATGTTTCACAAACATCTTTAACCACAATATTGTGAAACTTTGAGCCAAAACACGAAAACTGAAGGCAAGAAAAGTGTCACTTGTTCTTGTTTTTAAAAACCAACAGCATATCCCATTATCAGACCCTTTCCTAACAGATTTTACCTAAATATTTTGAAGGTAAAGGGCGGACATGTTCGGATTAGCAGAGAGATGTTCAGATCCAATAAGACTTTCACATCAAAACCATTCAAAGATTTTAGGAAAGAAATGAACCTGAATTTAGTTGTTTCTCCAGATGAAACCCCAGCGGTGAGGCTGATGAGCCCTCTGGCCTGGTTATCAATAAGAATCTAAAACCGTATCAAACAAAACAATAACTGATGTAAATGAAGGTTATTATTCTTTATTTTAGTGTTCCTGTCACTAAACATCTCACACATAATTTAGATGATCTATCATGATTCCTTGAACAAGTTAGGAACAAGTTAGGATATATTTTTGCAGTCATTCACAAATAATGACATTTTAGCTGTTTTATGGTGTCCTGTCCCTTTAAATCTAAAACAACAGCTGCTGGCCTCCCACTCATCTTTTACACTCGCATGTGAAAATAGCTGCAAACAGATCTGCACACCGTGAAAATTAGAAGTGGAGCCTCCTGCACAGCCAACACAAAAACATTAATGCAGTAATCAACTTTGTAACAAACATTTCCCTCATAAAATCAGAATGTTCAGTAGATTGCTTTTATTTTCTGAACATTTTAAAATTTTATTTTAAAAACTTGATAAAACTGAAATTTTCTATCTCCCAAATGTAAGTACAATAAAAACAAGATAATAGTTCAGTTTAAGTTTAATTATTGTAAGCAGAGCCAAGTATAATGAATAATGTCATCATTCACAAGTTCCCCAAATGTTGCTTCTTTCAAAACAGAAAAGATTTCAATGAACTTCTAAACCTTCATGTTCCTCCTGCACTGTAAAAAGAAATGAGTTGAACCAACTGAATTTAATTGCTTCAACTGGTAAGTAATTCAATTGTTTATCCAGCCTCATTTATTAAGTTTATTCAACTCTGTATATTGTGATCATCTGACTCAATGTTTTATTTTTAAAATCTGAATTTATTAAGTTGGTTTAACTACAAAATGTTTATTTATTAAACTTTCTAACTTGTTTCCTGCAGTTCCAGGGTGAGTCTTTCTTCATGACTCTTTAAGGAACGAGAAGCTCAATGTTTTTATCCAACCTTGTTATTAATCAGTGAAATAAGTTGGAGGAGAGACGTTTGGTTCCTGCTGCAGCTCAGTGTTAATCTGGTTAATCTGAGAGATGAGCTCCAGTCTAACACTGCAGTGAGGATTAAAAGCGGCCAGACAAGGTGAGGGACGGAGGAGAGGTCACCATCAGGAAGTTTGAACCTCTGCAAAAAACTGCATTTTAATCCCAACCAGCTGCTGATTTTACTGAGTTTTGGGATTTCCAGTTAAATCCTTTATTTTCCGGTTTGGGTTGAATCAGGTGTGGCCCACGTTGGGCTGTGGCGGGTCGTATCCATGTTGGTTTATTCTCAGCTAAAATAGGTTTACTGTTGTTATCAGATGTAAAATATGTCAGAGATGCAGCGATCACAGCTTTTCTGTCCATCACTGATCTCCAGTTTTCATTCTGCTCTAATCTTCCAGTTCCTGGATTTTTTTTCTCCAGAGAGAAAAATGTTCTGCAGGTTCTGAGTTTCAGGTAGAAGTTCTGAATGAAACAGAAAATATTAAGATTTTATCACATTATTCCTCAAAGCATTGACCTCTGACCTTTGTTAAGGAAGAGTTTCTCTGAATTAATTAATTTTGGAAAAAGTCTGGCTCTCTCTTCCTCTTGGATCCCAGGTCCCCCCGGCGGGCCGCGTGTAGCCTTAAAGAAAACAACAATGCGTGTTGACGTCACAGAATTACAGAGTTTAATCCAACAAAAGACAATGTATGAACTTACACAGAAACTGCAGAACAATGGAGACATACATTCATTTACCTGACAGACTTGGAAAAAGAAGGAAAGAAAGAAAAGGAAAGACGTCTTTCGAGAGTTGCAAGAGAAAATCTGATTTGTTACTCTATGTGGAAAGTTTTATCTTCTTTAATTTATTCAAATAAGGCGTATCTTTGCTCATCCAACCAGGAGCTATCATTAACAATTTACACCCAACTGTAACTCTATATAATTAAAAGTCAGCAGTGACGCAGGAAATCTATCAACAATTTTAAATGAAATAAACATTACATAGATGTTGATTAAAGTTGTTCAATTTTAAATTACTAATTTTAATTTAGCAAGAGCTTCTCTCTCAAAGACACCATATTTTAGTCAAACAGGAAGGTAATTCAAGGGCTTTTTACCTAAATAAATCCATAATTCACTATTGTTGAATGAAAAAGTCAAAATTATTGATTAACAAATTTACAATTAACCATATCTATAAATTGACAAGGAATTAGGGTCTATTTCTCCTTCTCCCCCTGTTGATACAATAAAATTATCATTTTAAAAGCAATTTGTACTGATTCCATTTACCACATATCTCCCCAGATTTCAAACCAAAATTCGTCCTGTTGAAAGTCTTAAACACAATTATTATAACACCATGGTTGAAAGAAACATAATTATCCAGTAGTTCTAATAATGTTTTTTCAAGTGAACCAGTTTTTTTTCAAGTGAACCAGTGGTGGTGGTCCAGAACCGAAGCCAGAAGTGTTTGAGATGGTGTCCCCTGGTGAAAAAGTAGAAACATTTGTAAATCTGTCATTTCATACTGTACAATTCTACATAAAACACAATTTCAAAATAAATTCATATTGAAATCCAAAAATCCTGAAAAACTGAGCAACAAAAGTCAGTGTTAACAGAACAGCTTTTAAAAACTCCCAAATGCAAATGATTTGGTCACTCAGTCCCCCGCAGTGAAACAAAGGACTGCAAGATCTGTAAAAGAAATCTCTGTCCCACAGAAACCATGTGCTCCAACAGGCCATGTTTTAACAGAAATTTAGCAACATAACACAGAGCAAAACCATTTGACAATATTTCATAAAATATTCTCATTCACCATCCACCAACACAAAAATCACAAGACAAACAAATGCATAACACGTAGTGAAACACAATTCTCTTCTGCACAATCTCAACACAACTCAGACAGAGACAGACAGGCAGCAGCGCGGTGAAACATAAAATGGCAGACAGACACAAAAGCAGTACACACTAAAACAAATAGATCAACCCGCAGCCAAGCACGCACACAAACACACAAAGAAGCGTACAAAACACAGAAGCACAGATACACAGACGACGTCGTAGTTCATCCAAGAAAAGACAGAAAAGAAAAAGAAAATGTCAGGTGCCAGCTATGAAGAATATTTAATACATTTCCCAACTTCATTTCAAACAATATCTCTTAATCACTTATCAACTTCTTCACAAGCAATCACTGTTAATCACTTTTAATCTCTATCAATCACTTTTAGGGATGGGTTAAGCCCAAAGCCTCAATTACAGCTTAGGCCTTCAATCGATCCGCCCAGCGACAAAATTTATGTCCCAGCGGAGAGGGTGATTCAACCCGTATCAAATTAAATAATTTGTCTCAGTCCTTTATATTCATGGCAAGTATAAAGGTCCCAGAGAAAGGCGATACAACCTATATCAGTCCTTTAATTCCCACGAGTGATACAACTCGGTCCAATTAACCCAAATAATTATTAGTCCACTGGAGATGAGTCGAAATTTGGCCGATGCAAGCCAATACTATCAAATACACAAACTTCTAAAATTCTTTTATAGAGGTACAGGCCTGGATCCTCAGGGGAAATAATTTAAAAATGAAACCCAGCTTTAGGACAGAGGTAGCGTAAACTCCTTCTGTCTGGATCAGCTACGATCCCCTGTAATGTGCATGTATTCAAATCTTTAAACAACAGACTCTTTTAGGAAGAAATCTATATACTGCCACAGCCTCTAAATTCTGCGACGCCACACACACAGAGAGCAATCAGCTACGGTCCAACCAAACGGCGCTTCAGACAACCAAAAAAGTAATTAAATACTGTCTTATCACACCGAAGCGTCGGGCCGAAACGGATCAATCAGGGACCAACAGCCACCCGCCAAGATTCCAGAACCGGCAAGAGCCCCCAAATTGTTGAGGAAGAGGTATCTAAATATTTAATTTTTGGAAAAAGTCTGGCTCTCTCTTCCTCTTGGATCCCAGGTCCCCCCGGCGGGCCGCGTGTAGCCTTAAAGAAAACAACAATGTGTGTTGACGTCACAGAATTACAGAGTTTAATCCAATAAAAGACAATGTATGAATTTACACAGAAAATGCAGAACAACAGAGACATACATTCATTTACCTGACAGACTTGGAAAAAGGAGAGAAAGAAAAGCAAAGACGTCTTTGGAGAGTTGCAAGAGAAAATCTGATTTGTTACTCTATGTGGAAAGTTTTATCTTCTTTAATTTATTCAAATAAGGCGTATCTTTGCTCATCCAACCAGGAGCTATCTCTGACCCTTTGTCTCTAGCCAGGAACCCCTGCTGTTTTATGGCTTTTCACAGATGAGTGTGAAAAGCTAGAACTTCTACTGTATTATTTTCCCACAGACAAAAGGCAGTTCAAATGATCCCAGCGAACCATCTGCTGTAACTACAGGTAAAATACAGGTCAAAAAGCCAGAATACATTACTGATTTTAAAACTATAATTAGACCTTTTGGATCAAGACATGTTAAGTTTTAAAACTAGCTTATTTGAAATTTATTTTCTCAACAAATCCTAGATTCCATCTTTAAAGGACTGGAAGAAGAAAAAGTTTCCAAGGACTCAATCAGAAAAGTTTCACCAAGAAATAGATTGTAGAGATGAACTATCTGTTCAACAGTGAGAGAGTTTCTCTGACTGGAGGAAAATCTTTAGACTCAAATCAGCAAAGAAGCACTGAAGAGGGACCAGATATGGACCCCAAGAGCCAGAATCCAGGAATCAGAGGTTCAGTGAATGTGGTGTTGAAGGTGTGGAGGAGGATCAGTGAGTCAGAGGAGACTCTGTAGAAGGACAGAATGCCAGCAGGACAGTCCACATACACTGATACTTTGTTAGAGAAGAAGGAGGAGGAGGAAAGACGAGTTTCTATGTTATTGTGACAGACAGAGTAACCAAGAACATCACAGCATTTCAGACTCCAGGAATGATCATTATATCCAAAACTACAGTCTCTATTGTCTCCTTTCCTCCTGATTCTTCTGTAACTCACTGATATATAAACATATCCTCTCCACTCGACCTCCCAGTAACAGCGACCAGTCAGACCAGTTCTACACAGCAGCTGATCCCAGTGATCAAATCTGTCTGGATGATCAGGATATGACTGAAGCTCCTCCTCACATGTCACCTTCCTGTTGTCTTCAGAAAGTTTGAGTTTTCTGCTCACTGTGTTTGTGTCGATGGTGAGTTGACAGGAATCTGATGGAGAGAACAAACACAATCCAGCTGCAGTTATTGATCATTTATTGATCTTTGATGATGATCCTGAATGAGTGATGTGACAGTTTGAAGATGGTTGAATGTGAGCTGCTTTGTTGTCATGAATCAGATGAAAAACACACTTACACTTCCTCAGACCTGGTGTCAAGAATGGGCCTCCAGCAGGCTCCACCCTGAAAGGAGGAGGGGGGTCAGACCATCAGTCTCTTTCAGCAGCAAACATGGACATTACATGTCTCTCAGACACACATTGTCCTCCACTGAGACAGGAACAGTCCAACATCTGGATTGCAAACTGCAGTGGATGTAGGAAGGACAGTTGGTGCTGCTGCAGCACAACTCATTTCTCCAAACACAGGAAAAGCTCCAACAGAGAGGAGAAAGGAAATCTTAGTCATCTTAGTGAGCCATTCTTAGGAGAATATTCCAGAAAACTGGGTAATGATCTCTGCCTCCAGATGAGGCGTCTAAATATTTAATGATCAAACTAAATATTTCTCTTCAAACTAAATGTTTCCCATCAGACTAAAGACGTTTCTCCTCTTCCTCCTCTATCAGACCTTCTCTGCTCCTGCAGCAGGTTCCTCCATACCTGAGAGCTTCCAGTCTCCAGTCTGGATCCTTCAGTCCAGCCGACAGCAGCTTCACTCCTGAGTCTCCTGGATGATTGTAGCTCAGGTCCAACTCTTTCAGATGGGAGGGGTTAAAGGTCAGAGCTGAGGCCAGAGAAGCACAGCCTTCCTCTGAGACCAAACAGCCTGATAAGCTGCAGACACACAATTCATCACATGATGAGAAGATGAGAACATTGAGGTAGAGCCCAAGGTCTGAACTGGTTGGATGGATGGATGGATGGATGGATGGATGGATGGATGGATGGATGGATTTGTGAATAAGATAGCCAAGCAACTGCTGGATCTGTAATAATTCATCTTTTTGCACCTAAGATGCAGCAATTTGTCAAGAGCCCAGAGTTACCTGAGAGTTTCCAGGTTGCAGTTTGGACTCTTCAGTCCAGCAGAGAGAAGCTTCACTCCTGAATCCTGCAGGTTGTTGTTACTCAGGTCCAGTTCTCTGAGACTGGAGGACTGGGAGCTGAGAACTGAGGACAGAGCTTCACAGCTTCTCTCTGAGAGGTTACAGCCACTCAGTCTGAGGAGACAGAGAGGAAAATCTGTTATTAACCGGTCTGTCACGAGAGGACCAAATTTGGGTCCTCTCGTGACAGAGGTGTCAAACTCCAGTCCTCAAGGGCCTCTGTCCTGCAACTTTTAGATGTGCCTCTGCTGCACCACACCTGAAAAGAATAATTAGGTCATTAGCAAGGCTCAGGAGATCCGATCTACACAGGGAGGAGGTAATTAAGCCATTTCATTCCACTGTTTTTTACCTGTGGCACATCTAAACACTGCAGGACAGCGGCCCTTGAGGACTGGAGTTTGACACCCCTGTCATTGTGAATGACAACCTGAGACCAACAGGTTAAACTATTCATCAGAATTTATGTTCTTTGTTCCAGTCAACAATGTTCTTTTTTCACAGATTGAAGTAAAATGTCATATATTTCACATCTTTATGATACAAGTATATCTGCTTTATTTTTTAGTTGGGCCTCCAGCCTTAAAAGACTGAGATACAGCAGCCAGCAAAGAGGCTGGCAAGAGAAAAAATTTCATTAATTTCCATAATGAAAAGCATTAATCCAGTTCAGCTTCAACAGAAAATATAATCTGTTCTTTGAACATGTAGCATTAAGAATAGTCATGTATGAAAGATGGTCTCTCTTTTACTCATCATCTACTAGCGACTAACTTTGAGAAGACAATGAACCAGTAAAAACCTGATGAAGCATGACTCAATCACTAACAAATTTCTTTAAAAAATACCTGCAGTAACAATGTGTGTCCTTACAGAGCTTTGTTGGAGGCTTTAACCACTGGCAGCAGCCTCAGAAGAGCCTCCTCTGAAGCAGAGTATTTCTTCAGGTCAAACACTTCCAGATCTTTTCCTGATGACACTAAGATGAAACCCAGAGCTGACCACTGAGCAGGAGACAGTTTATCTGTGGAGAGACTTCCTGAACTCAGAGACTGTTGGATCTCCTCCACTAGAGAACGATCATTCAGTTCATTCAGACAGTGGAACAGATTGATGCTTTTCTCTGCAGACACATTCTCACTGATCTTCTCCTTGATGTACTGAACTGTTTCCTGATTGGTCTGTGAGCTACTTCCTGTCTGTGTCAGCAGACCTTGTAGGAGTCTCTGATTGGTTTGCAGTGAAAGTCCCAGGAGGAAACGGAGGAACAAGTCCAGGTGTCCATTTGGACTCTGTAAGGCCTGGTCAACAGCTCTCTGATGGACAGACTTTAGTTCATGTTTATTAGATGATGAAGATTTCTTAGATGTTTGTCTTTCTTCCATCAGGTTGACTCCAGAGTTGATGAAGGTCAGATGAACATGAAGAGCAGCCAGAAACTCCTGAACACTCAGATGGACGAAGCAGAACACCTTGTCCTGGTACAGCCCTCTCTCCTCTCTAAAGATCTGTGTGAACACTCCTGAGTACACTGAGGCTGCTCTGATATCGATGCCACACTCTGTCAGGTCTGATTCATAGAAGATCAGGTTTCCTTTCTGCAGCTGATCAAAAGCCAGTTTTCCCAGAGACTCGATCATCTTCCTGCTCTCTGGACTCCAGTGTGGATCTGTTTCAGCTCCTCTATCATACTTGACCTTCTTCACTTTGGTCTGAACCACCAGGAAGTGGATGTACATGTCAGTCAGGGTTCTGGGCAGCTCTCCTCCCTCTCTGGTCTCCAACACATCCTCCAGAACTGTAGCAGTGATCCAGCAGAAGACTGGGATGTGGCACATGATGTGGAGGCTTCGTGACGTCTTCATGTGGGAGATGATCCTGCTGGCCTGCTGCTCATCTCTGAATCTCTTCCTGAAGTACTCCTCCTTCTGGGGGTCATTGAACCCTCTGACCTCTGTCACCATGCCAACACACTGAGGAGGGATCTGATTGGCTGCTGCAGGTCGTGTGGTTATCCAGAGGAGAGCAGAGGGAAGCAGTTTCCCCCTGATGAGGTTTGTCAGCAGAACATCCACTGAGCTGGACTCTGTAGCATCAGTCAGGATCTCCTTGTTGTGGAAGTCCAGTGGAAGTCGACTCTCATCCAGGCCATCAAAGATGAACAGAACCTGGAAGTGTTCAAAGCTGCTGATTCCTTTGGTTTCAGTAAAGAAGTGATGAACAAGTTCCACCAAGCTGAACTTTTTCTCTCTCAGCACATTCAGCTCTCTGAAGGTGAATGGAAATATGAAGTGGATGTTCTGGTGGGCTTTGTCTTCAGCCCAGTCCAGAGTGAACTTCTGTGTTAAGACTGTTTTCCCAATGCCAGCCACTCCCTTTGTCATCACTGTTCTGATTGGTTGATCTCTTCCAGGTGGGACTTTAAAGATGTCTTCTTGTCTGATTGTTGTTTCTGGTCTGTCATCATTGACCTCTCCAGTCCCTCCCTCTGTGATGTAGAGCTCTGTGTAGATCTGGTTCAGAAGGGTTGGACTTCCTGCTTTAGCAATCCCCTCAAACACAGACTGGAACTTCTTCTTCAGACCAGATTTAAGTTGATGTTGACAAACTGCAGCAAGATGTTCTAAATTTACACAAAAAGTAAAATCAGGGATGAAACAAAAATACCTTCTGAAGATGATTTAAATAAATGTGATTCCATTTCTTCAGACATCAGTAAATGGTTCATTTATCCATCAGGTCAAATCTTCGTAGAAATCCTCTTACTGCTCTGCAGACGGTCAGCCAGCTCCTCCTGCTTCATCCTCCTCAGGAAGTTCAGTGTGATCTTCATCACTGCCTCTCTGCTGCTCCTCCTCTGCTCTTCATCATCACCTCCCAACACTTCATCATCCTCTCTCTGACTCTCTGAGCATTCTGGGTAATCTGAACTAAGAACCTTCTGGATCTTCTTCAGCTCGTTCTTCACAAAAGTGACAATGTTTTCCTCCAGCAGCTGGAACAGAATAATAGATGAAGGAAACATCAGACTGAAATCATGGAGCCAAACACCAGATGGATGTTGGACAGACTGACAGTCCTCTGGTCTACTAAGTGCAGCATGGAGACTGTGAACAGAACCATGGAAAAGTAGTTGTTGTTCATGTACAGACCATAAATATGGAGTCCAGCTGTGTTTGATGCTGCTGGGCAGACGGACCACTGGGAACCTCTGAGCTCTGCTGGTCCACTCTGTGGAGGAACCAGGAACAATCAGGAAGGCAGGAAATATTCATCCAGCAATATTTACTAATAAAATAACTAAGAGTGTCACATTAAAGCAGAAAACAGAGCATCACATGAACACAATACAAAGAAGTTAGAAAGAGGAAGATGAACTACAAGGATGAAGACCAGTAACACCAGAATCACCAGTAGACATTTTAAAAAGTTGGTGCTGAACTTGGACTTGAAACTGTCCACACTGTCAGCAGATCTGATGCTGGTGGAGACAGAGTCCCAGAGCTTGGGGACAGTGGAAGTGAAGGCTCTGTCCACACAGGTCTTCAGGACAGTGTGGGACATCCATCAGGTTCTGATGACTGGATCTGAGGTGATGTGGACATGGAGGAGCTCTGAGATATGTGGGTGTGTCCATGTGGGATCCTCTCCTGGATGTTCTAGAGGATTTAAAATGGATCCTGTAGATCCTGGAAGCCAGTGAGCTCACATTATATCTGTCCACACAGAGACAATCAGAAGGTAAAGGTCCATGAAGTGATATCTGGATGTGAGCAGTGAACCAGATGATCCAAGTAAAGATTTAATGTTCCTGCTGATCCACTAAGAACCAGCAGAACCTCTGATGGTCCACATCAGCTCAGTCTGGTTGAGTTCCAGCAGATCTCACCAACCACATCATGAAGCTTTCCTTCCTGCTGAACTGATCTCACAATGCACACAGGAACCAAGTCCTGATGGACCAGACTGGTTTACCAGCTATTTCCCAGTGGGTGGTGGAAATGTGTCCCACTGTTAGTCTGACATGGAGCCAGGAAGCAGCAGAACATCATCATCATCACCCAGAGATGAAGATATGAAGGTGTTTTCATTAGAACAGAGCAGCTGGTTTAGATAATGGATCAAAACTCTGTAAATATAACTGGGAACATCTGAAACTTACTGGTTCAGTTTACAGCAGGTAGAAACAGCTCACCTCTCTGATGGTGGAGATCCAGGAGATTTAAAGCCAATGGGATGATCCATTAACATGTCAGTCTGAAAGGACACACAGCTGGGTTCTGGTTCTGGTTTGCCTCTCTTACGGCTCCTGACAGAAACATGATGATTAAAACTGAATCTGTTCAGTCTGGATGAAGCAGCAAAGAGGAGCAGCAGCAGCTTCATCACCACGTCTGTTTTGGCCTGATATAGTGAACGCTGTGTGAAAAGGGCTGTGGACAGTTAGAGATGGTGACCTCACCTCTGACCTTTGCTCTGGCTCTCATCTTCCCCACACAGAGTGGTTTTAGAGGGAGGGACTCCCTCCTCTCTGTCCTCACACTGATCCATGCTGCTGAATTCACATCAGCTCACACACACTTTCTAGCTTCACCTGCAGAGGAAACACACATCATTCATCTGCACATCAACTCTGATCATCCTTTACATCATTAGTGCTGGAAAAAGATCAGCTGCTCCTCCTCTGATTGGCTCTTCTTCTCTGCTTCATATCAGTGTCAGGTGAATGCAGTCAGACAGCAGAGAGGCAGAGGAAGCTGCATCAGCTGCTGCACTTCTATCAGTCCACTAGATGGAGACATGGAGCAACATTTACATTCACTGATTCAACCTGCACTTCTACTATCAGTCCACTAGATGGAGACATGGAGCAGCATTTACATTCACTGATTCAACCTGCACTTCTACTATCAGTCCACTAGATGGAGACATGGAGCAACATTTACATTCACTGATTCAACCTGAACAACAGGAAGGATTTTAGTTAATTATTAATCTCTACAAATGATTAACAAATAATTAATCATTTGCAGTGATTGGATTATATTCTGCATCAAAGATTATATCGATACTTTACTTTGAAAGGAAGCAACAAGTTGTTGTTTCTGAC
Source organism: Poecilia mexicana (assembly GCF_051168715.1). Taxonomy (NCBI): domain Eukaryota; kingdom Metazoa; phylum Chordata; class Actinopteri; order Cyprinodontiformes; family Poeciliidae; genus Poecilia; species Poecilia mexicana. The sequence continues at coordinate 24,158,431 of NW_028263381.1, forward strand.
CTTGATGGTGGAGACCAGAGTTTGATCACAGGAAATAAAAACATGAAGCAGATTTTTCAGAGAATAAATCATAGAAACATCGTCCTTTTATCATGTTGTTTGATTCCAGTTTATCAGTAATATAATTCTGGCCTTCAATCAGCAGAGAGATGAAACTTTGAGCTGAAATAAGCAGTGAATCTTTTCTCCAAACTTTAGAGCAGAAAGAAACAGGAAAGTTCCTGAAGACAAAGTTCAAGTAAACAAATCAAACTTACAATTTGTTCAAACGATCAAAAGAGTCGAAGAAAAACATCTGAACAACAAATAAAGATCCAACAACCTGATCAGAGCCGCACCTTAACAGTGTCATTGAAACTGAAAGTAAATGTGACGGCTGTTGCATAACTGATGACGTCACAGCTGATGTGGGTTGTAGTTTCTTCTTTCAGAGCAGCAGAACCAGGAAGTAGAAGGTCTGCAGTGAAATCAGAGGCAGGTTGATAAAATCTTCATGAGGATTTACTTTGTTTAGACCAGTGTTTCTCAACCTCTTTGGGCCAGCGCCCCCCAGCCTTCATCCAGGTCCCTCACCGCCCCACCAAAGAATTTGTTGGCTACTTTGCTCTGACTATTATTTTATTATTAATGTTACCATCATTATTGTAGATGTTTTGATCTTTATGCTTATTTCTGTATTTATCATCAAAAATAATTTCCCAGAGAACAAAAAGCCATGTGAATAGAAATTATTTTCACAGGTGTCTACGAAAAATGCAATGGATATTCAACTTAAGCCTAACAGCAGCCAATCAGAGTGGAAATATATTCTTATTCTGTGCCATTTTCTAGTTGTTAAAGTTGTTCATTCAAGTAAATGATCTCGCTGCAATCAGTGTATTCAGACAGGGTTCATAAACAAAACTTTAAAGATTATCACAGCCGAGCGGCACAGATGTTTTTAGCAACCCTCCAATTTTAGAAAGTGGCAACAACAAGCAGGCTTATAAACACTATTATGTGACTATCATGGCTAATTAAACGTATTAAGCACAGGTACAGTGTACAGGTACAATTAGCCTCTAGGAGGCTAATTTAGCTAGCTTACACCGTGGCGTTTCTCCCGTTTCTATTTCTAGTGCTGCTGTAGGTGTTGTTTTGAAGGCTCCAGTAAACAATCTTAATGCTTGATGTTGAATACTGTCTAATTTATCCAGATGAGTTTTAGCTGCTGAACTGTAAACTAAACAACCAAAATCAAAGTTGGATCTTATCATCCCTGTATAAATCTGTTTTAACGATTGTCTGTCTGCCCCCATTCACTACCAGCCAAACACCTCAATATATTCAACTTTCTCTTACATTTATCTACAATCTTTTGAATGTGAATATTCCATTTTAATTTTTCATCAAACCACAAACCTAAACATTTTATGCTCTTTACCTGCTCTATTTTTTGATTATATAATTTTAAATCTATTACCTTGTTTGTTTTTTTTCTGAGAAAATATAATTCCTTTAGTTTTATCCACTGAGAATTTGAATCCCCATTGCAGTGCCCACAACTCTATATCAATAATGACCTTTTGTCATTTCTTTACTATAAACTCAACATTTTTCCATGTTGCTCCATCATCTGCAAACAGTGAACAACCCACATCCTTTCCAATATTTCTGAATATGTCATTTATCATAACAGAAAACAATAATGGGCTTATGATACTCCCCTGTGGCGTTCCATTTTCCACTACATATTTACCTGAAACTGCTTCACCAATTCTTACCTGTAATTTCCTGTTTGTTAAAAAGTCTTTAATCCATTCATATATTTTTCCTTTGATCCCCAATTTGTGTAATTTAATTAATAAACCCTCTACCCACATCATATCAGATGCTTTTTCAGTATCGATAAATTCTGCCGCTACAGTTTCTTTGTTTCCTTGAGCTCTTCTAACTTCCTGCTCCAGACATAACGTTGAGTCATTAGTGCTCCTCCCTTTACCAAAACCACTGTGATCATTAGAAATATATCCCTTTTATTTAAATAATACACTGATCTATTATTAATCATTTTTTCCATTATTTTACATAAGTTTGAAGTTAAAGCTATTGGCCTATAACTTTCTGGTTTTGAATGATCTTTTCCTGGTTTAGCTATCAATAATCAATAATAATAATAATCAATAATAGATTCCTTCCATAACTCTGGTCATTTTCCCTCCTCCCAGATTTTATTAAATAATTGTAATATTATATCTTTTGACTTATCACTGAGTTGACTTATCATTCTATACCAGATTTTATCTTTCCTGTATTTTTGGTCTTTTTAAACACACAATTCAATTCCACTTTGGTAAACTCAACATTCAAAAATGATTTATTTCTTCATCACTCTGTATTAAATTTTTATACTTAAGTACCGTATATTCTCTTCCTTTTCTTCCCTCTTTGCTAATATTATCTGTGCTATGTATCTTACTAAATAATCTTGCCAATACCTCAGCTTTATCCTCATCTCTAATTATATTAACATTCTCTACTTTTAATACAGAATAATCAAACTCTTTTTAATACCATTCATTTTTTAATTACTTTCCAAATCTTCTCAGTTTTTGTATCTCTCCCTATTGAACTACTAAAATGTCTCCAATAATCTCTTAGCTTTCTTTATAATCCTCCTTACTGCTGCTTGCTTCCTTTTATAATCAATAAATTCATATAAACTGGGTTATGTTTTAAAACCTTCAAGGCTTTATTTCTTCATTTAATTGCTTCCTTACACTCACTTGTCCACCATGGCACCTTTTTCTTATCATTAATACTCCCTGACGTTTTAATAGAGTTTTCTGCTGTTATTATCTTTGAGATTCTTGCATTTACTTCATTTATATGCATTTTAAAATCTACCTTTTCTAAATACATTTGACTCAAATATCTAAACTTACTCCAATCTGCCTTATTAAAGTTCAATCTCTCCCCACTATTTTTATACTTATTTCCAATTATTCCTACCCTTATAGTTATAGGATAATGATCACTACCTACTGTAGTTTCTCTATCAACTGACCAATCACAAATACCAGCTGTATCATTGATACAATTGTTAGATCAATAGTTGATTCCATCCCCGTTCTTATATTGATTCTTGTTCCCCTTCTCTCATTAATACAAACTAAATGTTTCATTTCCATCACTTCTTCTATAACCTGCCCATTTTTATCATCACTATTAGCCCACAGTGAACTATTAGCATTGAAATCCCCACACCAAATTACTCTCCCCTCCAAATAATCTAATAATCCCACCATTATTTCAGCCGATAACGATTTACATGGATTATAAACATTTATTATTTTAAATTTACCTCCCTGCTCCCAGAACTTAATTACTATGAATTCTAGTTGTTTTCCTAAAAGCTGATATTTTATCCCTGGTTTTATAAATATTCCCCCTCCCTCTTCTCCATCTCTTCTTATACCATCATATCCTCTAATCACAAAATGTAATGTTACTTTTAACCAAGTTTCCTGCACACATATTAAATCCGGTTGGACTTCAAGCTGGTCAATATAACCTTTAAATTCCTGTCCATTAGCTACCAAACTCCTAGCGCTCCATTGCAATATGAACATAAACTACTTTCACTTGCTGGTCCCGACTTCTTATCCACCTCTAACTTTTTATTTATTTCTTCCCATGTTCCTTCCTTAAAGCCCAAGAATATTTCAGCTCCTCTCACTATTATTTTAATCTTCTGGTTTTGTGCTTAGCTTGATCAGTACAGTTGATAACAGAAGCTATGAATAAAACTAGATTTTCCACTGAGTAAGTGACCTTTTCTTCTGCTAGTATTTTAGTTTGCTGTATTGTTTGACTCCCCATTTGCTCCACCTCTTTTTTCCTGCTCCTTCACATTTTTTACAGCTTCTGCATAGCTTATATTTGTAGATGTTTTAATCTGCACAGCTTCTTTAGCCTCTTCCTTACCTCCCATCCTCCGTACGTAACCCTATGATTCCCCACAGTTACAACATTTCTCTTGTACATCTTCCTTACATTCTTTATGATCTTCCCCACATTTTGGACATCTCTGCTTTCCTTTACAAACTGCCGCAATGTGTCCAAACCTTTGGCATTTAAAACACCGAAGTGGTGGAGGAACATAAGGTCTGACTTGGAAACTTATAAATCCTATTTTTATATTACTTGGCAGCTCTTTTCCTTCAGACTCCACTAGGACTGACTGACTCCCCACTCTCTCACCATCCACAGTTCTTCACAGCCTTTTCACATTAGTCACCTTTGCTCCAACAATATTTCTCTTAAGTTTTTCCAGATCCTCATCTAGAGGGATCCCATAGATCACCCCTCTAATTGTTTTATTTCCTCCCAACATTGTTTTCTCCAGCTCAGCTCTTTTACATATATTATCCACATTGAAGGCCTTATTCTTTTCTCTATATTCTTACATTCTATCTTTTGGTTGAGCAAAGTAGGAGGGACGACTGCTCCAAGATGGCCGCCGTATTTCCTGCGCCGGAGTGGTCCATGAGGCGTCTATGCTTATATTATGTCTATGGTAAGCAGCCGCCAACTTCTTTTTCCCCCGTAGAAGAAGTGCGCGGTGCATGCTGGGATAGTTGTCAGAACGCTGGTATGTTAATAAAGTTTGATAATACATTTAAAGCCAGGGGAGGAGGGGCAGGGGAAGAGAGACAGAGACTGCAGCATAGACATAATGGGCTCTTTGCACCTCAGCTTCGGGGTAAAGCGGCTCGATTGTTTCCGATCCAATACAAATATCATTTACACTAGGTGCTTGCAGTGCTTGGCCAAAGTTTGTACATCGATCCGAAGCCCCAACAAGTCAGCTGGAGAAAGGTTTTAAGATGTTCGCCTCGTTATACATTCACTGACACGAAGGTGAGTTTTACTTAAACTTTGTGGCTAACATTAACGTTAGCTTATGCTAGTAGGCAATATTCTCGGACATTGTTCTTGTAAAATGTGCTATTTAAGTATCTAAACATTCTAACGGACAATGTATTTATCTTATTTTCAAGTATATTATGTGTGTTTATTGTCGTTAGTGTCACAGACTAATGGGGAGGTTACGGTTTGGGCTTTTTACTAACGAAGCCTGACGGAGCTCAACAAGCCTCATAGCTTGACAGTAGCGCAGCTCTGGTGTCAGAGATCTGCTTCAGCTGTTCAGGTTCAAAGTTGCTGCTTTTAGAAAAATATGACCGTGTTGCTTCATGTCTCCGTGTTATTTCGTTTTATTACCTTTGCATGTTTCTTGTGAAGAGCTCAGATAGGACGGTGTTTACAGCAGGATGTACAGGCGGAGCTCTGGTCTGCTCTCTCGTTCCCATAAACTCTTTCAGGCTGAATATAGAAGTGATTCCATGGAAATAACTCAGGGAGGCTCCTTTATTTACTATCCGTATCCCCGGTAGTTTTAGGCTGATCCGGAGTGAAGTGAAGGCTGCAAACTTTGCTGTGCGGCGTTAGCTGGTAGCGACAGATATTTACAAGCCATCTTCTTAATTCAGGATCGCTTGGAAATTAATGAAAACTTAAAAGCCCACACTGAAAAAATGAGAATTGAGGGGTCTTTCATTTTGCACAAACAAAATAAGTTAATACTACACAAGACAATCATGTCTCTTGTATTTACACGATTGAATAAAGAATCATTTACTTAATTATCAACAATAATGAAACTACACATTTTCTTTATGTTGGTTTAACGTAATTATATTACATTACTAAAACCATTGTAATCATGTTTTATCATCACCGGAAATGATGCAACATATCAAAAGACACTATCAAATATGATTGGACAATAATAAGAGTGGTCTTTTTAATCTTAACCAATCAGAAGCCAAACAAGATATTTGTAAAGATATCGCGATTGCCGCCCAGTTTCTTCCGACTCCTCAGCGACAAGAACGTTTAAGACAAATCTTTAGAGGAATATCGATTAGGTAAGTGATCTAAATATATATATTTTTTGTAGTTCAGAATGTTTCCACATGATTATTGTCTTGTATAATAGCTCATTGTTAAACTATCTGCATGTTCTTTGGTTTTCATTTTGCTAGCTATTCTTATTAGTATAGCTAATGGCTGTAGCTAAATACAGTAGTACAGAACAGTATGCTATAGTCCACAGAAGACGGTTGTTACCGATCATATTTGTAATTTGTGTGCTTGGGATAGATCAACGAGGTGGTTTCAATAGACCCTTTTCACAGTGACGTCAGACAATGGCCGCCATAACTCAAACCTGGGTATCTTTACTTCCGGTGTGATTTTGCCTTGGGAACCAAGCTGAAAAATTCCCGCATTCTCATCATCTTAAGGATATAATAAAAGGTAAGTTTAATAATAACAGCATTTAAGTGTTAGATAGCTGTTATTAATCATTTTAAAATCACCATTCTCTAACTGTGTATAAAATAAACAGCCTCCGATCGGAGAGTAAACCACCTAGCAGCAGCTTTAGCCACATTTAGGAAAAAATATACTCTCTGTCAGCGCTGTAACGTTTAGAGGTTCACTTTCTGTATTTTATAAAACAGTGTTTACGTGTTAGATAACCGTTATTAGTCATTGTCAATTTACCATTCTCGAACCAGCCTCCGATCATGAGTAAACCAGCTAGCAGCAGCTTTAGCCACAGTTAGGAAACATATACACCGCCGCCTGTCAGTGATGTAACGTTTAGAGGTTCATTTTCTGTATTAATGGAAAATAAAGGACATAAAAATAACTTTAATCTGATTACTGGATTTGAAATACGAGCTCGTTAGATTATTCGTTACCGGAAAAAGTGGTCCGATTAGAGGAAGGCATTACAAAGCAGCGGCGGGACCGGACATCTCTGCTTATAACAAACAAACCCCTATTTTATGGGATGAGTGGCAACTCCAGTCTATAATATAAGAATCTGATCAAGATTAGAGCCTAAAACGTTATAGTTCAAAAACAGTAAAAAGTTCTGGTTAAGGAACAGTTATGTCACGTAGTTAGCTAGCTAACAAAATTCACTAATGCTAAGCTAACGGTTACGCAAAACAAAAATACCTACCTTCATAGTCAAACAGGTATTGTTTGGTGAAGAATTTCTAGCCTTTGTCTAATTTAGATTTTATTGTCAGAGAAAATTGGTTTGCAAATCGTGATCTATCTTCAAATCTTATTTTAGGCAAATGTTTTAGAGACTGTGTAAACTCCATGCTCCGGTGTTCTGTCTGATCAACATATGCTGTCAGATATATACATATATATAAATATCTAAATCTCTCTTTCTATATATATGTCTCTATATAGATATACATAGATATATATGTGTCCATTTTACATATATATATATGAAATAGACAACTTTATCGTTACTTACTATGTACACCGGAACTAAGGATACACAGCTTCGAGCCAAAACGGAGGTTGTGTGACGTCATGTGAAAAGGGTCTATTAGGGCTGAAACGATTCCTCGAATGATTCGAGTACCTCGATTACTAAAATTCCTCGAGGAAAATTTACCTGCCTCGAAGCTTCGTTAATTTATGTTTTATTATTTAGCGCACCGTGTTCCGGCCGGGACTTCATTTGCGTTGCGCGGAGCTCTCACTTCCGCCTCTGAGTTGTTGACAAAAGCTAAGTCTCAGCGGCATAAAGTCCAATCTTCAAGATTGGCCCATGGGGATTTTATTGATTGATGATAATGCCCGACTTTTTATCGTTTTTTGGGGAACCAATAAGCATCCTTAAAATGACTGGGGGAATGCCTGGAGTACGGCAGCATTTCTCCTCCGGGGCTGCTGGTTGAAAGCGAACGGCGGGAAGAGCGCTGAGGTGAGCGGATAGCCTGAACAGGGCGGGCGGCTGAGTAGCTGATGCTTACCGTGTAAATGTAGCTTTACCGACGAACAGCACAATAAATTTCATATCCCGGTCAGAAGAAACGGGTGGCGGAGCGCATCGTACATGGCTGGTAGATGAGTTTCTGAGTGTGACCAGTGAAGGTGTCTTCACTGGTCACAGTAAGCACAGCGTATCTGCGTAAGCAGTATTACAAGAATAATTTCTGTGTTGTAGAACCAGTTGAATATATCCTTGATGTTAAAAATAAACAAAGCTTCCAATATGTACCATTACTGAAGTTGTTACAGCAGCTTTTGAATAGAAGTGATATTGTTGATGAAGTAGTTGAATGCCACAAAAAACAGAAGGAAACAAATACTACTGGTTCATATTGTTATCGGAAATCAAGTGATGGTTCCTTATTTAAGGAAAATACTTTCCTTACTGGAGAGAAGCTAAGGCTTTCTTTACGTTTTTATGTGGATGACTTTGAAGTGTGTAACCCACTTGGTACCTCACGGAAGAAACACAAGCTTTGTGCCATTTATTGGGTTTTAGCTAACTTGCCTCCTGAATCTCATTCTTCCTTATCATCCATCTACTTAGCAGTGTTATGCAAAACCACAGATGTTAAAACCTATGGTTATGACAAAATATTCGAACCCCTTCTACATGATCTGAAAAATCTTGAAGAACATGGCATTTATGTTCCACTTTTAGGAGAGTCAGTTAAAGGTACAGTCATAAGTGTAGTTGCAGATAACCTTGGTGCACACAGTGTTGCAGGATTTATGCAAAGTTTTTCTGTGGAATATTATTGCAGATTTTGCACAGGTAGAAGCAGTGATATTCAGCTACATTCTGTAGCATCTGGTGTTTTCCAGCTAAGAAACAAAGAGCTTCACCAGGTCCATGTAAAAGAAGCTCAAGAGACAGGTACAAGCTGTTATGGCGTTAAAAGAGAATGTGTCTTCTCAAAAAATCTGTCGCACTTTCATGTAATTTTTGGTTATCCACCAGATCTTGCCCATGATGTTTTTGAGGGTATAATCCCAGTAGAGTTGGCTCATTGCTTGACAGTCCTCATATCAAAGAAGTTTTTCACATTAGCCGACTTGAACAATGCGATTCTGAAGTTCCCCTACAAATGGGCAGATAAGACAAACAGACCTCATGTAGTGTCACAAACCTTCTGTAGCACAAAAACTGTTGGAGGAAATGCACACGAAAATTGGAGTTTGCTTCGGTTCTTGCCTTTTTTAGTTGGATCACTTGTGCCTGAGGATGAGCCTGCGTGGCTTGTTCTCATGGATCTGAAGGATATAACCGAACTTGTTGTTTCTCCTGCTCATAGTGATGACTCACTGGCCTTTTTGGAAAGCAAAATCATAGAGCACAGACAGAGATATCAGGCACTGTTCCCTGATATCAAGCTACTACCCAAACACCATTATTTGGAGCATTATCCACAGATGATCAGGCTTTTCGGTCCAGTAGTTGGGCAGTGGACAATGCGTTTTGAAGCTAAGCATAGCTTTTTCAAGCAGGTCATCAGACACACAAGCTGCTTCAAAAATGTACCTCTCTCATTGGCCTCAAAGCATCAGATGATGATAGCATACCATCTAAGCTCCCCATCTCTTGGCAAGTCTAAACTTGAGGTCTCAGCTATAACAACATTTCCAGTGGATTTGCTTAAAGAAGAGATAGCAAACATCATTAGGCATAGATTCCCAGACATACTAGAGGTCAACCTTGCACAGTGTGTGACAATAAAGGGCATAACTTACAGAAATGGAATGGTACTTTCTCACAGGGCAACAGGAGGATTGCCAGAATTCTGTGAAATAAAACACATCTGTATTGTAAACCACAGCATATACTACATTGTCAGAGAGCTGGGTGGCTGGTACAGAGAACATTTCAGAGCTTTTGAGCTCAAGTCAGTGTCCACAAGAGTATTCACTCTTTTTTCACTTAGTGAACTCCTTGACACTTATCCACTTGTTGACTACAAGATTGGGTCAGTCCGCATGGTGACTTTGAAAAGACATATAGAAATACAAGGTATGCAGAAAGTGTGTTGTTATGACTTGTAATTCAATTAATTGATCACATGCATATAATTTATTTGCTATATTAATGTCTTATTTTTAAAACTATCCTTTCTAGATGTCTAATTTTTATTTTCTGTCCACAGAATAACTGTACAAAATGGGGTCTCCGCTGATCCTTAAGATCATCTTGACTGACGGAACAAGTCAAAGGCTCACTCTGTCCAGTGGGCCGCCTGAATCAATTGAGGACCTCATTGTTGAAGTAAAGAGACAGTGTTGTCTTGAGGGCAATTTCAGACTTCAGTTCATGGACTCCTTATTTGGGAACGAGTTCCTAAACCTCACCTCAATTTCGGAAATAGAAGACAAGGGGACAATTAAAGTCATTGATATTTCAAGGCCCACTATTATTCAGCAGAGTAATTCTATAGTTCTTGATTGTGTCCAAGACTCTGAGAACCCCAGTACTTCTTTTGATTACAACTCTTCCTTCATGACTGACAGATCTATTGATACAGATGTGTTGCCAAGTGAGTCAACAAGCTCGAGGTCTGCTTGGCCTGCTGTCTTTAAAGTGCCCAAGTTTCCCTATGATGCTGAATTAAAACTTCAGCAGGCAAGTATGTTATACAATCAGAATGGAACTGTACTTATTCCAGATCCAAAGTTGAAGTCAGCCATTCTTGATGGTTTGGTTCAGGAAATTCTGGTGTACAAAGTGTATGATCAATGATAAAGAAATGGATCAAGTTGCTCAGAGTTTGATCAAGAAGCATCCCTGTCTAACTGAGAGAGGCTCCAGCACTGGTTATGGAGCATGGAAAATGAGCTTAAAATATAAGCTCTCCAACTATCGAACCCATCTACGAAAACTGGGATGCCCAGAAGTGACTGTGAACTCTTTAAAGAACAAACCTGCTGGAAGATGCAGTTCAGCCTTTGGTGTCAAAAAGGCAAAGAGAGCAGAAGTGAATTTTTGTCCATCATACCCAACAGAAGAAACTCAGGAAAGTTTAGAGGCGATGCGGAATGCTTTACTCTTGGAGACAAAGAAGAGGAACAACAGAGACTTGGTGAAATGCCAGATGGAAAAAACTTTTGCATACAGAAGACATGAAGTTGTTCGTGATGCACCGATGGAGGCTTTCATGTCAAGATGGCCTGGTCTATTTGACATTAGAGAGGTATGACCTGTCTCATACATGTTTTTTTGGATACTGTGTTAATCTAAGATGTCTAGGCACATTTACTTCACTGTTCACTTTGGCAACACGAGTGATTGTGGACTTCTTCCAGATGTTTATAATTTGAAAATCATTCCTTTGTGCTCATTTTTTCAGATAAATGCTGAGTTTAAGAGAATTACGACCATACCGCTTCATTCAAAGTTCTTCTCTCAACTGGATCTCCACTGTGACAACCTGAGGAAGCTCTTCAAAAGAAGAGGAGGACAGCTCGGACAAAAGCTTAGACAAATTGTTGCACAAATGGATGATGTAAGTGATGTAGCCATAACACAACTAATAATATAGAAAATTACATTTTTCTTATTTTAAATGTTGTCAACTTGGACTTTTACTCTTGCTTATTTTCATTTAAAACTTTACTTTTAACTTTATTAGTTTCTATCTCTTCACCATAAAAAACATTTGGGTAAAGTACATTATTAAACTTCATTGTGAAGCACAAGGCTTGAAAAAAATTCTAATTTTTTCATACTGAATTTCCTTCAGTGTGAAGATGTTGATGTTGCACGGGAGTGTGTCATTAAGGGAGTCTGCATATATATGGGAGAAGATCCAGCCAAGTTCATCCATAAATATGTGGTATGTATCTTAATGTGTATTTACACCTAGTGATAGATAAATCAATCTAAATATAGAAATAGATTTAGATCTGCATATAGTTGTATCTATATAGACTTAGATGTCTCTAGATATCTAGAGATAGATCTATCTTTACATGAATAGACACATAGATCTGTCTATATCTACATGTAGGTATACTTAGAGATATCTGTAGAGAAAGGACTAGAGATATCTATCTCTATCTAAAACTATCTATTTCTCTAAATCTATCTCTAAAACTGTCGATCTATATAAATCTATCTATATATCTATTTCTTTCTCTATGTTATGTTAACTATATCTATATATATCAAGAACTAGATACAGCTAGGTCTAGAGAAAGAGATTAATTTGTCATTTCTTCACATAGGGTGTGGATGAAGCTACTATTGAAGAGGGTATTGGAGCCACCACCATCGGTGTTTTTCATCTTAAAGACTGTTCTTCAGCAGATGAAGACATCGGGGTCGTTCTTGAAGGCATCAGAGTGTTGTCCAATATGGATAGTGTGCCAACAGCTGGTGCAATGCTTTTTGGACTGATATATGCAATGAACCTCGCCTACCCTGCTGACCTCCGCTACACTTTCGAGGTATTACAGAAAATAGTAATGGAACTGGATGGAGGTAAACTGTCAAACAAGGCATTGTCCCTTAAAAACCACCTCTATGAGTGAATAGAGATTTTCTCATGTTTAATTTGGTAATGTTCTCATGTTCAGTTTTTGTATTTCTTGTTGTATTCTTTATTGGAGGACACAAATGTATTTTTTTAATGAGGAACGTTCACCTGAAAGACTGGGCTTCAGCAGCTTTTACGTTCCAGTATGTAGTGCTACTTATAACACTACTGCTTCTTAGTGTTACAAATATGTTAAGGAAATTTGCTATAAAAGTTACATTACACTGATTTATTGTCATGCAAATTACATGTTCAGAATTGTTTTAGAAATTTTACATACTTTTCTAAATCATTTTGTCTTTCATATTAATATCTTAAAGATAAACTTTTAAGCTGTAGTGTTTCCTTTGTAAAAAAATGTTCTTGTTTTTACACATTTGTTTAGACTATCACTATGGTATTACATAGTAATCAGTAAGACTTGTGACAGATAATTGGTGTAAAAAGTTTAGCTTTGTCTCATATTGACATAACATACTGATAGTTTTAACAAATATGTTAAAAAAGTCTGTAAAGCTATGTACTGCAGCATTAATTAATGTCATTTGAATACATGTTCAAAAACAGTTTGTAGAAATTTGACATACTTTTCATAATCTTGTACATCTTTTATAGAAATATGTCCCAGGTTTTCCTTCATGTTCATAAAAATTGTATTTACTAAATTTTAAAAAATTTATGTCTCTTCAATTTAAAATATGTTAAGTACAAAATGGTGTGATTTAAATTTTCTTTCAAATAAAACTAATTTGTTCAGTAGCACTCGCTTTCTTTGTCTTTCTTGTCAAATATCAGTCTTTAATTTTTTACAGTAGAACAGCATATAGATAACTTGAAAAAATTAAGTAGGATTTAAAGCTGTAACATGTGTTCCATTAACATGATAGAATTGTGTTCGCCCAACACAATTTCATTGAGTAATACTGGCAATGAAAAATAAGCTGGTGTTATTCATTACAATAGTGTTGCTGAGACATAAAAAAAGTTATTGATAATACATAATATATTTACATTATGGTAAGAGATAAAATGTTTGTAGTTTCAACTTAATATTTTCAAGTAATCTCATGTAAATAAAATATGTTGATTTGACGAGCTTTAAGTATTTGAGGGAAAGAGGGAAAATATGTCGGTTCTACTTATTTGCATTGTGTGGGACGGATGTACACAATAAAATTAAGTAAAATGAACAGCTTTTTTCTTTCAGTGCATTATGTTAGGAAGACAACAATGTTAATAGTATTGTTTTCCTGCATCTGAAATACGACTTAGTCTTTTCTACCAGTCATGGTAACTCAAAGCAGAAATAAGTGAGCCGCATTAGCTCCTGGAGATGTGACGTCAACGCCGTAGGTGCAAAGAGCCCATATAAGAGCAGACCCCGCATTGGCTGCTCCAGCGCAGGAAATACGGCGGCCATCTTGGAGCAGTAGTCCCTCCTACTTTGCTCAATCAAAACAGCAGAAGATGCCTCAGCACTAGGGCTGAAACGATTCCTCGAATGATTCGAGTACCTCAATTACTAAAATTCCTCGAGGAAAATTGACCTGCCTCGAAGCTTCGTTAATTTATGTTTTATTAGCGCACCGTGTTCCGGCCGCGGAGCTCTCACTTCCGCCTCTGAGTTGTTGACAAAAGCTAAGTCTCAGCGGCATAAAGTCCAATCTTCAAGATTGGCCCGTGGGGATTTTATTGATTGATGTTAATGCCCGACTTTTTATCGTTCTTGGGGAACCAATAAGCATCCTTAAAATGACTGGGGAATGCCTGGAGTACGGCAGCATTTCTCCTGCTGGTTGAAAGCGAACGGCGGGAAGAGCGCTGAGGTGAGCGGATAGCCTGAACAGGGCGGGCGGCTGAGTAGCTGATGCTTACCGTGTAAATGTAGCTTTACCGACGAACCGCACAATAAATTTCATATCCCGGTCTGAAGAAACGGGTGGCGGAGCGCATCGTACATGGCTGGTAGATGAGTTTCTGAGTGTGACCAGTGAAGGTGTCGTAAATATCCCGTATTACTTCCCCAGTGTTCGTCCCCCAGTCTAACGGTTCGTCAGTCCGCTGGTCTATTTCCTCCCCTCCATCCATCTTACGTTCGTTCATTCGCCCTCTCCTCCCACTCCAGGCGGCATTTCCCGTATTTTCAAACCCAAAGCGTGACAGGTTAGGTGGCAAGGTGAGTTTAATTAATCTATTAAACTCACTGAAGATGAATACATAAACTAAAAGATGGATTGTAGACATTTTTATAAGCATATTTGTGAGCCTGCCTCTTTATTATTCAATTCAATATAATTTCAGATTTTTCTATAACTTTTCTTCTGGTTAACTTAGAAAGTGAGCTATTATTGTTACAGGTTAGTTTTCTAAACTGCAAAAAAGCAACTGTTAGGGATGCTCAAATATGAAAAATTGGACTGATATTGATATCTGATAGTAACACCGGTATTATGCCAGATTTACCAATATTTCATTTTATAATTTTTTTTATCCGATTACTCGATTAATCGTAAGAATAATCGATAGATTACTCGATTACTAAAATATTCGTTTACAACAGCCCTACTCAGCACTGAGGGATATTGTTGTTCTGGTCGATGGATTATTGATGTGAGGGCTCCACAGACAACATTTCACAAGTAAGATGGACATATTATTGTGTATAAATTGTGATTATAATATTACTTTACAGTATTTAGGTCCACCGGCGAGATACCAGCTAATATTAGCTACAGTGCTTGGTGTAATACGGGTTCAGCCCCGCTATGAAGACTAACTGAGATTCCGTAAATCTAAAAAAAATAATTATTCTCTAACATTGACTTAGATTATCTGACACAAGGGCCTATATTAGAAATGAAACAATATAACACATATTATAAAACTTATATTATGTGTTATAACATTCACCGGCAAAGTTTACACAGGTGGTAAAGACTATTATTTATATTCTTTCACTCTGTCAAAAGTAAGATACATCCTAAATCTTCCGTTTTTGTTTTGAAAGTTTCCTAAAGACATGATGTGAGGAAGAAGAGGGAGATAGATATCTATAAAGAGAGACGGATTCACTGCAGCACGGATGAATCTCACATCGGATTTTGGACTCGTCGGCTAAAAAAAAAAAAATATATATATATAAAAAATTCCCCTCTCACCCTCCGTGGGTGGTCTCTTTCATCCTCTGAGCTCGGGTCCTCTACCAGAGGCCTGGGAGCTTGAGGGTTCTGCGCAGTATCTTGGCTGTGCCTAGAACTGCACATTTCTGGACTGAGATGTCTGATGTTGTTCCTGGGATCTGTTTGAGCCACTGCTCCAGTTTGGGGGTGACTGCCCCGAGGGCCCCGATGACCACAGGCACCACTGTGGTCTTCACCTTCCAGGCCTTCTCCAGTTCCTCTCTGAGGCCCTGGTATTTCTCCAGTTTCTCATGCTCCTTCTTCCTGATGTTGTGGTCACTTGGTATTGCTACATCCACCACAACGGCTTTCCTCTGTTCTTTGTCCACCACCACAATGTCCGGTTGGTTCGCCATTACCATCTTGTCTGTCTGGATCTGGAAGTCCCACAGGATCTTAGCTCGGTCATTCTCCACCACCTTTGGGGGTGTCCCCCATTTTGACCTCGGGGCTTCCAGTCCATATTCTGCACAGATGTTCCTGTACACTATGCCCGCCACTTGGTTATGTCGTTCCATGTACGCTTTCCGTGCCAGCATCTTGCACCCTGCTGTTATGTGCTGGACTGTCTCAGAGGCCTCCTTGCACAACCTACACCTTGGGTCTTGTCTGGTGTGGTAGATCTGAGCTTCTATTGCTCTGGTGTTTAGGGCCTGTTCCTGGGCGGCCAGGATGAGGGCCTCTGTGCTGTCCTTGAGTCCAGCTTTCTCCAGCCATTGGTAGGATTTCCTGATATCAGCCACTTCAGTTATTTGTCGGTGGTACATCCCATGTAGGGGCTTGTCCTCCCATGATGGTTCCTCCAGCACCTTGTCCTCTGTTCCCCATTGCCTGAGACATTCGCTGAGCACATTGTCCGTTGAGGCTTTGTCCTGGATGTATTTATGGATCTTGGATGTTTCATCCTGGACAGTGGCTCTCACACTCACTAGTCCTCTGCCTCCTTCCTTACGGCTCGTGTACAGTCTCAGGGTGCTGGATTTGGGGTGGAACCCTCCATGCATCGTTAGTAGCTTCCGAGTCTTAACATCCGTAGCCTTCATCTCTTCCATTGGCCAGCTAATTATTCCGGCAGGGTATCTGATTACTGGCAAGGCATAGCTGTTTATTGCACGGATCTTGTTCTTGCCATTGAGCTGGCTTCTCAGGACTTGCCTTATTCGTTGGAGGTATTTGGCTGTGGCTCCTTTCCTTGTGACCTCATCGATGTTGCCATTTGCTTGCTGTATTCCCAGGTACCTGTAGCTGTGCTCTATGTCTGCTATTGTTCCTTCTGGGAGTGAGACCCCTTCTGTGTGGACGACCTTCCCTCTCTTTGTAACCATCCGGCTACATATATATATATATATATATATATATATATATATATATATATATATATATATATATATATATATATATATATATATATAATTAAGTATTAATCATTATTTATTTGTGTCATTATTAATCTTTATTTATTAGTGTTTGTATAGTTATATAAATATGTATTGATATTACTAAATAATGTATTAAATGATGAACGGCTGTGTGCTTTGTAATATGCTCTTCATACATCGATATCAGAATATTCCATTCCTATTATATTGTTATAGCCACTAAGCATATTTAAATATGATGAACTATGTATTAAAAACATACTTAAAAAATACAATTGTTTATAAATGTTGCTTTGATAGATGTTTGAATATGGTTTACAGAAACAAAAAAGTGTGTTATGATCGATTAAATCCGCTGATACGTCATTGTGTACCGCTCCAAGATGGCCGCCCTAAATCTCGTCAGCGACAATAGGCAAGAGCGGTGCATGAGGCGTCTATCCTTATATTATGTCTATGGACTGCAGCGGCAGCGTGTCGGTTGGTCTGTGTTACCCAGAAAGCAGTTGGGCACAATATCGCAACACCGTGAGTGAAACAACGACTGGGCCAGCCTAAGTACTCGGGGACCATTACTTTATAAATGTGGATGTGTAATAATAGAGTATGAAGCGCCTTATAATGCGGTGCGCCTAATATATGAAAAAAGTTAAAAAATAGGCCGTTCATTGAAGGTGCGCCTTACAGTGTGGAAAATACAGTATGTTTATCCAGCCTCATTTATTAAGTTTATCAACTCTGTATGTTGTGATCATCTGACTAGATGTTTTTATTTTTTTAAATCTGAATTCATTAGGTTGGTTTAACTACAAAATGTTTATATTTATTAAAGATTTTATCACTTTATGCTTTAAAGCATTGACCACTGACCTTCATGGGATGGGAATGTTTTACTTTAACTAGGACTTTCTGAAAGGCAGAGTTGATTAAAAATATTTTTAATGCAAATATTTAAATTTGAACAGGAAAAGAACAGAATGAGCAGCAAATGAACCAAATGCAGAAGAAGAAAAATGTTTTTATTTCTCTAAAACACATGAAGAAAAACTGCAGCAAATAAACAAAAGGAAGATTTAATATTCAAATCTGACGAGTTTAGAAAAATAGGAGCCGACAGAAACAGAAAATGTTCAGAGAGAAAAACTGATCAACATTTCAATGAAATCTGATGAATGAGAGGAAAAAATAAGAGAAACATCTTGATATTCAGTGTGAAGCTTTGACTGGAAACAAACAGGAAAACATGAGGATCCTGGAATAATCCTGGAATAATCCCAGCTTCCATCTTTAAAGGACTGGAAGAAGAAAAAGTTTCCAAGTGTAGCAAGTCTGTAAAAAAAGTGTATATTACACCTCAAATCCATTTTTTTATTTATACTTTTATTTTCTTGCTTCCTGTTTGGCGTCATATCCTGTGTGTTCCCGCTGCTCTCCTCAGCTCACGCCGAGCTGCGCTGGGCAGAGGTAAGTGTATAAAGTTGTCTTCTGTTTATGTGCTAAAATATTTGAAAGGTTCTTAAAAGTATGTTCACTGAGCTCACAACTTGTTGTATTCTGTTGTTAAATTGTTTTATGTGTAGCGCAGCACTTTTGGGTATTTAATTCCCACATTAAAGACAATTATCGAGTTTACCATGCAAACTGTTTTATTTTTGTTCTTTTGGCTGGTTAAGGTCTGTGTGGGGAGGCTGGAGCCCAGGAACTGCTGTGGTAAATGCAATTTTGTTTTGAACAGAATAAACCCGCCTTCCTGCTACAACACACCGTGGGTCCTCGACTGCTGGTTTCTTCCTTCACACACACGCACAACGCAGAGTACATGGAGGAGCCACATGACAGAGATTCCACACGTCGGATTCTCTGTTCTCTGTCCTACACTAGGACTCAATCAGAAAAGTTTCACCAACAAATAGATTGTAGAGATGAACTATCTGTTCAACAGTGAGAGAGTTTCTCTGACAGGAGGAAAATCTTTAGAGTCTTTAGGCTCAAATCAGCAAAGAAACAATGAGGAACCAGAACTGGACCAGAATCCAGGAATCAGAGGTTCAGTGAATGTGGTGTTGAAGGTGTGGAGGAGGATCAGTGAGTCAGAGGAGACTCTGTAGAAGGACAGAATGCCAGCAGGACAGTCCACATACACTGATACTCTGGTAGAGACGGAGGAGGAGGAGGAGAGACGAGTTTGAATATTATTGTGCCAGACAGAGAAACCGGAAACATCAGAGCAGCTCAGACTCCAGGAATGATCATTCCCTCCAAACACACAGTCATCACTATTTCCTTTCCTCCTGATTCTTCTGTAACTCACTGATATATCAACAAATCCTCTCCACTCGACCTCCCAGTAACAGCGACCAGTCAGACCAGTTCTACACAGCAGCTGATGATTATAATCAAATCTGTCTGGATGATCAGGATATGACTGAAGCTCCTCCTCACATGTCACCTTCCTGTTGTCTTCAGACAGTTTGAGTTTTCTGCTCACTGTGTTTGTGTTGATGGTGAGTTGACAGGAATCTGATGGAGAGAACAAACACAATCCAGCTGCAGTTATTGATCATTTATTGATCTTTGATGATGATCCTGAATGAGTGATGTGACAGTTTGAAGATGGTTGAATGTGAGCTGCTTTGTTGTCATGAATCAGATGAAAAACACACTTACACTTCCTCAGACCTGGTGTCAAGAATGGGCCTCCAGCAGGCTCCACCCTGAAAGGAGGAGGGGGGTCAGACCATCAGTCTCTTTCAGCAGCAAACATGGACATTACATGTCTCTCAGACACACATTGTCCTCCACTGAGACAGGACTTCCTCTACCAACCAGCGCCACCAGGTGGCGCTATACACACTTGTGAGTTTAGTTCAAAATCTTTATTTCTCTCTCTGAACTTTTAAACATCCATCTGACCAACATGGAGTTACTTTTCTTCTCATCTTTGCTCCTTGGGGCTGATTGGTCTGGAGCTCCATCCAACATTGTTTTAAAGTCCTTTCTGTCATCAGCAGATCATCATGGAAATCTAACTGAACTTCACTTGTATTCATTTAGTCAGAGTCCCTATTAAACTCTATTAAATCCATCCCACTCTTTCATTTTCCTTGTGAGCCGTTCTTAGTCAGGAGAATATTCCAGAAAACTGGGTAATGATCTCTGCCTCCAGATGAGGCGTCTAAATATTTAATGATCAAACTAAATATTTCTCTTCAAACTAAATGTTTCCCATCAGACTAAAGACGTTTCTCCTCTTCCTCCTCTATCAGACCTTCTCTGCTCCTGCAGCAGGTTCCTCCATACCTGAGAGCTTCCAGTCTCCAGTCCGGATCCTTCAGTCCAGCCGACAGCAGCTTCACTCCTGAGTCTCCTGGATGATTGTAGCTCAGGTCCAACTCTTTCAGATGGGAGGGGTTAAAGGTCAGAGCTGAGGCCAGAGAAGCACAGCCTTCCTCTGAGACCAAACAGCCTGATAAGCTGCAGACACACAATTCATCACATGATGAGAAGATGAGAATATTGAGGTAGAGCCCAAGGTCTGAAGCCAAGCAACTGCTGGATCTGTAATAATTTTTCTTTTTGCTCCTAAGATGCAGCAATTTGTCAAGAGCCCAGAGTTACCTGAGAGTCTCCAGGTTGCAGTTTGGACTCTTCAGTCCAGCAGAGAGAAGCTTCACTCCTGAATCCTGCAGGTTGTTGTTACTCAGGTCCAGTTCTCTGAGACTGGAGGACTGGGAGCTGAGAACTGAGGACAGAGCTTCACAGCTTCTCTCTGAGAGGTTACAGCCACTCAGTCTGAGGAGACAGGGAGGAAATATTAAAGATTTCTTCAAAAATTATGCTCTTTGTTCCAAACAACGATGTTCTTTTTTCATAGATTGAAGTAAAATGTCATTATTTTTCACATCTTTATGATACAACTATAGAGAACTGGTTTATTTTTTAGTTGTGCCTCCAGCCTTAAAAGACTGAGATACAGCAGTCAGTAAGAAGGCTGACAAAATAAACATTAATGTAATTAATTTCCATAATGAACAGCATTAATCCAGCTCAGCTTCAACACACTCTTTGAACATGTAGCATTAAGAATTGTCACCTATGAGAGCCGGTCTCTCTTTTACTCATCATCTGCTAGCGCAGTGTTTCTCAACCTTTTTCGGGCCAGCGCCCCCCTTGCCTTTATCCAGGTCCCTCACCGCCCCCCACCAAAGAATTTGCAGGCTACTTTGCACTGACTATTATTTCATTATTAATATTTCTATCACTATTATAGATGTTCTGATTTTTATGCTTGTTTTTCTATTTATCATCAAAAATAATTTCCCAGAGAACAAAAAAGCCATGTGAATAGAAATTATTTTCACAGGTGTCTACGAAAAATGCAATGAACATTCAAGATGAAATTGGTAGGCCTAACAGCAGCCAATCAGAGTGGAAAATACCTTATTGTTCTGTCATTTTCTAGTTGTTAAATATTCCACAAAATGAAAAGATGTTCAACATGCCAGTTTAAACTTTGATCTATTTACAAACCGACTGAGCTCTGCAGCATTAAAACATGGATAGAACTGTAACTACATTAATCATAGCTCTTCTTCTCTTCAGTGTTTCTGTTTCTGGTGGTGCAGCTCTGTGCTGCCTTCAGGAGAATGGGACATCAGTGTATCATCCATAAAATTTCACCCACATGGCACTCATTGTGCAAACTAGAGCTTTCAGGAGGGGCATCACTTATCATTTATTGATGCTCACCATCATTAATCTTCACTCATCACCTGCTGCGCCTCCTAATCGTCATGTGTTTCACATCATGTGTTGATTTTCCACTTTTCATCGTCGGATTCTCTGTTTTTATGCCATAATACATACAAATATGCCACATACAAGTGAGGGTATCGTGATTTTAGTAATTACATGTTTATAAGAGCGATTTTCTGTTGTCCTTCCATGGAAGCGGGCAGCATCCAGATGGAAATAAAACACATTTTAATATAAGTTGCTGCTTTGACATGATAACATAACTGCCAAAACATATGTACAAAAATACCAGACAAAGTGAATCACAGCACCGTCATCAGCCGGTGAAACGCTGAACTGCTGCGAAGCTACTAGTAGCAGGAGAGTGGAGCTGCGCCAGAAGCTAACAAATACTGAACAAAAGGAGAAGAAGGAGAGCTGCCACCGATACCATTGCAGCGAAGCATGACTTCATGCTACACAATACAGTTTTAGCAAGTTTCTCAAAGTCTAAACTGGTATTGTTGTGCATTTAAGGTGTGAAGTTTACCTTCGATCAAACGCCCCCCAAAGGCATCCCAGCGCCCCCTGAGGTCCTCTGAACGCCCCCCGGGGGGGCAGTACCGCCCACGTTGAGAACCCCTATGCTAGCGGCTAACATTGAGGAGACGATGAACCAGTAAAAAAACAGATGAAGCATGACCCAATATTTACCTCATCACTAACAAAATTTTAAAAATACCTGCAGTACCAATGTGTGTCCTTACAGAGCTTTGTTGGAGGCTTTAACCACTGGCAGCAGCCTCAGAAGAGCCTCCTCTGAAGCAGAATATTTCTTCAGGTCAAACACATCCAGATCTTTTCCTGATGACACTAAGATGAAACCCAGAGCTGACCACTGAGCAGGAGACAGTTTATCTGTGGAGAGACTTCCTGAACTCAGAGACTGTTGGATCTCCTCCACTAGAGAACGATCATTCAGTTCATTCAGACAGTGGAACAGATTGATGCTTTTCTCTGCAGACACATTCTCACTGATCTTCTCCTTGATGTACTGAACTGTTTCCTGATTGGTCTGTGAGCTACTTCCTGTCTGTGTCAGCAGACCTTGTAGGAGTCTCTGATTGGTCTGCAGTGAAAGTCCCAGGAGGAAACGGAGGAACAAGTCCAGGTGTCCATTTGGACTCTGTAAGGCCTGGTCAACAGCTCTCTGATGGAGAGACTTTAGTTCATGGTTATTAAAAAATGAAAACATTTTAGATTGTCTTTCTTTCATCAGGTTGACTCCAGAATTGATGAAGGTCAGATGAACATGAAGAGCAGCCAGAAACTCCTGAACACTCAGATGGACGAAGCAGAACACCTTGTCCTGGTACAGCCCTCTCTCCTCTCTAAAGATCTGTGTGAACACTCCTGAGTACACTGAGGCTGCTCTGATATCGATGCCACACTCTGTCAGGTCTGATCCATAGAAGATCAGGTTTCCTTTCTGCA
This sequence comes from Poecilia mexicana, assembly GCF_051168715.1. Classification (NCBI taxonomy): domain Eukaryota; kingdom Metazoa; phylum Chordata; class Actinopteri; order Cyprinodontiformes; family Poeciliidae; genus Poecilia; species Poecilia mexicana. The sequence goes on from NW_028263381.1 coordinate 24,181,657, forward strand.
GCTGATCAAAAGCCAGTTTTCCAAGAGTCTTGATCATCTTCCTGCTTTTCCGACTCCAGTGTGGATCTGTTTCAGCTCCTCTATCATACTTGACCTTCTTCACTTTGGTCTGAACCACCAGGAAGTGGATGTACATCTCAGTCAGGGTTCTGGGCAGCTCTCCTCCCTCTCTGGTCTCCAACACATCCTCCAGAACTGTAGCAGTGATCCAGCAGAAGACTGGGATGTGGCACATGATGTGGAGGCTTCGTGACGTCTTCATGTGGGAGATGATCCTGCTGGCCTGCTGCTCATCTCTGAATCTCTTCCTGAAGTACTCCTCCTTCTGGGGGTCATTGAACCCTCTGACCTCTGTCACCATGCCAACACACTGAGGAGGGATCTGATTGGCTGCTGCAGGTCGTGTGGTTATCCAGAGGAGAGCAGAGGGAAGCAGTTTCCCCCTGATGAGGTTTGTCAGCAGAACATCCACTGAGCTGGACTCTGTAGCATCAGTCAGGATCTCCTTGTTGTGGAAGTCCAGTGGAAGTCGACTCTCATCCAAGCCATCAAAGATGAACAGAACCTGGAAGTGTTCAAAGCTGCAGATTCCTTTGGTTTCAGTAAAGAAGTGATGAACAAGTTCCACCAAGCTGAACTTTTTCTCTCTCAGCACATTCAGCTCTCTGAAGGTGAATGGAAATATGAAGTGGATGTTCTGGTGGGCTTTGTCTTCAGCCCAGTCCAGAGTGAACTTCTGTGTTAAGACTGTTTTCCCAATGCCAGCCACTCCCTTTGTCATCACTGTTCTGATTGGTTGATCTCTTCCAGGTGGGACTTTAAAGATGTCTTCTTGTCTGATTGTTGTTTCTGGTCTGTGTGGTTTCCTGGATGCTCTTTCAATCTGTCTGACCTCATGTTCATCATTGACCTCTCCAGTCCCTCCCTCTGTGATGTAGAGCTCTGTGTAGATCTGGTTCAGAAGGGTTGGACTTCCTGCTTTAGCAATCCCCTCAAACACAGACTGGAACTTCTTCTTCAGACCAGATTTAAGTTGATGACAAACTGCAGCAAGATGTTCTAAAATAACACAAAAAGTAAAATCGGAGATGAAACAAAAATACCTTCTGAAGATGATTTAAATATATGTGATTCCGTCTCTTCAGACATCAGTAAATGTGTCATTTATCCATCAGGTCAAATCTTTGTAGAAATCCTCTTACTGCTCTGCAGACGGTCAGCCAGCTCCTCCTGCTTCATCCTCCTCAGGAAGTTCAGTGTGATCTTCATCACTGCCTCTCTGCTGCTCCTCCTCTGCTCTTCATCATCACCTCCCAACACTTCATCATCCTCTCTCTGACTCTCTGAGCATTCTGGGTAATCTGAACTAAGAACCTTGTGGATCTTCTTCAGCTCGTTCTTCACAAAAGTGACAATGTTTTCCTCCAGCAGCTGGAACAGAATAATAGATGAAGGAAACATCAAACTGAAATCATGGAGCCAAACACCAGATGGATGTTGGACAGACTGACAGTCCTCTGGTCTACAAAGTGCAGCATGGAGACGACTGTGAACAGAACCATGGAAAAGTAGTTGTTGTTCATGTACAGACCATAAATATGGAGTCCAGCTGTGTTTGATGCTGCTGGGCAGACGGACCACTGGGAACCTCTGAGCTCTGCTGGTCCACTCTGTGGAGGAACCAGGAACAATCAGGAAGGCAGGAAATATTCATCCAGCAATATTTACTAATAAAATAACTAAGAGTGTCACATTAAAGCAGAACACAGAGCATCACATGAACACAATACAAAGAAGTTAGAAAGAGGAAGATGAACTACAAGGATGAAGACCAGTAACACCAGAATCACCAGTAGACATTTTAAAAAGTTGGTGCTGAACTTGGACTTGAAACTGTCCACACTGTCAGCAGATCTGATGCTGGTGGAGACAGAGTCCCAGAGCTTGGGGACAGTGGAAGTGAAGGCTCTGTCCACACAGGTCTTCAGGACAGTGTGGGACATCCATCAGGTTCTGATGACTGGATCTGAGGTGATGTGGACATGGAGGAGCTCTGAGATATGTGGGTGTGTCCATGTGGGATCCTCTCCTGGATGTTCTAGAGGATTTAAAATGGATCCTGTAGATCCTGGAAGCCAGTGAGCTCACATTATATCTGTCCACACAGAGACAATCAGAAGGTAAAGGTCCATGAAGTGATATCTGGATGTGAGCAGTGAACCAGATGATCCAAGTAAAGATTTAATGTTCCTGCTGATCCACTAAGAACCAGCAGAACCTCTGATGGTCCACATCAGCTCAGTCTGGTTGAGTTCCAGCAGATCTCACCAACCACATCATGAAGCTTTCCTTCCTGCTGAACTGATCTCACAATGCACACAGGAACCAAGTCCTGATGGACCAGACTGGTTTACCAGGTATTTCCCAGTGGCTGGTGGAAATGTGTCCCACTGTTAGTCTGACATGGAGTCAGGAAGCAGCAGAACATCATCATCATCACCCAGAGATGAAGATATGAAGGTGTTTTCATTAGAACAGAGCAGCTGGTTTAGATAATGGATCAAAACTCTGTAAATATAACTGGGAACATCTGAAACTTACTGGTTCAGTTTACAGCAGGTAGAAACAGCTCACCTCTCTGATGGTGGAGATCCAGGAGATTTAAATTCAATGATCACATCCTTAGACATGTCGCTCTTAAAGGACACACAGCTGGGTTCTGGTTCTGGTTCTGGTCTGAGTCTCTGATGGATCCTGACAGAAACATGATGATTAAAACTGAATCTGTTCAGTCTGGATGAAGCAGCAAAGAGGAGCAGCAGCAGCTTCATCACCACGTCTGTTTTGGCCTGATATAGTGAACGCTGTGTGAAAAGGGCTGTGGACAGTTAGAGATGGTGACCTCACCTCTGACCTTTGCTCTGGCTCTCATCTTCCCCACACAGAGTGGTTTTAGAGGGAGGGACTCTCTCCCCTCTGTCCTCACACTGATCCATGCTGCTGAATTCACATCAGCTCACACACACTTTCTAGCTTCACCTGCAGAGGAAACACACATCATTCATCTGCACATCAACTCTGATCATCCTTTACATCATTAGTGCTGGAAAAAGATCAGCTGCTCCTCCTCTGATTGGCTCTTCTTCTCTGCTTCATATCAGTGTCAGGTGAATGCAGTCAGACAGCAGAGAGGCAGAGGAAGCTGCATCAGCTGCTGCACTTCTACTATCAGTCCACTAGATGGAGACACGGAGCAACATTTACATTCACTGATTCAACCTGCACTTCTACTATCAGTCCACTAGATGGAGACATGGAGCAACATTTACTAATTCAACCTGAACAACAGGAAGGAGTTCAGTTAATTATTAATCTCTACTAGTTGATTATCTGCAGGGTCAAAGATGATCTTTTTAGTAATTTGAAAACATTTTGCTATAATAGCATTTAACTTTGAAAGGATGCAGGATAAAATTGTTGTGTCCGACTTTTAACGGTGGAGACCAGATTTTGATTCAAGGAAATAAAATTATGAATCGTTTTATTCAGAGAAGAATAAAAACATCTGATGTTAATCAATAATCCTGCAGATTAACCTTCAAACAGCAAAGATGCAACTTTTAGCTGAAATCAGAAGTGAACATTTTCTCCAAACATCAGAGCAGAAACAGTCAGTAAAGTTCCTGAAGACAAAGTTCATGTAGAAAACAAAGCAAACTTACAGTTTGTTCAAACGATCCAAAGAGCTGAAGAAGAAAATGTGATCAACAAACTGAGACCCAACAGAACCGCAGGAGAACCAAACTGGTGCCACACCTGAAAAGACTGTAATGGGACAGGACTGGACTTTTACCTGATCTGAACGATTCAGAGTTCAAAGTCCAGGTGTTATAAATGCTGAATAACTGATCATGTGACGGCTCACCTGGTTTGTAGTTTCTTGTTCCAGAGCAGCAGAAGGTTTGCTGTAAAATCAGAGGCAGGTTGATAAAGTCTTCATGAGGAAGGAGAGAAGTTCTGATGAAAATGTTTCATGATGGTTAATGAGGATAAAGCTGCTACCACCACCTGATTGTTTTTCTTTCTGGTTGTAATCGTTTGTTAAGATTTAAATCTTTGTTTTCATTGTTATGTTTGCAACTTAATTTGAGCAGAAATGAGTCCAGAGAAAAGAGCAGCTGGTTGATTCCTGCTGCAGTAACTGGTCTGACTATGAATACAGTCAGAATATGAAGATAAAGTTAAACAAACTAAACTGTAGTTCTTAACATCACCACATTACTGCAGCTGAAACCACACGTTGTTATAATATAGATTATTAATATAGCTCCTATATAATCATTGATCATCATGTCAGTGAGGTGAGCAGAGTGAGGACAGTCTCTGGTTAAACCAGGATCAGCTGAGCAGGTTCTGCTGATCCAGGTTCAAACCCTGATTTCATTTCAATCATCAACCTGAATCTAAAGTCAGATCAGCAGCAGAAGGTGGCAGCTTGTTCCAGACTCATTATTTACACATGCAGCTGTTTTCCAGCTGTTCTCCACAGCTGGAGGGAGGGAGGGGGGATGTTTGGAGGAGAGAACCTGAACATTCAGCCTCCAGGTTTTACAGCTGGATTCTGACCTCAGCAGCTGGAACAACGACACAGATGAAACCAGAGACTCCTGGAAAATGGATGTTTGGATCTGATCAGGTCTGCAGATTCACTGACTGGGATTTATTCAGAAAATGTCTCAGAGCTGAGAAGAGCTGAGCTTCTTCAGACTGAATGCTGGGAAATCTTCACTCCTCCCATTCAGGAATGTTCAGGTTCTGAACTTTAACAACTAGAATCAGTTGGAAACATCAGGAATTTGGTCCATTAAAGTGTTAATAATAAAATCAAACCTTCTGCTGTTAGTTGAGTAAAGTCTGTTTCCACTAAGAACTGTGAGCGTTTCCTCCAGTCTGTGTTCGGCTTTAATCTCCTGCAGGAAACCAAACCTCCACGTCTCGACTGGAGTCGCCGTGGCAACGCCTTTCAGACATCAGGATGGTGGGTTGAGACTGGATGAGAGCCGATGAGTTGTTTTTATTTAGTGGCAGAGCTGCATTCATCCATTCATCATCCCAGTTTTCCTGCCATGCAGATTAATCTCCACTAATCTGAAGCTTGGAGACCAAAATGTCACAAACTGGGATTAAGAGAGTTGAGATGTTGAAATCTGTCACATTTAGAAAAGAAGCTTCATGATGCTATGATTTGTTCATCTGAACAACTTTTTAAAATATTTACTCTTTATAACAAATCAAACTGATCAGAATTATTATTTTGAAGCAACAACCATCAGTTTAATTGATCAATTATGTTATTGGCAAACTAATATAAAGTAAACTGATGTATGGAAGAACAAACATGCCTCAGTCAAGATAATCACCATTCATATCATATTTATAACCACATTAGCTAACAAAGCTAACATCTTGTATTCCACACATGTAAAGATTATAACCTTTAGATTAAAATGTGTAGAGAATTATAAACTTATGTCCAGTTTTATTTGCTACAACAGAGTTTTAGGGCCAAACTAAGGAAAAAATATAAAATAAAATACAAACTAAGTCTGTCTGTGTGGTGATAAAATGATCCTAAGTTCCCATCAGCTGATCATGTTATATTAATGCTTGTGAACTCTGACCTGAAGATCCTGTTTGGGTTAAACACACACAAGGTTGGAAGTTGTTTTCCTGCAGCTGAAGGGAACCAGACTGTCTCTGCATGTTCTGGATCCTGGATATAAAACCTACATGTTGACTCTTCCTGTTGGAGCTTTTCATCCTGAACTGATTCATTACTGATCGTCTTACAGGCTCTCTGCATTCTGCACAAGATACAAATAAACCTGATGGACTGATTTCATCTAACAGCTTGGAAATTAATGTTTTCCTCAACAGTTTGGTGCTGACCTGGACACTCGGCTCCAGCCTCAAACCTGGATTAGGATTAAAGAGACGAGGGCTGCTGGTCGGCTCCACGGCTCCAGAGCTGAGATCAACGAACTCAATCCACTGATATCTGCTGAGACTCACTCAGGGAATAAACTAACTTACTAATTATAAATTATAAAATACTAAAGGATCCTAATGACCTTTTTCCCTGAGGATTGAGATTGACCAGATTAATAGAGATTACAAGAGAAAGAAAAATAAACAATAGGAAAAGAATAACAAAGAATAAAAGTAAGAGAAGAAGAGAAGACAGATCTTTGTAAAGATTATTTTCTTGAAGATTCCTGCAGGGTGTCTGACAAAGAAATTGATACTTATAGAGATTTTTTAGTTTTTCTTGTAAAGCTGAATAAAAACCTTTACAGAGTTTTGATGGAGCCACAGGTTCTAGGATGAGTCCTAGTCAAAGTCCTTATCGGAGGATAAGGCAGGTATTTACTAGAGTTTTGGTTTTAAATTCAGGGAACCAAACCTTTAGAGAATCCTAAAGACTTTATCAGAAATAAAAACCTGTTAGAGGATGAAGAGGCAGAGCGACCTCAAAGCTGATTGGTTGGATTCTGTGGAGACGTTTGCAGTCTAAAGAGGAAATCCCACCTATTCAGAAGAAATGGGTCTGAGTGGTTCCTGGGTCTTTTCTCCTCCTCAGGGTGAATCGATTCACTATATAATAATGAAATATGGAGAAAAAAGTTTGCATGATGTGAATGAATGGATGAAAAGTGTCATTTCTCCTGTTCATTGAAGCTGATGGTTTAAAAGGAAAAGAAAGATAATTAGAAGCAGAGGAAGAAACTGAGGCAAAGAAACGAGAAACGAAGAGTCGAGTTGATCCTGAGAAACAAGGAAAGTTTGGAAAGTTGGATGAAAGAGAGAAAGAAGAGAAAGACAGAAAAATGATGAACAAATGGAAATGCTTCTATTTCTGAACATAAATCTTTAGTGGATAAATTACAGGCCTTAATATGTTTTAGTGTGTTTGAATCAGCAAATGATTTTATTTTGAAAAGGAGGATAATAAGTGACTAAAACAATCATGAAAAGGAAAAATAAGATGTAAATATTTATATAAACAATAAAAACAACAAAACAAACTAATGGATTTCTATTTGCTTCTTCTTCTCTCCTCTGTCTGAGCCTCACTGTGGTGCATCTGACCTCTGACCTCAACTCCTCAGCCCTGTCCTCCATGGACCAGATGACGTCCCTCTCACACCACCAGCTGATCAAAGTGATCCAGTAGATCCAGTGGATCAACAAGATGAGGAAGATGAAGAAAACCTTCATCACCTCCAGGCTCTGAAGTTTCTGTTGATCCTGATTTATTTGACACCAGAGAACTGATGAGACATGTCCATTCAGGGGACGACTGTCTGTCTCCTGTTGGACATTTGGACTGAAACTGTGTGTGACTGAGCTTTAACAACCTCCACTGGTCTGCTGTCCAGGATCAGAGCAGAGAAAGAAAAGATCAACCTGATCAGAGCTGAGAGGAGAAGACACCATCTGTGGACAACATGGACATATTGTTGCCATGTGAAGCTGGACAACATGGACATATTGTTGCCATGTGAAGCTGGACAACATGGACATATTGTTGCCATGTGAAGCTGGACAACATGGACATATTGTTGCCATGTGAAGCTGGACAACATGGACATATTGTTGCCATGTGAAGCTGGACAACATGGACATATTGTTGCCATGTGAAGCTGGACAACATGGACATATTGTTGCCATGTGAAGCTGGACAACATGGACATATTGTTGCCATGTGAAGCTGGACAACATGGACATATTGTTGCCATGTGAAGCTGGACAACATGGACATATTGTTGCCATGTGAAGCTGGACAACATGGACATATTGTTGCCATGTGAAGCTGGACAACATGGACATATTGTTGCCACGTGAAGCTGGACAACATGGACATATTGTTGCCATGTGAAGCTGGACAACATGGACATATTGTTGCCATGTGAAGCTGGACAACATGGACATATTGTTGCCATGTGAAGCTGGACAACATGGACATATTGTTGCCATGTGAAGCTGGACAACATGGACATATTGTTGCCATGTGAAGCTGACAGCTGTAAATGATCATTTGCTGACATTTATTCTCCAAAGTCATATTTCTCTGTAATCTTTAATCCAACATGCTGTCAGTGAGCTTTACTCAGTCACTTGTTTTTTACTCAGTGCCTGAGTGGGGCAGACAAAATGAGCCACAGCTGGATAATCTGGGGACAATTAAAGGTCCCCAAAATGTTCCATGTTGTCCCAAGATGACAAAATGTAACCAGTTAGATTAACGACGTCTCATTGGAGATGAGACTGAATTGATGTCTCTGACTTGATGACATTAGTCTGATTTCTCCTCTTCACCAGCCACTGCTTCAGGGAGTTTTGCTGTGTGATGATGGTTGAAGCTGTTGGGCCTTTATTTTGAAAGGTTCCTGTGTGGCTCAGACAGCGATGCTCTAGCATTGCTCTGTCTTTAATGGCTCAGTTAGGATTTGAACACATTTTACACAATGTTGGCACTTTTGACAAAGGTTGATGTAGTTAGTAAATCAAATGCTACTCGTCCTTTTGTTGCTGTAGATCTAGTAAAACTAGATCTTGTCTCCTTCTCTTCACATATTGTTCATCTTGGCAGTCATCAAATAAACAGGTATTTTTGTATTTTTATGTTTGAAATGTTTTTAACATAGATATGTATTTTAAAAAGACAAATGTAATAATTTCCTGCTATCAGGTTCCAGGTGTTTCTCAGCAAACGTCAGCATGTGAACATAAAGAGTCTCTATTAAATCTAATCTATTAAATATCTCTCATCATGTTGCTTTGAATTAAATCCAGTTTGCTGAGCGTCTGCAGGTGAAGATAAAGACGAGTTATGTTGTGGTCATTTGGACTAAATCCATAAAGTCTCAAACCAGCCTGGACACAATTTGTCAGATCAGACCAAGACGGAGCCAAAGACGGAAAAACCAGTTTGAGACCGTCTGGATCCCTGGGAAAAAGGGAGGTTCTGGTTCTGGTTCTGTTCTGTTCTGGGGATGACTGTGGGGCTACTGGAGATGATGGTCCAGAGGAACTTTAGATCAAATCAGGAACATTATGGATCACCCTGACCATCCTCTTCATCAGACGGCCTTAGAGAAACAGTGTCTTCAGTCAGAGGCTCCTTGAAATGTGCTGCGACACAGACCACTACAGGAGACTTTTCCTGCCCACAACCATCACCGCCTACAATAAGTCTTTGAAGAGCCTTGAATAATATGTGTTACATTTCATTTCCCCTTGGGATCAATATGTTTGAATCTGAATCAAGTGTTAAAGTCGTCATGATTGTAGTTCCTTATTCTCACTTTTATACTTTTTATCTTTGTGTTTATATTCTTGTTCAAACTGAAGTTGCTGCTCTGACAGCTGCATTTCTTTACCATGGTACGATAAGCTATACTTTGATTAAACTATCAGTTTTTATGACACTTTTATGTCCCTGTTTATTTAAAGGGTTCAAAGTAAAGAGTGATCCCTTCTACCCAAATAATGGAGTCCAGGACTTGAATCTTTTTAAAAATCTTTGTTCATCAATTAAAAATCCCACATCAGATCCTTGCAATGTCATTTCTTCCCACTGAACACGTAGTATTTCCTGTCTGTGTCCTCAGTTTCCCAGCATGCCCTGCTGGAGTGGTGGAGGTTAATGAGGGGGCGGAGTCTGTCCTCCTGAGCTGCCGATACTCTGATCATTTGCCTGAAGAGCCTCACTGATGTGGAACCGCAGCGATCTCACTCCTAAATCTGTCCACCTGAGGAGAGAAGACAACGATGAGCTCAAAGGCCAGAACCAGAACTTTACAGGCCGGACCTCCATGAACCCTCTGGACAGCAGAACCTTCAGCCTGACTCTGAGGAAACCTCACCTGTCTGACAGTGGAAACTACACCTGCATCATCTACGACGGGAGAGAAGAACTGGAGCTGGCAGCCGTTCACCTGGAGGTCAAAGGTCAGATTAACACCAGATTCTAAAGCTACATGTTGTGAATGAATCTGTTGCAGTGAGAAAACTGATGATGATGGTTGTTGGTCCTGGTCTCTGTAACCATGGAGACCAGCAGCAGCAGCATCCCAGAGTGAATGAGTGAAACCCATGGATGGATGAATGAGACCAAGGACTCAGAGGGAATCTATCAGCTGCTCTGTTTGCAGTAGAAACTTGATGTTCATGAAATTATTTGACAACAATTGTGGATAATTAGTAGAGTTGGATCAGGTGGTTTTATAACGAGCATTTTATTAGACTATGTAATCATACAAATCTAATAAAACAAAGTCAAACTAAATTAGATTTAGATGCTCAGATTGGAATCAACTGTAGAAAGACTTGAAGGAAATTCTCTCCTCTCTTGTCTCTTCATCAGTTTATGACTTGTTTTGTAAGCTTTGATTAATATCAAGTTGTAGTTTAGTCCTATTTCTACATTTGTGTTGCTTTTTTCTTCTTCCTTTATTATCTACATTTGACATGAATTGCATTTTGATGTAGTTTTGATCTGTAATTGTTTGTGTATTTTCTCGGCTAGGTCTCTTCAAAGGTTGATTTTTCATCTCACTGAGACACAATTGGTTCAATGAAGATGATATAAATAAATATACAGTAAATGTCATGTAAAAACAGCTGCTTGGTTTTATATCTTTAAATGAAAATCTTTTCTCTACTTGTGAAATTGACACAAATCCTTCTTTAAAAATGTCTGCCTGCTGATTGTGGACGCAGTAAACAGAGAAGACATGGCATCTCATTAACAGTCATCAGATATTTGCCTCTAATTTTCCAGCACAACACAGAAACTCAATGATATTAAATGTTGTAATAATTTCATGTCAGTTTCCTCCCCACTGGTTACATTTGATGTTTCCTCAGATGATCAGGAGGAGGTGGCGATGAATGAAGGAGCAGAGTCTGTTATCCTGCCCTGCAGAACGTCTGCTGACCTTCCTGAGGACACTTCAGTGGACTGGACCCGTCCAGAACCAGAACTCATGATGGTTCATGTGTTTTCAAACAGCAGCAGATCTGACAATAAGCAGGACAGCCTTTATGGCGGCGCACAGAGATGAATAAAGAGCTGCTGAGGACCGGAGACGCCAGTCTGACCCTGAGGGATCCCACTGACAGAGACAGTGGAAGCTACATCTGCACCATCTACAGGGGCCAGGACATCCTGAGACACACAGTGGTTCTGACACAGGTCAAAGGTCACAGAGACACAGCTGGAACAGAATCAGTTACCAATTCAATGACTTTATGTCATGTTTTGCTGATTCTATGTTGCATGACTTTGTGTTTAATGATGTGAAGCTCTTTGAAATATCTTGCTGCTGAAATGACAAATAACATTTGATTGATTTGATCTACTGATGAAGGTCAAAGGTCAGAGGAAGGTCAAACCTCATTTGATTTCCACAGGAAGCTTTCCATCCTGGGCCACAGCTCTCCTGGTTCTGCTGGTTCTGGTTCTGATCGTCTCTGCAGGCCTTTTATTTCATCTTCCACATTATTTCCTGTCAGGTGAGTCTCTAAACTTTTCTGCCTCTAAATGCAGATGGATAAAATGTGTCCTGTTATCAGAGGGTGGTAACTTTTCATCCTGTCAGATTAAGTCTGGTGTCATTGTAAAAATTCATGTTTATGACTCTACATTCAAAATAACATGTTTGTATTTTGTTGAAAAGCAAAGATCTGCATATTTTTCTCCTGGCATGGATTCACAATCTCAGACTCCTTCTGCAGGTCGTTTGATTCACCAACCAAACATTAAAACTCACCAAAAAATAAACGTCTCACATTTCTAGTCATCAAGAAAATTGTCACGTCTTCAGAAAGCTGAAAAACTCCAAACTTTACCTGATAGCAATTCCTCATTAGATACAAAGAAGATCTGAGTTTCTGATGGAGATTCACTTCAATATGATTCTTTTATTAAATCATTTGAAAACAGCATTAAAAGCAGAAACACAAACCAGGAGATGCTCTGGATTGTATTGCAAGATATTCCACCAAAGTCTGGATAAAAATCCCAAGTCAGCATTAAAATCCTGAGTCTAGTTGAGTAGAAGTCATAAGATGTTACATTTTAGTTTGAATCAAGTCATTTGGTCAAATACGCAAATTATTAAAAGACATTTTTAGATGAAAAATATATTTTAAAAGGTTTTGTTTGCTGGAGCAAATATCCAAACCCCTCTAACCTCCTGTGGCCTGGAGGGGGCGCACTGACCCTCTGTGGCTTTTACAAGGTTTTTATGTGTGTGGTTCTGGGAACTGACGGTCTGGCAGGACAAATCCCTGCTTCCCCATGTAACGATCCTCCTTAGCGTTATGCTAAGACCACAGGAGGGCTAACAGGGAGAAACCTCCAGCAGAAACAGAAAATGAACCAGAAAAAGTTCCAGTGTGAGCTAAACTGTCAACGGTTGTTGAGAAAGTAAATTTGCTAGAAACTTGTGAGGCCTGAGCAGGTGAAAAACATGTGTGGCAGATTGCAGGGTGAGCCTCCACATGGATCGGTAACATCTACCGTATTTAGGAAGATCTGCCAGCCTAGTTTTGGAATAATGACGTCTGAATAGCACTTTAAACTGAACCAAGCTCAGGCGGCACATGGAGAAGTTTGAATGGCTGTCAGGGCTGATTCCCACCAACGTTCATCAAAAACCAGCCCCAGTTCAGGCTCCCAGGCTCTCCTGGTGTTTGGAGCTAAAAAGACATCATATGATTGGACTGAGTTATAAATCCTTGAAATTAGAGCCTTTAGTGGCAGCGGGGGGTTCAGCTGTATAAGTTCAGCCCATGGCTGCTCAGGTGGCAGGTGAGGGAAATGGGAAAATAAGGATTTTTCACAGGCATTTTATTCTACAACAGTCGTATTTAAAGCGAGTGCCGTCGCTTTAAATCCGACTTTCTGCTTGTTGTTTCCTCAGAGTAGCAGGTTTGGCTGGAATATGGAGTAAAGTGGGTCCTGCTGCCCTGCAGAACCACAACCCGACTGCCTCACCAGGCTAAGGTGGAGTGGACAGATGGAGACAACAGGAAGGTCCATGTGTATCAGAACGGTTGGGACCAACCTGGAGAACAGGACCGGCTCTACAGAACCAGAACCAAGATGGAGGACAAGCTTCAACATGGAGACCTCAGTCTGACCCTGAACCACCCCACACCTGAAGATGGAAAGATTTACACCTGCAGCATCTGCAGCAGAGAGGAAACCATCCTGATGAAGAAACGGGTTCATCTACAGGTCAGAGGTCAGTGGTTGGACTCTGCTGCAGGGTTCTGGTTCTGTCCCAGTTTGATCAAACACTTTGGAGGAAGAGTTGATCTAGAACCTGTGAGTCAGGAACAGGATTAGTTCTCCCTGTTCCTGCCGGGTCAGTTGGACCCAGTGTTTGATTGATCTGTGAAGAACTGACCCTGATCTGGGTTCTGCTGGTACTGAAGGAGTCCTGGTGACCCTCGCCTCCCTGTCTCTGTCTTCTCTTCTTTCTGCAGGGAAGCAGCTCAGATCTGGCGACCTCTGACCTTCTGGACCAGATCAGCTCTGAGGTCAGAGAAGCTAAAGCTAATTTCATTTATGTAGCACATTTTCAGCAACAAGGCAAAGCAAAGAGCTTCATAGGAATTAAACAGGAAATACAGACAAAATAATAAACCAAGGTAAAGAGCAGAAGGAGAGAAATCTAATCATGTTGATCCAAAGGAAATAAACTAAATACTCCTCTTAAGGGTCACCAGGGTGGAAGAATCTGAGGTTAAAGGTCGTTGCTAAGGTGGTTTTTCTGGACTCCAAGTTTGATCTAGTCTCTGTTTTGGGTTGCTAGGTAAGTATAAGTAAGTGTTGCTCTAAACTTGTAAAAGTAATTAGTACTTTTACAAGTTTCTAAGTAATAATAAAAACTAAATGTTCTGGTTCTGGAGGAATTTTTCTGGATTCTCAGTTTGTTCTGATTCCTTTTCTGGGTTGCAATAATAGGAGTCTTGCTGCATAATAATCTTAAAAGTAATAAATAAAATTGGTCTAAATTGTGAGAACTCTACAATTAGTAAAAAACAGAAAGACTAATAAATGAGAGTCTCTGGATTCCAGGTTTGTTCTGATTCCTTTTCTGGGTTAACAGTGAGAACTGCACAGTTTCTACAAAGTAATAATGTAAAAACTCTCTGATGAAGGTGGAAATATCAGGAGAGAGTCCTCTAGAGTTCAGCCATCAGATTCCAGGGTGACTTGGGAAGGGAGAGGAGACGGGAACGAGCCGTTTGTTTACATCTGGTCTCCAGGAGAGTCCAGATATCCAGAAGGCCACACAGATTCAGAAGAACAAATTCTCTTTAGATCTGGCAGACTTAACATTTCTGTCTGTCCTCGAGTCTTTAACCGTTATATCTCTTCTAGTTCATCCAGATTAATGTGGCCGTTCCACTGAACCAAAGCCAGCAGCTTCTCCAAGATCTATTCCATCCTGCTAGTGAGTTTTGGATCCTCAGCTGGGCTGCCAGTCTCAGCAAGACTCACATCCAACTTGGGTCCCACAAAATACAGTAGTCTGTCTGTGTGTTTTAACTAGGCCAAATCTGTCACAAATGTGTTGCTAAGCCAGAAATGCACAAGCTGCAAACAGCAGAAATCCTGTTATCATGAATAAATCCAGGTGAAACCATCCCATCATGTGTGTTCCTGCAGGACAAGAGGGTTCCCATTTGCTCCGTCTCCTGGAGAAAATTTGATGACTTGGATTGAGAGACCAGTTAACCAGATGTATAATTGATAGATTTGGAGGATGTGCAAAAAAAGGCTCCAAAAAAGCAAGAAAGATCAAGCAGGGTGGAATGGGTAGGGAGAGGAGCAGAGGAAAAAGCGTCGGCCTTCACCGAGTGCTAGAGAGAAAAGTAGTGAGCAGAACTTCTGCTGCCTCTCCAGAAATGTTGGAGAAGAAGAACTGGTCGCTCATGTCCTGTTGGTAGGAAAAGATCAGCATCAGATGCTCCTCCCTGTAATCTGGCTCTGAAGAATCTGTGTGAGTCTTTGTTACAGCAGAGAAACCAAAATGCTTCAGAGGGTCTCTGCTCTCTGCACTCTGAGAAACTCAAACTCTTCTGTCTGGACCATCAGCAGCCAGTGTGTCTCGTCTGCAGAGATTCAGATTTACACACCGAGCACAGATTCAGAGCCATCGATGAAGCTGCTCAGCAACACAGGAAGAAACTTCAGGAAACTCTGGAGCCTTTAGAGGAGAAGCTGGAGCTCAGGAAGAAAGTTCAGGAGGAGTTTGATCAGACAGCAGAACACCTGGAGGTCCAGGCCCGACACACAGAGAGGCAGATTAGGGAGCAGTTTAAGCAGCTTCATCAGTTTCTAGCAGAGGAAGAGGAGGCCAGGCTGGCTGCACTGAGGGAGGAAGAGGAGCAGAAGAGAGGGATGATGAAGGAGAAGATGGAGGCTCTGAGCAGAGAGATAGCAGCTCTTTCAGACACAGTCAGAGCCACAGAGGAGGAGCTGAGAGCTGCAGACGTCTCATTCCTGCACAACTACAAGGCTGCAGTGGAAAGAGTCCAGCGCTGCCCCCTGCTGGAGGATCCACAGCTGCCCTCAGGAGCTCTGATAGACCAGGCCAAACATCTGGGCAACCTGGCCTTCAACATCTGGAGCAACATGGAGACCATGGTGACCTACACTCCTCTGGTTCTGGACCCAAACACGGCTGGTAAAGAACTCCATCTGTCTGAAGATCTGACCAGTTTGACTGGAGGAGAGAAACAGCAGCTTCCTGATAATCCAGAGAGTTTTGCTGATAAATTCTGTCTCTGTTTTGACTTCTGAGGGTTTGAACTCAGGGAACCACAGCTGGGATGTTGATGCTGGAGGCAGGAAATCCTGGATATTTGGTGTGTTAGAAGAATCTGTTGATAGGAAGAAAAACATAAAGTCTGGACTGTTGGTTATAGAGTTCAATGGAGATGAAGACTCAGCATGGTCTCCATCAGCTCCTCCCACTCGTCTCCCAGTCCAGAATAAAGTCCAGAGGATCAGAGTGAATCTGGACTGGGACAGAGGAAAGCTGTCCTTCTCTGACCTGGATACTAACACACACACACACACACACACACACACACACACACACACACACACACACACACACACACACACACACACACACACACCTTCACACACACCTTCACTGCCAAGATGGCTCCATTCTTCAGCTCTGATTATGAACTAAAAATCCTACCGATGAAGATCTCAGTGATCAACCAGCAGCTCAGCATGAAGAACAAAAAGTCCAAATGAAACATTATTGATCAGATGAAGGATTGGTTTGATGATTGTCAAGTTAAAACAGCAAATGGTTCATTTGTGAGTGCATTTACTATCTCCACCCAACTGGCACACACATCACAGAGAACCAAGCGCACCCATCCCTTTCACTCAGGCCCATCTGAAGTCTATCAGGTAACTTGGCACACCTGTGCTCACAATAATCTCTGCAGACAAAGAGCCTCAGCTTCAAGCTTCCACAAAGACACTCTGGTAGGAACTGGACATGATATCATTTAATCTGCATTCAGAGACCAAATCAGCCTTTGATTCAATGGGTTTGATGTGTTTGGAATGTAGTTTATTTGTTCCTTCATTCACTGTTAACTTCAAAGTAGATTGTTAACATTACCTGGAAAACTAGTGAATGAGTTGATTGTGATCTGTAATTGATTTAGTTTCATTAGTTTGTAGGTTTCCAACCTGCTCTGTGACTCTCTGTGACTCTCTGACTACTTATGCCAAGTCATGGTGGTCTTACACTGTCAGCTGAAATCATCTAAAGACAAAAAGAAAAGATGAATAAAAGATGAGATGAGTGGTTCCTGCATTTCTTTGAGGGAAACAAGCTTTTTCTAGTTTGGCCAGAAGCTGAGGTGGTTTAAAGAGACCAGAAAACTTGACAATGATTGATTGTTTACTGGTTTGGTGAATTTCTTCATATCATTTTTAAACAGTTTTTAATCAGGAAACTGGAGCTGATCTGATCATCTGGGGACTTTTTCATTTCTTTCTGTGTTTTCCACTGTAATGTTTATTATTTACAACAACTTGATGTCAATGAAATGACTAGCAGATGATTGAAAGCATAATGGGAAGCTTAATAAATGTATTAGTAGCTGGTAAGAATGTATTTAGTTTTTCATCACTGTGATGCTGCAGTTCCAGTCGCACAAATGTGGCGCCATCCAATCACACCACACACAATAGTTCAGTCTCACCACATTTATATCTGGGTTTCTTTAAGTCTAGCATTTAATTGACAGAATAACTATTTTTGTTTAGAAGGCAGCACATCATAACGCTGTATTCTAGAAGAAGTGCAGACATTTTAGATCTCACTGTTATGTCCCGCCTGATTGAACCTGTTTTCTGAGTTTCCTCAGTCCCGGCTGCTCCAGTCCTTCACAGGAACAAAGAGCTGGAGCTGCTGAGGCTGCAGCTTGGCTCATACCACTACTCATCCAGAGGGGAGGGGGTTTTTCTATGCTGGCTTCAGTTGCTGTTTGTGTTTCTCCCCTCTGTGTTTCTATGTGGCCTGATCAGCCAGGATTTAAGTTTCCCCTTTGTCTCATTTAGGGAGGGATGTTTGTTGGAGTCAGTCTGAGTTCAACTTTGTTACTTTAACCTTTTTATGGGCCCAAGTTTGTCATTTTTTATTGTTGACCAAAGTTTATGTTTTGGGTTAAATAAAACCCAATAATGTTTTAATTTAAACCTGTGCCTGGCTTTCCTTTGACTGCTCGGTCCATCACAATCACCACCAACATCTTCAGTGACTTTATCAACTTTTGCTGTTTTATTTAGAAAGGATTAGAAAATTAAAACAACTTTACCATCACAACATGCGTCCAACCATCTTCTCTGCTTGACTGGTGAACAAATTAAAGGAGAACAAAAATCCTAGAAAAGCAGAATTAGCAGCAACATAAATGTATTATTTCATCTTCACCCTCTGGTCAGAAATCTAAAAAATCATCTATTTTGTTTTGTTTGCTACATTATTTGTTCCAATGAGCTGCTTCCAGTCCAAACCTGAAGTTATTTTATGTTCATTTAGGAAGAATTTCATGCAAACAAATGTTTCAGCTGCTTCATGGGAACAAATGATTATATTTCCTGAATGTCTCTTGTTGATCTGAAACAGCAAAAATAAAACCAAATAAAACAGATAAAGTTATCAGGTTTGTTGGGATTAATGGCTTCATGAATCTGCAGCTAAAAATCCTTCTAACACCAAAATGTGAAAAGTTCAGGCCTTTCTGCTTGACTTCACATCAACACAGTGTTTACTGATCTGCTGGTTATTTGTTATATTAACCTGTTACAGATAAACTACAATAAAAAGTCTGGCCACATGTGAACCTGTATAAGTTTATTACAGTTTACTGCAATTATTTGCCACTAATGTTGGTAAAAATTAAAAGGTTTCTAATGTGAGTAATGGGGCGACATGCAGTACACCCTCCAGTCCAGCAGGGGGAAGCAGAGCACATGTCTTCATCATGAGCCTGCGCCTACAGAGGATCCCTGTGACGTGGAAAACATCCTGCATTGTTCCGGTACCAAAGACGCAGCGACCCTGTGACTCCAAGGACTCCTGTGACCTCTGACCTCCCACATCACGAAGACCCTGGAGAGACTGGTCCTGGAGCCGCTCCGGACTCTGGTCCAACCACACTGGACCCCTTGCAGTTCTCCTAGCAGCCCAGACTGGGAGTTGAGGACGCCATCATCTTCCTGCTGAACTGTGTCAACCAGGGGTCCCCAACGTCGGTCCTGGAGGCCCGGCATCCTGCATGTTTTATTCTCTCCCTGGTTTTACACACCTGCATCAAATGATGGCTCGTTAGAGGCCTAAGGAGAACACTGACAAGCTGAAAAGGTTGTTGGTGCAACCAGGGAGTGAATAAAACGTGCAGGATGTCGGCCCTCAGGGACCGACTTTGGGCCCCCCTGATTTAGATCGTCTACTGGAGCTTCCTGAGCTCTTCCAGAGACTGCCAGGGCGACTGCAAGAGCTTAGTATTTCTACTCCAAATCTGTAACTGTCGTCCAAATGTTGACTTGATTCTTTCCTTCTTCAAACATTGGCAGAACTCTGTAGTTGCTAACATCCTCTGTTACTAATATTAATCTGTAAAAATAACCTGTTCATCACCTGAACAGAACCAGAGCAGAAGAGTAGAAACCCAAGAACATATGGTAGTGCCAAAACAGTGCCCCCTAACGGATGGACATGTAATACCACCTTAATAAAGGAGTAACAAACCCACCTGTTTATAATTGTGTTTGATTCATAATAATTGTAATATCAATATATTGGGTGTTTCATAATTTAATACTGTATTATGTTATTATGGGGAAAAAAACTTTTGAACCGTCTTGTCACACTTTGTCGTTTTTTTGGCTCTAGTGGCGTTTATTTGACAGTTAGTTGACAGGAAAGTAGGCAATGAGACATGCGGCAAAGGTCACCAGGCCGGGAATCAAACCTGCAACAGCCGTGTCGAGGACTGAGGCCTCCATATTTGGTGTGCTCCACCAAATAAACTTGATTTTTACTTTTGACTTTAGCAGATAGAATTTCTCTGACACGAGAAACTCTAGTCCTTGAGAAGCACAGAAGAACAAATCTTCTTCTGATATGGGGTCCAGAGCCCAAACCCAGCATAGAGAGGTTCAGTGAATGTGGTTTTAAAGGTGTGGAGGTGGATCAGAGAGTCAGAGGAGACGCTGTAGAAGGACAGAATGCCAGCAGGACAGTCCACATACACTGATACTCTGTTAGAGACGGAGGAGGAGAGATGAGTTTCTATGTTATTGTGCCTGACAAAGCGATCATTATAATCAGTGATGATCAGACACCAGGAGTGATCGTTGTCTCCAAACACACAGACTCTACTGTCTGCTTTCCTCCTGATTCTTCTGTAACTCACTGCTATATCAACTCCTCCTCTCCACTCAACCTCCCAGTAACAGCGACCAGTCAGACCAGTTGTAGACAGAACATTGTGAAAATATTCAAATCTGTCTGGATGATCAGGATATGACTGAAGCTCCTCCACTAATGTCACCTTCCTGTTGTCTTCAGACAGTTTGATGTTTCTGCTCACTGTGTTTGTGTCGATGGTGAGTTGACAGGAATCTGATGGAGAGAACAAACACAATCCAGCTGCAGTTATTGATCATTTATTGATCTTTGATGATGATCCTGAATGAGTGATGTGACAGTTTGAAGATGGTTGAATGTGAGCTGCTTTGTTGTCATGAATCAGATGAAAAACACACTTACACTTCCTCAGACCTGGTGTCAAGAATGGGCCTCCAGCAGGCTCCACCCTGAAAGGAGGAGGGGGGTCAGACCATCAGTCTCTTTCAGCAGCAAACATGGACATTACATGTCTCTCAGACACACATTGTCCTCCACTGAGACAGGAACAGTCCAACATCTGGATTGCAAACTGCAGTGGATGTAGGAAGGACAGTTGGTGCTGCTGCAGCACAACTCATTTCTCCAAACACAGGAAAAGCTCCAACAGAGAGGAGAAAGGAAATCCCTCAGTAACAACCTGAAGAAACTCACTGAAGCCTAAAAGGACATCAGGAAACTAAGGAAACATTTCTGGAAGCTCAACCTGATTTAATATTCAGCATTAAAATCCAATCAATCTAAACTCTGATCAACACCTGGATACCTGCTCCATCCACACTCCCACACACAGATGAAGGAATGAAACACTAAACAACCTGCTGCTGAAAACCTGCTGTGGCCTCACTGGAATATCCAGAAATACAAACATTAAAAAGGAGAAGCTGCATCACATTCAACAAAGAGTTCAACAAGAACCAAACATTTGATCTCTGAGCTCAGACTCACAAACCAGGGAGAGGCTTCCATCATCACACACCTCTGACAAACACCTCCAACCTTTCAGCACTTCCTCTACCAACCAGCACCACCAGGTGGCGCTATACACACTTGTGAGTTTAGTTCAAAATCTTGATTTCTCTCTCTGAACTTTTAAACATCCATCTGACCAACATGGAGTTACTTTTCTTCTCATCTTTGCTCCTTGGGGCTGATTGGTCTGGAGCTCCATCAAATATTGTTTTAAAGTCCTTTCTGTCATCAGTAGATCATCATGGAA
Organism: Poecilia mexicana; assembly: GCF_051168715.1. Lineage (NCBI taxonomy): Eukaryota > Metazoa > Chordata > Actinopteri > Cyprinodontiformes > Poeciliidae > Poecilia > Poecilia mexicana. The sequence goes on from NW_028263381.1 coordinate 24,202,909, forward strand.
ATCTAACTGAACTTCACTTTTATTCATTTAGTCAGAGTCCCTATTAAACTCTATTAAATCCATCCCACTCTTTCATTTTCCTTGTGAGCCGTTCTTAGTCAGGAGAATATTCCAGAAAACTGGGTAATGATCTCTGCCTCCAGATGAGGCGTCTAAATATTTAATGATCAAACTAAATATTTCTCTTCAAACTAAATGTTTCCCATCAGACTAAAGACGTTTCTCCTCTTCCTCCTCTATCAGACCTTCTCTGCTCCTGCAGCAGGTTCCTCCATACCTGAGAGCTTCCAGTCTCCAGTCTGGATCCTTCAGTCCAGCCGACAGCAGCTTCACTCCTGAGTCTCCTAGATGATTGTAGCTCAGGTCCAACTCTTTCAGATGGGAGGGGTTAAAGGTCAGAGCTGAGGCCAGAGAAGCACAGCCTTTCTTTGAGACCAAACAGCCTGATAAGCTGCAGACACACAATTCATCACATGATGAGAAGATGAGAACATTGAGCCATAGGCGCCGGAACAGATTTCTGTATTTGTCCCCATCTATAGAGCTGTGACGATGTTTTCTTTCTAATGACGTTGGGATGAAAAACAGAAAAAGAGATCGGGCCCATCATGTCCGTTTACGGGTCGGACCAAATGCTCACCCACACTTTGCCCAGAGCAGATCATTTTGGCTCAGATCAAAAAATAATTGTGTGAATTTGTTTAGTTTTTCCTCTTTGCTCTTCCAGATGCCAATCAGCCATCAGGAGCCATAAATATCGATGCTACTGATGGTTTTCAGGTCTCTGTTGAAATTCATGTTTGTCTGCTAAATAACAAGCACATTAAAGTTAATGGTGTTTTTCATTTTGTTTTTAATATAAAATATTGTCAGCAGTCTGACTGGTCATCTGTCCCACACATATCATCTCTTTCCCGCTCAGTTTGTGGAACAGCAAATATAATCTGCTGCCTTTTGGTTTTAGACCCGCAGCATCCAAGCGCTGCTGCGCCGTAACGTGATGATCCACTAGGTTGTCCTGCTGCTCTAAACTGGCATTGCTGGAGGACATTTGACATCTATTTTATTATTATTGTAACCGGGTTGTTTTACTTGGAAAACATTGTTTGTAAAGTAGCTGTAAATTCCCACCCCTTTTAGGGCCCTTGAATACATCCAGGCCCCGTTTCCCCAGCTTCCTTTCCGTTTCATAGCCTTGTTGGGCTCATTAGTGTATATAGGAACCGGGTTTTCCCACCCATCTGAGAGTGTCTGTCAGGTCTGTTGTTTGCAGTTGGATCTCGGTCAGATGAGCGCTGTGCTCATCAGGCTGCTGAAAAATCGCGGACATTTGTTCTGTTGGGAGGATTAATGGATTTTTGATGTCACTTGTAACTAGTTCTGTGTAACATCAGGTCGCTTTTTATATTGCTGCTACTAGTTGAGGTGATTTCTAATTGCTTCTTATGATGCATGTCAGTGGCTTCTCACTGCAGCGGCTGAATGTTCCCATTGTGTGGCTGATTAAGGTACTATGGTGACCCTGAGGTGCCAAACACTACGACATTAACGAAAACACAACAAAAACACAACGACATTAACGAAAACACGACGACAAACGAAAACACGACGACATTAACGAAAACACGATGACATTAACAAAAACACGACGAAATTAACAAAAACTCGACGACATTAACGAAAACGCGACGACATTAACGAAAACGCAACGACATTAACGAAAACGCGACGACATTAAAGAAAACACGACGACATTAAAGAAAACGCAACGACATTAACGAAAACGCGACGACATTAACAAAAACACGACGACTAACGAAAACGCAACGACATTAACGAAAATGCAACGACAATAACGAAAACGCAACGACATTAACGAAAACGCAACAACATTAACGAAATCGCAACGACATTAACGAAAACACGACGAATTTAACGAAAACACGACGACATTAACGAAAACACGACGACAAACAAAAACACGACGACATTAACAAAAACATGACGACATTAACGAAAACGCAACGACATTAAAGAAAACGCAACGACATTAACGAAAACGCAACGACATTAACGAAAACACAACGACATTAACGAAAACACGACATTAACGAAAACACAACGACATTAACGAAAACACGACGACATTAACGAAAACACAACGACAAACGAAAACACGACATTAACGAAAACACGACATTAACAAAAACATGACGACATTAACGAAAACGCAACATTAAAGAAAACGCAACGACATTAAAGAAAACGCAACGACCTTAACGAAAACGCAACGACATTAACGAAAACGCAACGACATTAACGAAAACACGACATTAACGAAAACACAACGACAAACGAAAACACGACGACATTAACGAAAACGCAACGACATTAACGAAAACACGACGAATTTAACGAAAACACGACGACATTAACGAAAACACGACGACAAACAAAAACACGACGACATTAACAAAAACACGACGACATTAACAAAAACACGACGACATTAACGAAAACGCAACGACATTAAAGAAAACGCAACGACATTAACGAAAACGCAACGACATTAACGAAAACGCAACGACATTAACGAAAACACGACATTAACGAAAACACAACGACAAACGAAAACACGACGACATTAACGAAAACGCGACGACATTAACGAAAACACGACGACATTAACGAAAACACGACGACTTAAACAAAAACACGACGACATTAACGAAAACGCAACGACATTAACGAAAACGCAACGACATTAACGAAAACGCAACGACATTAACGAAAACGCAACGACATAAACAAAAACACGACATTAACGAAAACACGACGACATTAACCAAAACACGACGACATAAACAAAAACACGACGACATTAACAAAAACGCAACGACATTAACGAAAACGCAACGACATAAACAAAAACACGACATTAACGAAAACACGACGACATTAACCAAAACACGACGACATAAACAAAAACACGACGACATTAACAAAAACGCAACGACATTAAAAAAAACGCAACGACATTAACGAAAACGCAACGACATTAACGAAAACGCAACGACATAAACAAAAACACAACGACATAAACGAAAACACGACGACATAAACAAAAACACGACGACATAAACGAAAACACGACATTAACGAAAACACAACAACATTAACGAAAACACGACATTAACGAGAACACAACGACATTAAAGAAGACGCAACGACATTAAAGAAAACGCAACGACATTAAAGAAAACGCAACGACATAAACGAAAACACGACGACATAAACGAAAACGCAACGACATAAACAAAAACACGACGACATTAACAAAAACACGACGACATTAACGAAAACACGACGACATTAACGAAGACACGACGACATTAACGAAAACACGACGACGTAAACAAAAACACGACATTAACAAAAACACGACGACATTAACGAAAACACGACGACGTAAACAAAAACACGACATTAACAAAAACACGACGACATTAACGAAAACACGACGACGTAAACAAAAACACGACATTAACGAAAACACGACGACGTAAACAAAAACACGACATTAACAAAAACACGACGACATTAACGAAAACACGACGACGTAAACAAAAACACGACATTAACGAAAACGCAACGACATAAACAAAAACACAACGACATAAACGAAAACACGACGACATAAACAAAAACACGACGACATAAACGAAAACACAACGACATTAACGAAAACACAACAACATTAACGAAAACACGACATTAACGAGAACACAACGACATTAAAGAAGACGCAACGACATTAAAGAAAACGCAACGACATTAAAGAAAACGCAACGACATAAACGAAAACACGACGACATAAACGAAAACACAACAACATTAACGAAAACACGACATTAACGAGAACACAACGACATTAAAGAAGACGCAACGACATTAAAGAAAACGCAACGACATTAAAGAAAACGCAACGACATAAACGAAAACACGACGACATAAACGAAAACGCAACGACACAAACAAAAACACGACGACATTAACAAAAACACGACGACATTAACGAAAACACGACGACATTAACGAAGACACGACGACATTAACGAAAACACGACGACGTAAACAAAAACACGACATTAACAAAAACACGACGACATTAACGAAAACACGACGACGTAAACAAAAACACGACATTAACAAAAACACGACGACATTAACGAAAACACGACGACGTAAACAAAAACACGACATTAACGAAAACACGACGACGTAAACAAAAACACGACATTAACAAAAACACGACGACATTAACAAAAACGCAACGACATTAACGAAAACACAACAACATAAACGAAAACACGACGACATTAACAAAAACACAACGACATAAACGAAAACACGACGACATTAACGAAAACACGACGACATTAACGAAGACACGACGACATTAACGAAAACACGACGACGTAAACAAAAACACGACATTAACAAAAACACGACGACATTAACGAAAACACGACGACGTAAACAAAAACACGACATTAACGAAAACACGACGACGTAAACAAAAACACGACATTAACAAAAACACGACGACATTAACAAAAACGCAACGACATTAACGAAAACGCAACGACATTAACGAAAACGCAACGACATAAACGAAAACACAACAACATAAACGAAAACACGACGACATTAACAAAAACACAACGACATAAACGAAAACACGACGACATTAACGAAAACACGACGACATTAACGAAAACGCAACGACATTAACGCAACGACATTAACGAAAACGCAACGACATAAACGAAAACGCAACATTAACCAAAACACGACATTAACGAAAACACAACACAACGGAAAAGGTAGGTCCCAGTGATTGGACTTCGGCTCGTTTTACTTCTGAACCAGAAGTTTTTCTGGAGACCCTTTTCACAGTGATGTCAGACTATGGGCACCGTAACTCGAGGAGGTGCATCTTCTGGTGTGATTTGCCTCGGGAAAACTGACTGAAAAATTCACGGATACTCATTATCTTAAGGATACTAAAAGGTAAGATTAATTACAACAGCATTTACGCGATAGCCGTTATTACTCATTGTCAATCCACCATTCTCTAACTGTGTATATAATAAACAGCCTCCGATCGGAGAGTAAACCAGCTGGTTGGATGTGATGGTGGGAGGAGGAACTGCTGCTGCTTTTATAAAACACAGAAACTTTGACTGGACCAAACCATAGAAGAAGAAAGCAGACTTTACCATGAAGATCCTCAGAGTGGATCAGTAGAATATCAGCTTCTGTCTGCAGTTTAGTGGCAACACAACTTTCACATCACAAACAGCAGATCCAGAATAAAACATGGTTTCTTACCCTAATCGTTGTAATCTGCATTCAGGATCCTGTAGAAAACCACAGAGCTCCTTCACTCCAGAATCTTTCAGGTCGTTGTTGCTCAGGTCCAGTTCAGTCAGATGTTGGTTGGACTTCAGAGCTGAGGCCAGAGAAGAACAGCTGATCTCTGACAACCAGCAGTGGATCAATCTGAATAAAGAATAAAAGATGTGAGCTGAAGCAACAGGATGCAGGTTAAAACTGAAATATGAACAAATTAATAATGTAGAAAATTAATTTGAATGTAAAAGAAACATGATGAACTGATGTTTAATATCTGATCCAGTAAAACTGGTTTATAGAGTCCAAACCAGCAGAACCAGAACATGTTATTATGACGTGTTGTTAGAATATTTCAGTCGGGCCTTCAGTGGTTCTGGTCGGGAATTAAAATGGACTTTCAGAACCAAAGTGAGACATCAGAGCTGTTAATGAAGCTGCAGTGATTTAATGAAGCAGCTCATTTCCACAGTGACAGAAACCTGCTATTGAGAGGAACTGACTGATTTATCTGGAGGATCAACAGCTGCAATAATTACACTTCACTCATTCATAAACACATGAACACATGAGTGGAAACTGAACTGACTGATTTATCTAAGGATCAATAGCCCAGATTGATTATAAATTCCTGCTTCAAACCAAATGTTGACTTTTGTCAGTTTGAATTAAATCAGTTTATTGTTATTTTGCTCTATTTCCATTTACTTCATTCTGACTGTATGATTATCTTATTATTTTAATCAGGGCTGTTGTATTGATGTTTATCTCCTATTGATGGTTTATTGGTTGATTATTGGATCATGTGATGCTGCTTCATGTCTCCTTTGTCCTGTTTAAAGTCGTCTAGAAATAAAGCTGCTCTGCTATCAGCTTCCCTCCGTCGTCCATCCAGCTCCTTCTGTCAACGTCACAACTTCCTGCTACATCTGTTCATCTTTACAGGTTAATAAAGTTTGTGGTTTTATCAATGATGGTTTATTGATCATTATGATCAGAAGGTCAGAGATGTGGATGAACATCATTATTTAGTGAATTCAGCCTCAGTCTGTCTTGGACATAAAGACGTTTTATCAGATTTTATATCTGATTGTTTGTAGATATTTAGACATTTAATGATCCTAATATCAGAGTTTTATCAGCCTTTAGTCTCCAATCTGACCTTTGACCTTCTCTCAGCAGGTGTGGTTGGTGTCTGTGAAATGAAGGCTGTGATTGGTTGGATGGGATGGTGGGAGGAGGAACTGCTGGTGCTTTTATAAAACACAGAAACTTTAACTGGACCAAACCATAGAAGAAGAAAGCAGACTTTACCATGAAGATCCTCAGAGTGGATCAGTAGAATATCAGCTTCTGTCTGCAGTTTAGTGGCAACACAACTTTCACATCACAAACATCAGATCCAGAATAAAACATGGTTTCTTACCCTAATCGTTGTAATCTGCATTCAGGATCCTGTAGAAAACCACAGAGCTCCTTCACTCCAGAATCTTTCAGGTCGTTGTTGCTCAGGTCCAGTTCAGTCAGATGTTGGTTGGACTTCAGAGCTGAGGCCAGAGAAGAACAGCTGATCTCTGACAACCTGCAGTGGATCAATCTGAATAAAGAATAAAAGATGTGAGCTGAAGCAACAGGATGCAGGTTAAAACTGAAATATGAACAAATTAATAATGTAGAAAATTAATTTGACTGAATGTAAAAGAAACATGATGAACTGATGTTTAATATCTGATCCAGTAAAACTGGTTTATAGAGTCCAAACCAGCAGAACCAGAACATGTTATTATGACGTGTTGTTAGAATATTTCAGTCGGGCCTTCAGTGGTTCTGGTCGGGAATTAAAATGGATTGAAATGTTAAAATAGTTTCATATCAGAGTCAAAGTGAAGGTTGGTTTATCTCAGGTATCTGGTAGAAACCTGTGACTCTGTTGATCCAGCAGGTGGCGCTGCTCTGCTGGTGATCAGGTTCTCAGCTCTTTGTTCTAAAGTCAAAGTATTTACTGAACTATGGGGACAGTAAATACTTGGAGAACTTGTTCTGGTTCGGTCCAGACCAGGGATCTTCACCTTCAGGCCTCGATGGCCGGCGTCCTGCAACCTTCAACCCCCTAGTCCCATCATGAGGTCAAAGTTCAGCAGGACTCTGGAGAACCTGACTGCGTCCTGAGGGACAATTCATCACTTCATTCAGGTGTTGAAGCAGAAACATCTAAAGGCTGCAGGACACCGAACCTGGAGGCCTGGATTTGAAGAGTCCTGGTCTACAAGCTGCTATGCTGCCTTCTGGCTACCTGCATGTTGCCATGACAACAGCTCAGCCAATCACCAACAAGCAGACGTTGTTGGCGATCTACCTGGTGACGTCCCAGCAGAGGATGGACAGCAGAGACAGAGGACAGCTGGAGACGAGGACCAGATGTTTGCTGCAGTGAGACACAGGCCTCCTTTACCACTGATCACATCTGATCATTATTGATCATCAGAAACACGATGGATTATCTCTGGATCAGCTCTAAAGTTTCTGATCAGTGACCTGATGAAGCGTCTCTGAGGCTCCAACCGACTGACAGACTGAAGAGACGGTTCTTCTCTGACCCGGTCCAACAGAACCACAGCTTCAACAACTTCTTTTTGCACCTAACATGCAGCAATCTGTCAATAATCCAGAGTTACACTATCAGTGGAAGCCTGACCTCCACTTTTCTTAATAACTTTCTTTATGATTCTTTCAGCCTGGAGGAAATGAAAATGATCCATTATTATGTGTTGAGATTTAGCAGGTTAACCATGTCACAGTCAGACATCAATTATTATATCAAATAATAATTACATCATCTTTGAAAGCAGGTAATGGACATAAATCTGGTTTCACCAGGATTGGTCACATTTTACCTGAGAGTCTCCAGGTTGCAGTTTGGACTCTTCAGTCCAGCAGAGAGAAGCTTCACTCCTGAATCCTGCAGGTTGTTGTTACTCAGGTCCAGTTCTCTGAGACTGGAGGACTGGGAGCTGAGAACTGAGGACAGAGCTTCACAGCTTCTGTCTGAGAGGTTACAGCCACTCAGTCTGAGGAGACAGGGAGGAAAATTTGGTATTAAACTATTCATCAGAATTTACATTCTTTCAAATCAACAATGTTTTTATTGGACAGAGAAGGAACCATCTGATTTTACACAACCTTTGTATTTGTTGTGAACTGGTTCATTCTACAGTTGGGCCTCCAGCCTTAAATGACAAAACTACAGACAACAAGGAGGTTGGAAAGAGAATTATAAAATTACACAATTATCTATATTAATCCATTTCAATGTTAACATAAAGTGGAGGAGTTTTGCTGCTTGAATATGTAATATTATGTTCAGCTGCTGAAGGAAGTCTGTTTCTTTTTTGCTCATCCCCCCAGTGGGACACTTTGAAGAGACAAAGCACCAAAATATAAACTGAAACATGAATATTTACCTCATAATTAGCAGATTTCTACCCATCAACAATACCTGCAGTACCAATGTGTGTCCTTACAGAGCTTTGTTGGAGGCTTTAACCACTGGCAGCAGCCTCAGAAGAGCCTCCTCTGAAGCAGAGTATTTCTTCAGGTCAAACACATCCAGATCTTTTCCTGATGACACTAAGATGAAACCCAGAGCTGACCACTGAGCAGGAGACAGTTTATCTGTGGAGAGACTTCCTGAACTCAGAGACTGTTGGATCTCCTCCACTAGAGAACGATCATTCAGTTCATTCAGACAGTGGAACAGATTGATGCTTTTCTCTGCAGACACATTCTCACTGATCTTCTCCTTGATGTACTGAACTGTTTCCTGGTTGGTCTGTGAGCTACTTCCTGTCTGTGTCAGCAGACCTTGTAGGAGTCTCTGATTGGTCTGCAGTGAAAGTCCCAGGAGGAAACGGAGGAACAAGTCCAGGTGTCCATTTGGACTCTGTAAGGCCTGGTCAACAGCTCTCTGATGGACAGACTTTAGTTTAGGTTTATTAAATAATGAAGATTTCTTAGATGTTTGTGTTTCTTCCATCAGGTTGACTCCAGAGTTGATGAAGGTCCGATGAACATGAAGAGCAGCCAGAAACTCCTGAACACTCAGATGGACGAAGCAGAACACCTTGTCCTGGTACAGCCCTCTCTCCTCTCTAAAGATCTGTGTGAACACTCCTGAGTACACTGAGGCTGCTCTGATATCGATGCCACACTCTGTCAGGTCTGATCCATAGAAGATCAGGTTTCCTTTCTGCAGCTGATCAAAAGCCAGTTTTCCCAGAGACTCGATCATCTTCCTGCTCTCTGGACTCCAGTGTGGATCTGTTTCAGCTCCTCCATCATACTTGACCTTCTTCACTTTGGTCTGAACCACCAGGAAGTGGATGTACATCTCAGTCAGGGTTCTGGGCAGCTCTCCTCCCTCTCTGGTCTCCAACACATCCTCCAGAACTGTAGCAGTGATCCAGCAGAAGACTGGGATGTGGCACATGATGTGGAGGCTTCGTGACGTCTTCATGTGGGAGATGATCCTGCTGGCCTGCTGCTCATCTCTGAATCTCTTCCTGAAGTACTCCTCCTTCTGGGGGTCATTGAACCCTCTGACCTCTGTCACCATGCCAACACACTGAGGAGGGATCTGATTGGCTGCTGCAGGTCGTGTGGTTATCCAGAGGAGAGCAGAGGGAAGCAGTTTCCCCCTGATGAGGTTTGTCAGCAGAACATCCACTGAGCTGGACTCTGTAGCATCAGTCAGGATCTCCTTGTTGTGGAAGTCCAGCGGAAGTCGACTCTCATCCAGGCCATCAAAGATGAACAGAACCTGGAAGTGTTCAAAGCTGCAGATTCCTTTGGTTTCAGTAAAGAAGTGATGAACAAGTTCCACCAAGCTGAACTTTTTCTCTCTCAGCACATTCAGCTCTCTGAAGGTGAATGGAAATATGAAGTGGATGTTCTGGTGGGCTTTGTCTTCAGCCCAGTCCAGAGTGAACTTCTGCATTAAGACTGTTTTCCCAATGCCAGCCACTCCCTTTGTCATCACTGTTCTGATTGGTTGATCTCTTCCAGGTGGGACTTTAAAGATGTCTTCTTGTCTGATTGTTGTTTCTGGTCTGTGTGGTTTCCTGGATGCTGTTTCAATCTGTCTGACCTCATGTTCATCATTGACCTCTCCAGTCCCTCCCTCTGTGATGTAGAGCTCTGTGTAGATCTGGTTCAGAAGGGTTGGACTTCCTGCTTTAGCAATCCCCTCAAACACAGACTGGAACTTCTTCTTCAGACCAGATTTAAGTTGATGTTGACAAACTGCAGCAAGATGTTCTAAAATAACACAAAAAGTAAAATCAGAGATTAAACAAAAATACCTTCTGAAGATGATTTAAATAAATGTGATTCCATTTCTTCAGACATCAGTAAATGTGTCATTTATCCATCAGGTCAAATCTTTGTAGAAATCCTCTTACTGCTCTGCAGACGGTCAGCCAGCTCCTCCTGCTTCATCCTCCTCAGGAAGTTCAGTGTGATCTTCATCACTGCCTCTCTGCTGCTCCTCCTCTGCTCTTCATCATCACCTCTCAACACCTCATCATCCTCTCTCTGACTCTCTGAGTATTCTGGGTAATCTGGACTCAGAACCTTCTGGATCTTCTTCAGCTCGTTCTTCACAAAAGTGACAATGTTTTCCTCCAGCAGCTGGAACAGAATAATAGATGAAGGAAACATCAGACTGAAATCATGGAGCCAAACACCAGATGGATGTTGGACAGACTGACAGTCCTCTGGTCTACAAAGTGCAGCATGGAGACGACTGTGAACAGAACCATGGAAAAGTAGTTGTTGTTCATGTACAGACCATAAATATGGAGTCCAGCTGTGTTTGATGCTGCTGGGCAGACGGACCACTGGGAACCTCTGAGCTCTGCTGGTCCACTCTGTGGAGGAACCAGGAACAATCAGGAAGGCAGGAAATGTTCATCCAGCAATATTTACTAATAAAACAACTAAGAGTGTCACATTAAAGCAGAAAACAGAGCATCACATGAACTAAATACAAAGAAGTTAGAAAGAGGAAGATGAACTACAAGGATGCAGACCAGTAACACCAGAATCACCAGTAGACATTTTAAAAAGTTGGTGCTGAACTTGGACTTCAAACTGTCCACACTGTCAGCAGATCTGATGCTGGTGGAGACAGAGTCCCAGAGCTTGGGGACAGTGGAAGTGAAGGCTCTGTCCACACAGGTCTTCAGGACAGTGTGGGACATCCATCAGGTTCTGATGACTGGATCTGAGGTGATGTGGACATGGAGGAGCTCTGAGATATGTGGGTGTGTCCATGTGGGATCCTCTCCTGGATGTTCTAGAGGATTTAAAATGGATCCTGTAGATCCTGGAAGCCAGTGAGCTCACATTATATCTGTCCACACAGAGACAATCAGAAGGTAAAGGTCCATGAAGTGATATCTGGATGTGAGCAGTGAACCAGATGATCCAAGTAAAGATTTAATGTTCCTGCTGATCCACTAAGAACCAGCAGAACCTCTGATGGTCCACATCAGCTCAGTCTGGTTGAGTTCCAGCGGATCTCACCAACCACATCATGAAGCTTTCCTTCCTGCTGAACTGATCTCACAATGCACACAGGAACCAAGTCCTGATGGACCAGACTGGTTTACCAGGTATTTCCCAGTGGGTGGTGGAAATGTGTCCCACTGTTAGTCTGACATGGAGCCAGGAAGCAGCAGAACATCATCATCATCATCCAGAGATGAAGATATGAAGGTGTTTTCATTAGAACAGAGCAGCTGGTTTAGATAATGGATCAAAACTCTGTAAATATAACTGGGAATATCTGAAACTTACTGGTTCAGTTTACAGCAGTTAGAAACAGCTCACCTCTCTGATGGTGGAGATCCAGGAGATTTAAAGTTAATGGGTTGACCCATTGACCAGTCGCTCTTAAAGGACACACAGCTGGGTTCTGGTTCTGGTTCTGGTCTGAGTCTCTGATGGATCCTGACAGAAACATGATGATTAAAAGTGAATCTGTTCAGTCTGGATGAAGCAGCAAAGAGGAGCAGCAGCAGCTTCATCACCACGTCTGTTTTGGCCTGATATAGTGAACGCTGTGTGAAAAGGGCTGTGGACAGTTAGAGATGGTGACCTCACCTCTGACCTTTGCTCTGGCTCTCATCTTCCCCACACAGAGTGGTTTTAGAGGGAGGGACTCCCTCCTCTCTGTCCTCACACTGATCCATGCTGCTGAATTCACATCAGCTCACACACACTTTCTAGCTTCACCTGCAGAGGAAACACACATCATTCATCTGCACATCAACTCTGATCATCCTTTACATCATTAGTGCTGGAAAAAGATCAGCTGCTCCTCCTCTGATTGGCTCTTCTTCTCTGCTTCATATCAGTGTCAGGTGAATGCAGTCAGACAGCAGAGAGGCAGAGGAAGCTGCATCAGCTGCTGCACTTCTACTATCAGTCCATTAGGTGGAGACATGGAGCAACATTTACATTCACTGATTCAACCTGCACTTCTACTATCAGTCCACTAGATGGAGACATGGAGCAACATTTACATTCACTGATTCAACCTGAACAACAGGATGGATTTTAGTTCATTATTAATCTCTACTAGTGGATTAAATTCACCACTAAAGGTGAACTATTTAGTAACTTGACTGAATTGAACACATTTTGCTATAATAACATTTAACTTTGAAAGGAAGCAGGATAAAATTGTTTTGTCTGACTTTAACGGTGGAGACCAGAGTTTGATACAAGGAAATAAAATTATGAATCAGTTTTTTCACAGAAGAAAACAGAAACATCTGATGTTAATCAATAATCCTGTAGATTAACCTTCAAACAGCAAAGAAACAACTTTTAGCTGAAATCAGAAGTGAACCTTTTCTGCAAACATCAGAGCAGAAACAGTCAGTAAAGTTCCTGAAGACAAAGTTGATGTAGAAAACAAAACAAACTTACAGTTTGTTCAAACGATCCAAAGAGCTGAAGAAGAAAATGTGATCAACAAACTGAGACCCAACAGAACCGCAGGAGAACCAAACTGGTGCCACACCTGAAAAGACTGTAATGGGACAGGACTGGACTTTTACCTGATCTGAACGATTCAGAGTTCAAAGTCCAGGTGTTATAAATGCTGAATAACTGATCATGTGACGGCTCACCTGGTTTGTAGTTTCTTGTTCCAGAGCAGCAGAAGGTTTGCTGTAAAATCAGAGGCAGGTTGATAAAGTCTTCATGAGGAAGGAGAGAAGTTCTGATGAAAATGTTTCATGATGGTTAATGAGGATAAAGCTGCTACCACCACCTGATTGTTTTTCTTTGTGGTAATAATCGATTATTATGTTCTTAAGTTTTTTAATTTTTGTTTTAATTATTATGTTTGCAACTTAATTTGAGGAGAAATGAGTCCAGAGAAAAGAGCAGCTGGTTGATTCCTGCTGCAGTAACTGGTCTGACTATGAATACAGTCAGAATATGAAGATAAAGTTAAACAAACTAAACTGTAGTTCTTAACATCACCACATTACTGCAGCTGAAACCACACGTTGTTATAATATAGATTATTAATATAGCTCCTATATAATCATTGATCATCATGTCAGTGAGGTGAGCAGAGTGAGGACAGTCTCTGGTTAAACCAGGATCAGCTGAGCAGGTTCTGCTGATCCAGGTTCAAACCCTGATTTCATTTCAATCATCAACCTGAATCTAAAGTCAGATCAGCAGCAGAAGGTGGCAGCTTGTTCCAGACTCATTATTTACACATGCAGCTGTTTTCCAGCTGTTCTCCACAGCTGGAGGGAGGGAGGGGGGATGTTTGGAGGAGAGAACCTGAACATTCAGCCTCCAGGTTTTACAGCTGGATTCTGACCTCAGCAGCTGGAACAACGACACAGATGAAACCAGAGACTCCTGGAAAATGGATGTTTGGATCTGATCAGGTCTGCAGATTCACTGACTGGGATTTATTCAGAAAATGTCTCAGAGCTGAGAAGAGCTGAGCTTCTTCAGACTGAATGCTGGGAAATCTTCACTCCTCCCATTCAGGGATGTTCAGGTTCTGAACTTTAACAACTAGAATCAGTTGGAAACATCAGGAATTTGGTCCATTAAAGTGTTAATAATAAAATCAAACCTTCTGCTGTTAGTTGAGTAAAGTCTGTTTCCACTAAGAACTGTGAGCGTTTCCTCCAGTCTGTGTTCGGCTTTAATCTCCTGCAGGAAACCAAACCTCCACGTCTCAACTGGAGTCGCCGTGGCAACGCCTTTCAGACATCAGGATGGTGGGTTGAGACTGGATGAGAGCCGATGAGTTGTTTTTATTTAGTGGCAGAGCTGCATTCATCCATTCATCATCCCAGTTTTCCTGCCATGCAGATTAATCTCCACTAATCTGAAGCTTGGAGACCAAAATGTCACAAACTGGGATTAAGAGAGTTGAGATGTTGAAATCTGTCACATTTAGAAAAGAAGCTTCATGATGCTATGATTTGTTCATCTGAACAACTTTTTAAAATATTTACTCTTTATAACAAATCAAACTGATCAGAATTATTATTTTGAAGCAACAACCATCAGTTTAATTGATCAATTATGTTATTGGCAAACTAATATAAAGTAAACTGATGTATGGAAGAACAAACATGCCTCAGTCAAGATAATCACCATTCATATCATATTTATAACCACATTAGCTAACAAAGCTAACATCTTGTATTCCACACATGTAAAGATTATAACCTTTAGATTAAAATGTGTAGAAAATTATAAACTTATGTCCAGTTTTATTTGCTACAACAGAGTTTTAGGGCCAAACTAAGGAAAAAATATAAAATAAAATACAAACTAAGTCTGTCTGTGTGGTGATAAAATGATCCTAAGTTCCCATCAGCTGATCATGTTATATTAATGCTTGTGAACTCTGACCTGAAGATCCTGTTTGGGTTAAACACACACAAGGTTGGAAGTTGTTTTCCTGCAGCTGAAGGGAACCAGACTGTCTCTGCATGTTCTGGATCCTGGATATAAAACCTACATGTTGACTCTTCCTGTTGGAGCTTTTCATCCTGAACTGATTCATTACTGATCGTCTTACAGGCTCTCTGCATTCTGCACAAGATACAAATAAACCTGATGGACTGATTTCATCTAACAGCTTGGAAATTAATGTTTTCCTCAACAGTTTGGTGCCGACCTGGACACTCGGCTCCAGCCTCAAACCTGGATTAGGATTAAAGAGACGAGGGCTGCTGGTCGGCTCCACGGCTCCAGAGCTGAGATCAACCAACTCAATCCACTGATATCTGCTGAGACTCACTCAGGGAATAAACTAACTTACTAATTATAAATTATAAAATACTAAAGGATCCTAATGACCTTTTTCCCTGAGGATTGAGATTGACCAGATTAATAGAGATTACAAGAGAAAGAAAAATAAACAATAGGAAAAGAATAACAAAGAATAAAAGTAAGAGAAGAAGAGAAGACAGATCTTTGTAAAGATTATTTTCTTGAAGATTCCTGCAGGGTGTCTGACAAAGAAATTGATACTTATAGAGATTTTTTAGTTTTTCTTGTAAAGCTGAATAAAAACCTTTACAGAGTTTTGATGGAGCCACAGGTTCTAGGATGAGTCCTAGTCAAAGTCCTTATCGGAGGATAAGGCAGGTATTTAGTAGAGTTTTGGTTTTAAATTCAGGGAACCAAACCTTTAGAGAATCCTAAAGACTTTATCAGAAATAAAAACCTGTTAGAGGATGAAGAAGCAGAGCGACCTCAAAGCTGATTGGTTGGATTCTGTGGAGACGTTTGCAGTCTAAAGAGGAAATCCCACCTATTCAGAAGAAATGGGTCTGAGTGGTTCCTGGGTCTTTTCTCCTCCTCAGGGTGAATCGATTCACTATATAATAATGAAATATGGAGAAAAAAGTTTGCATGATGTGAATGAATGGATGAAAAGTGTCATTTCTCCTGTTCATTGAAGCTGATGGTTTAAAAGGAAAAGAAAGATAATTAGAAGCAGAGGAAGAAACTGAGGCAAAGAAACGAGAAACGAAGAGTCGAGTTGATCCTGAGAAACAAGGAAAGTTTGGAAAGTTGGATGAAAGAGAGAAAGAAGAGAAAGACAGAAAAATGATGAACAAATGGAAATGCTTCTATTTCTGAACATAAATCTTTTGTGGATAAATTACAGGCCTTAATATGTTTTAGTGTGTTTGAATCAGCAAATGATTTTATTTTGAAAAGGAGGATAATAAGTGACTAAAACAATCATGAAAAGGAAAAATAAGATGTAAATATTTATATAAACAATAAAAACAACAAAACAAACTAATGGATTTCTATTTGCTTCTTCTTCTCTCCTCTGTCTGAGCCTCACTGTGGTGCATCTGACCTCTGACCTCAACTCCTCAGCCCTGTCCTCCATGGACCAGATGACGTCCCTCTCACACCACCAGCTGATCAAAGTGATCCAGTAGATCCAGTGGATCAACAAGATGAGGAAGATGAAGAAAACCTTCATCACCTCCAGGCTCTGAAGTTTCTGTTGATCCTGATTTATTTGACACCAGAGAACTGATGAGACATGTCCATTCAGGGGACGACTGTCTGTCTCCTGTTGGACATTTGGACTGAAACTGTGTGTGACTGAGCTTTAACAACCTCCACTGGTCTGCTGTCCAGGATCAGAGCAGAGAAAGAAAAGATCAACCTGATCAGAGCTGAGAGGAGAAGACACCATCTGTGGACAACATGGACATATTGTTGCCATGTGAAGCTGGACAACATGGACATATTGTTGCCATGTGAAGCTGGACAACATGGACATATTGTTGCCATGTGAAGCTGGACAACATGGACATATTGTTGCCATGTGAAGCTGGACAACATGGACATATTGTTGCCATGTGAAGCTGGACAACATGGACATATTGTTGCCATGTGAAGCTGGACAACATGGACATATTGTTGCCATGTGAAGCTGGACAACATGGACATATTGTTGCCATGTGAAGCTGGACAACATGGACATATTGTTGCCATGTGAAGCTGGACAACATGGACATATTGTTGCCATGTGAAGCTGGACAACATGGACATATTTAATTTTAGTTTTTGTTGTGTTTTGCATGTTTGGATTGTTTTGTCTCTTGTTTTCCCCTTTGACAACCCAAACGCACTCGGCTGAAAGCGGCCGTTTAGGAGGCGGCAGAAGCTGATTGAAGTCAGAATGTAAGGAACCTGGAAGAAGGAGAGGGGTGTGTAGACCGATCCTGGGATTGCCAGACGCATGCGCCGTCGAGCGAGGGGCGGAAGGAATCTGAGGTGGGCCGATGGCTCAGGGCAGAGGGGAACCTGCCCGCGCCACTGGGTCAGTCCGAAGAGGGGCGTGGCACGCCGGAGAGCGGAATGGTGCCGGAACGTCGCAGAGTCAGCTGAGCGCCTTATAGGCAGATTGCCGTCACCTGGAGCAGCTGGATGTGTGGAGCCCAACTGCCGGCCTCGGATTGGTGACTTTAAAGACAATTATTGAACTTTGGATTTTGTAAAGAAGACAAGGACAGCTTTTATTGTTGCTATTGGAGAGTGACCCTTTCTGTAATAAAAACTCTAAATTTGATCGTTCTGGAGTTTTGGGTTTTTGAGTTGTTTGCTCCCCCTTGTATCAGAACTAAGCGTGGGGCCATATTGGTCACATTAGTGCTAAGCTAAAAATTAGCTCAACTAATAGAAGATTAGTGGAATAGAGGCTACAACTGATAATTATTTGGGGATTTTGAAGAGTCAGTGACTTATTGCTTAGTGACTGATATTCAGTACATTGAGTCGCCCAACGCAGATGGAAACTGTGATACTATCACAATATAATAAACATGCAGAAAATGTGTTAAGAAAAATTATGAAGGTAGAAATTGAATTTAGTCCAAGGGAGCAATTAGTTATGGTTTTTATGCCAAAAAAACCCATTTGACTTAGAATACACCACAGTCCCGACTATCAAACTTTAGATCAGAGCTGCAGAGGTTCAGCTTATATGAATGCATGTTGCTGCAGCCACGTAAAGGAGCTGGTAGAGTTTAATATTCTAAGTAAAATATGTCTTTAGTTTTATGGGCCTAAGATATCTCAGCTCTTTGAAATTAACCACTTTTTCCAGTTGAAGATCTAAAGTTTAGATTTACCCTAAAAACCTGGTTATGTTGCAATAAAGCTGATAATGTTGCTGAAGCTTTAGTCCAGATTAGCATCATTTAGCTCATGCAGCTCACAGAGGCTGAACATCCAGATTAATGCTTAGATTTCCCCCTGCCTCTATGAAGCCTTTCTGCTCTGATGGTCAAAGACTAAATCTGAAATAAAATGACAGAAACATGTTTTATGAAAAAAATCAATTTAAATGTTCCAGATCTATAATCTGAAGATGTTCCAGGAATCCTCCTGGAGGACAAACTGACCACTTCTCTCTGCTACTTTCTCCTACTACTCTCCATCCTTGCTCAAGGATTCCCCCAGAAAACATCCCGGCGTTGAGGCACCGAGGTGGTCCATCGTCTTTTTGTATTAAAAGAGAGGAAATGTAAAAATATTACTGGGTAATTACCAGTAATACCATACCAAATGCTTTGTCCACTTTAGCTAAGAGGACAAAGCATGTTACAGGAAAACGTCGCCAGTGAAATGCTATTTAAACCCACTACCAGCCTGAAAAAACATCAAATAAAAAAAACTACAAATAAAATGATAATCAATTATTTTCACTTCAGTTTAATCCAAATTAAGTCAGCGGCTCCATCAGGCCCCCCAGGCTTCAGGGGCCATAAATGCTAATATTTTCAGACAGACCACAGATATATGAATGTAACATTGGTTTATTGAGATGATCAATGCTGCTGAATTTGATTAAATGGTTTCATCATACATATATTAAAAGATTTTAAACTGTTTAACATTTAAATGTAAGATAGCCCCTCTCCTAGATCAAATCTAACACAGAAGCTGTTAGAGGTGCTGATGTTGTTAGCAGCTAGAGGGGCCCCTAAGTCAAATTCTGCTCCAGGCCTTATACGGCCTGGGACCGGCCCTGCATGATGAGTTAAAGCTGCTGCACTGGTGCAGAGATGAGCAACAAACGGGAGATTTAATTCAAAGCTGTTAATGTGGTTTTAGTAGCTCGTCCATTTTGTGTCTGTTGAGTTTTTAATAAGAATCACAGAAAATGTTTTGGTTGTCTGAGTTTTAAGGGACGAGATTTTCTGGTCTCTGCGCGTATTAACTCTGGCTGGCTAAGTGGACACAGCATTTGGTATGGCATGATGCACCGTGTAACAGGAAAAATAATCATAAAAATAATAATAAAATAAGATAAAACCAGCGTGATGAGTGACTACAAATCAAACGCGAAAGCTCATCACTGGACTGAACCGCCTAACCAATAACACACCGGCCAACCGGGACCACATACATAAACTTTACAGCGCAGAGACGGGGCCGCTCACTGGGCAGCAGAGGCGCTGCCAGGAATCTTGGGCCCCATGATGAAAAATAAAACTGCCCCCCTTCACAGCTGCTGTTAGCATTTCTTTAGTCTATCTGACTCATAAAAAGCATCACAATTTTAAAGGCTTGCAGTCAAATACTGATACTAGCACAATCTTCACTACTGGTGAAGTTTACATGCAACAGTCCACATACTGCATGCAAATAGGTAAATTTTTTGTTTTTTTTATAATCAGTGTTAGTTCATTGAAAGGTCTCTCCCCACCAGCAACAGTCACAGGCATCATACAAAATGTACATGAAGCAATCCAGACTTCTCAAAAAATGATGTAGTTGCATTTTGTTCAAGCTGCAGAATATGACTAATAAAAAAATGCTTCTTCCACATTTGTTAAAGCTGTCACCATGTTGTGACAGTTTGCTATGAAACTGATAATCTGTGAAGAGATAAATCTCCTCCACGAGCTGCTATTGCTGC